>NW_012267292.1:5126914-5175360 GCF_000151885.1 Dipodomys ordii
TATGATAATATAGCCTTTGATGATCAGCTGAGAGCATAATTAATGGACATGAATACGTTCATCTTTGCTGATCAACTGTGCTTAAAACCTAATAAAAATAAAAATAAAGTCCCAAGCAGAAGGTACATCTACCTCCCCTCTCTAGCATCCTGGAGGTGGATCTGTGGTAGCAGGTTCTCAGAGGTCTTGATCAGGGAAGAGGTGCCAAATACATCATCTCCAATGTTATCTTTCCATAGTGGACAAGAAAGGCTCAGGGGTGTTTGCAGGGAGGAGCTGCTATATGGAACACACCCAGAAGGAATCCAGCTCCCCACCACTGGAGAGAGTTTTATTTCAAATACTCACAGTATGATTTCCATATTGGAGGCTGGTATTCTTCAGCATCTAGAACAAACAAAAAAAGAAAGAAAGAAATCATTCAGTCAGCATGTTTGTCAAACTGTCAACATTTGTGTTTCCTGGGGGTGAGAGCAAAAGTCTGTCAGCAACACTGCTTTCCAGCCTCAGGGGACTCTGCTCATTTAGGTTACAGTTCCAGGCAGGAGGAGAAGAATGTGCCTGGAAACCTTGTAGACTGAACCTCACTTTCTTCAGATCACTTTCTATGACAGAATCAATTGCTCAATCAATTTTACATAGCCCAGTAAAGCAAAAAAAAAAAAAAAAGTGTGGTTTTTTTTTTTAAAGCAATTTACTTGATTGTTCCCTCTAGTAACCTCTTCAAATAGTATTTACTCAACCTGGCATAATAAACCTCATTTCTCTCACATTTTTCAATCAGATCTTTAGTCCATTTATTATGATTTGATGGGGAAATTAGAAGTGCAAGTATGTAAAATTAATATGGAATGTCAACCAACCCAGCCCACAAAACGTCTAATGTGTGGAGCCTGGCAGCAAGAACAATGATGGTTCAATTGGAATCACGTTATTTCCTTGAATTAACTCCAATGTGTGACTTAGAAAATATCCAGAAATAACCAAATATCCAGAAATATCCAAAATAACCTCTCAACAATCAGAAGTGTCAGAGTAAGAGAGTTATAATAAAAGGGAGAGGACGAAACTGTTATTCATCACTCTAGAAAACAGCTCAGGGAAGGAAGTCTGCTAGTTCAGTTCACTCAACCAAGCTAATGCTAACAACTGAACTTACTCCATGTAGTTATTAGAAACATCCCATGTCACAGATATTTTTAATTTGGTTTTATTATCCTTAAGTGGTTATGGAAAGGGACTTTAGTTCAACATGTTTGTGAGCACAATGCATTTGCTCAATGTCATCCTTCCTTCATTCTCCCATCTCTCCCAACACCACCCAGCCCCTCAAATTTCCTAGCTCCGTTTTCACATATATACATTGAATATGACTATATTCACCCACCCTTCCTCTTCCCACTTATCCACTCCCTCTCTGATCCCTTTTTGATACCACAAGTCCCAGGTTCTTGGTATTCATTTTGTTAAGCTGTATGTTAGTTGTTCAAAAGAGTTTTACCATTGGAATCTTCTCCTGTATATATTATGCTTTAGTTGATATGTTTGTGGATATGTGCATATGTATGTTCGCATATAAATTTATAATTTGGATCTGACTTTTGCAAAAGAGAGAAAACAAGAATCCTTTTCCTCTCTGAACCTGACTTAGTTCGCTTAACATAATTTTTTTCCAAGTCCATCTGTTTCCCTGCAAATGATAATCTTCCTGATGGGTGAGTAAAATTCACATATATGACTATATAACTATAAATACATACATAGATACATGTTTGTATGTATCTATATTTTATAGATCTGTATTTACATAGATATAGGCATATCTATATTTATATCCATATTGATCTATACCTGTATCTATATCTATATTCATATCTATATCTGTATGGAGTTTGCTAGATACATCCAGCCATTGAAAGACATCTGGATGTTTCCACAAGTTGGCTATAGTAAATATACTGCAACAGACACTGTGTATAAATGTCTTTATTGTATCCTGACTTGTAATCTTGGATAAATGCCCAAGAATTGTATAATTGTAATACAGTAAAGTTCTATGTTTAGTTTCCATGTCATGGTTTACAGCTTTGGATATATATATTCTTACCTAGGTAGCAAGGGGAGTTCTTTTCTCAAATTACACAATATGAATCTGGGGAACCTCGAGTTCTCTAATTTAGCAGAAGGAAACTACTGGGTCTCTGCCACTTTCAGACAAAGCAAAGCCTGTCCCTATCTGGGACCCCTATCCTGTGGCTCCTGTTTTGTTAGAACTTTTCTACCTAATGCAGGAAAACGGTTCAGGGACACTTTTCTCTCTGAGAAACAATGATGACATGTGTAAATTAAAACTAATTCAAAAGTGGCAAACTTCCTCCCCAATCTTATTCACTTATACCTGCATAGCTTAAATTATTTTACAAATAATATCTCACTCTCTGGGTTCACATATGACAGCATTCAGCCAAAGCTCTACAAAGGTCATTTTTTACATTTCAACCACATAGGCCCATAGATAAATATGGTGCATTGTGAGTGGCTTGTACTGCTATTCAAGTTCAGATTGCTGAATAAATATGGCCATTAACTCAATACTTTAGTCAGAGTAAGTGAACACAATTTTATAGTAGTGATATTTGAACTAACAATTTCGTCTTCTATGTTATGTGAGCCAATTTTAATGGGAAACAGGAGTTTGGGGTTATAAAAATCATTCAAATAAAAAAAATCAACCTGGTGAGTTTGAAAAAGAAATTCTAGAGCCATTCATCCCAGACTGTTTTGCTAAAGCCAGGTCCTAGATGTTAATATGTGATAGTGATGGTCTCTAGGGGTACAGATTTGTTTTCTCTGCCCATTGAAGAATTAAAAGAAAGGGAAGTGTTTAAAGCAGATGGAGAAAGTTTATTTGAAAGTGAAAGGAAACCACTAAAGAAGAGTCCACGGGAGTCCTCTCACCCCCCGTGGTTCTTCCCATATCCCTTGGGCTTTTCGCTGACTGCTGGATGGCTTGTGTGTGCACTGCCCCAAGTTGTTTCCTTGGTTGAGTGTGCTGCCCCAACTGTTTTCACTGGCTAAGTGAACATCCAGAGCCTCATTGGAGGAACATTTGAGTGTGAATTCACAGAGTTATGGGAAGATAAAGTATTTGATCAGAAGCCTGAGGCATTTTACCTGCTACATATTATGTCCACATTTTTCATTCCTAGCTACCTAACAGTTCCCCCTTTCTTTTCCTAAATGGTATCTTCAAAAATGTATTTTCAATGATAATAAAGATCAACATGCACTCTTGCACACATACACACACAGAGCACATTACACAGGCATGTAAATTCCTGGGACACCATCTTTACAGGCTGCAATGTCTGCCTGAGATTTCAGATGAGATTTGTTTTGTGAGGCAAATACAACCCATCCTCCTAGAAGTGGCCAACATTGTTTAGTACCTTAGCACATTGAGGGGAGGTCCCAAGACAGAGGAGGTGACCTTTTACACACGTCTTTAAATACAGTCCAGGCTCAGCATGGATCTGCTAAGATTTCTTACCTAATATCAGAAACTTACATTAGATGGCCCCTCACTGTCCATTTCAGTTTTGTTCTGAGAAAAAACTCAATTTTCTTTTCTCAGAAGCATTGGTCCTTACCTCGACCTTCATGCTGGTCTCCCTGCATGCTCCATAAAGTCTCTCTTTCCATTTGCTCCCTGTGGGCCACTTGATGCAGAGGCCAAGATAGTTGCCTTTAGAAACCAAGGATGGTAACATTCTTGTGCAAATTCCTCCAGTACCTTCCCTCTGTGATTGGAATGAAGTATGGAGATTTTCCCACCCATGGGGATTTGCATCCTCTGAAGTCTGCCTACCCTTCTCACTCCATGCAATCTTCCCTTTCCCATATTTTATCTAGCCACAGTGTTTTTCCCCCTCTATTCCCCAGACAAGCCATGTGCTTCCAAGTCCCTAGCCTCAGCTACTGTGGGCTCACAAGGTAAATGGGCTCCCCATGTAAAATGCTCCCCCAACATATCTTGATTTGCCTCACTTACTTCATCATAGAGGGCTCAGCCCAAATGTTCCTTCCCAGGCGCTTTCCCTATCAGCCTTGCACAAACTAAATGGCTTTCCCTCTATTTCAGTCCTTCTTCATTGCTTCTATGACTATCTGAAATTATTTATTGATTTATTCATTTGTTACGACTGCTTTTTAAAAACTATTGCTGTTATGCCAGCCCAGGGCCTGGGCACTGTCTCTGAGCTTTGTTGCTCAAGGCTAGCACTCTACCACTTGAACTATAGCTCCACTTCTGACTTTTCCCCCCTTGTTTTTGGTTCTTAACTGGAGATAAGTGTCTCAGTGCTTCCTCACTGGGCTTACTTTGATCCACGATCATTAGATCTTAGCCCCCTGTGTAGGCTAGGACTATGGGTATGCCTCACTGGTGCCCAGCTGTTATGACTGTTTGATCTACTATTTATCAAGCTTCATAAAAATAGGATTTTGCTTCATTTACTTCCATATCACCAATCTTTTAAAAGGGAATATGGCATGTAACAAGTATTAAAAAGTTAAAACATGTTAAATAAATTACTTAATAAATTCCCATGAGTTCAAGGCCTTCCTTGGACAACTATTACTAAGCATCTTGAGATAGATTACTTGGATTATTTTGGCCATACTTGGGTTTGAACTCAAGGTGTCATGCTTGTTAAGCAGATGTCCTACAACAGGAGTCACTATGCCAGTCCCTTTCTGTGTTGGTTATTTTCAAGGTAGAGTCCTGCTTTGGTGCCTGAACTGGCTTAGATAATGTTCTTCCTATTTATGTTTTCCTTCATTGCTGGAATGACAGACCCATACCACTGTGCCCAGTCATTGACTGAAATGGAGCTTTTATGCTTACTTGGCCTTGAATAATGATCCCCTAACTTCAACCTCCCCAGTAGCTAGTATCATAGGAGTGAGCCACCTTGCACAGTAGTTATTAAGGTCTTTTAAGAATAAGACCAAGTAGGTTCTGTCTATTGCCGAGGGTCCTGTAGGGATTAAGTGAGAGAATGCATGTGACCTTCACCAGATAACTCCAAACAAATAGCAGCCTCTGGATGAAGCCCCTTAAGGTGGCTGTACTGGTCTTGCTGAATTGCCATTCCTCTTGGGTGGCCTGTGCTCTTGTCTTTGCTCTCCTGACTATAGCCATTGTCTATCTCTGTTCTTGCCTCCTAGATCTAGAGTTTATCATTAAGCTCCAGTGCTGTTGTCATGGAGGGTTTTTCTTCCCATGAAAGAATTCAAATTGAGAGGCCATTTTCCATGCTTCAGTAGAACGACTATAATTACCTTGGCCTTTGAGACATGCTTCACAAACCAACAAGGCACACTGTTTGGAGGCTGTGGTCAAGGGACAGAGCACACAATCCTTTTAATATATGTCCAACCAAGTCTTTAACTCTCTCCTGCACTGTCCAACTCACATACTATTTGCAGCAATTTCACACAACACTTTTCACCTATTTCACTCTTGAATAGTATGATACTTTCATTTAAAACCTGGAGGAGATATTCAAGGACATGCAGTTCACTTTTCCTCACTTGGCAAAGAGAAATAAAATGCAGAACAACTAAGTGCCTTCCCCAAATGTGGAAATCAAGAACATCAAATCAAACCAGGTGCTGATGGCTGGGACCTGTAAATCCTAGCTACTCAGTAGGCTGAAATGTGAGGATCACAGTTCCAAGCCAGCCTGAGCAGGAAAGTCTATGAGACTTTTATCTCTAATTAACCAGCAAAAATCCAAAGCTGGGACTCAAATGATAGAGCACTGGCCAGGAGCAAAAAAACTAAAGGACAATGCTTAGGACCGTGCTCAAGATCCAGTGCTGGCACAAAATAAACACACACAAAAAAACATGTAATAGATATATGACTTCATTCTTACTAGAGGGGAAAGTAGTCATTACCCATCTATGAACTACCCCCATGAAAAAGAGTCCATGGGACTCAGGGAGCTAGAAATGCTGATGCTGGATAGGCATCAGGCTGCAGAAAGGAAAAGAATATAGAAATAGAAGCTCTGAATTAAAAAATGTACAAGAAAAAAAAACTATCACATTTAGAAAACAATAATGTTATTTTTAGAAAGAAACAATAATTGCAAACATCAAAGAGGTTTAGAGTATACATTGCTTAAAAATATTCACTCATGGGGCTGGAAAGGTAGCTCAGTGGTAGAGCGTTTGCCTTGCAAGCATGAGGCCCTGGGTTCGATTCCTCAGCACCACATAAGCAGAAAAAAAAAGCCAGAAGTGGCACTGTGGTGCAAGTGGTAGAGCACTAGCCTTGAGCTGAAGAGCTGAGGGACAACGCCCAGGCCCAGAGTTCAAGCCCCATTACTGGACCCCCCCAAAAAAAAATTCACTCATGCCTATCTATATAAAAAAGTGCCAGTCTTTGATGCAGCAATTAATTAATTAACTAATTAACTTCTTCATTCATTCCTTCATTTTCATGCCAGTACTGGGGTTTCAACTCAGGACCTGGGGACTATCCTTTAGTTTTTATGCTTAAGACTGATGCTCTAGCACATGACCCGCAACTCTACTTCTAGTTTTTTGCTGGTTAATTAGAGATAAGAGTCTGAGGGCTTTCCTGCTTGGGATGGCTTTGAATTCTGGTCCTCAGAACTGTCTCCTGAGTAGCTAGGATTATAGGTGTGAATCACTGGTGTCTGATGACTCCACAGTTTTATTCACAAGAATCTGGCCTATGGTTGTCATTGAACACTGCACAAAGGTGTCTGTGTATATGAACACAGTATTGATGCTGTTCTGTGAGTAACCATGAATCTGAGCACAGATAGGAAAGATGAATAAAGAGCAATCATATACATATGACAATAGTAGTTTGGAGCAAGACTGTTCAACACCAGCTCTGCCCTGTTACTAGCTATGTGATCTCAGGCAAGTTGCTTTAACTTTCTATGCCTCGGTTTCTTAATTTATTAAATGAGGGTAAGAATAGTACCCAACATACAGCATTGTGTACTCTATATCTTTTTAAAATTTCCTACCTGTACCAGTTATTTTCTTTCATATTATCTGTATAAAAATATGAAAGCCTGGACGCCAGCAGCTCATGCCTGTAATCCTACTTACTCAGACTGAGATCTGAGGATGGCAGTTCAAAGGCAGGAAAGTCTGTGACAATCTTACCTCCAATCAACTACTAAAAGAGCCAGAAGTGGGGCTGTGGCTCAAGTGGAAGAGCACTAATCTCAAGTAAAAAAAAGCTCAAGGACAGCATCCAGCCTCTGTTTAAACCTAGGACCAGCACTATTTTATATGTATGTATACATGTAATATATTAACGTAATATATTAGAATATTAGATATAAAATTGTCTGCATAATATATAATATATATTAGAAATATATGTATATCATAATAAATAATAGTGCTAGATATATTTATTTCTTAGTGGTATTGGGATTTTAACTCAAGACCTTAGCTTCTTGGGCAGATGCTCTATCACTTGAGCCATTCTCCCATATGGGATTTGCTCCCATATCCTTGTAGTTGGAGTTACTTTTAGGATAGGATCTCATTTTTTGCCCAGAGCTAGCCTCAGACCACAGTCCTCTAACCCATACTGCTTGCATAGCTGGGATTGAAGGTACATGCTACCATGTTTAGCTGGCCAGTGTTTTTTGTTTTTGCCAGTACTATGGCTTGAATTCAAGGCATCATGATGCATTCACTGACCTTGCTTGCTTTGCTGAGACTTTACTACCTGAGCTCTGGGTCCAACCTTAACATGCTGTTGGTTATTTTGAAGATAGAATTTCTCAGATTTTTCTGTCTAGCCTGGTCTTGAAATATGATCCTCCACATCTTAGCCTCCTGAGTAGTTATGATTACAAGTGTTTTCCACCAGCATTTAGCTGATTTATTTACTTATTTACACACTAAGTAAGTCATCACTTTGAAGATAATCTGGTGTAACATGGTCTTGATTGCAGCTCATGCAGCCTGTGTAATATTCACTCAGCAAGAGCAAAGTGCTAAAGGAAAAGGAGACAATTGCTTCTTCAGAGAAAGGCTATGCCTGCTGCCTGGGCCCTTTTTTTAACAGTCTGTGAAATGAGCATTAATAAGTGGTTCTAAGAAGGCTGGGAGGTGAGTATAGCCCCTCAATTAAGAGGGAAAGAAGGGGGGAAAGATATAAAGATATAGATATTTAGGAAGTGACATAAACATCATAATGATAGGTAATAAGGCCATTCTAACAAAGTCACCCATAAAGAATCTCAACCAAAAAAGTAAACAAACAAACAAAAAGAAAACTAGTTAAAGGGACTCAGAAATTCAGGTTGGAACTTGAGAGCAGCTTTGAGAAACCTTCTGTGTTAATGTAACAAAACATTGGAAAAATGGGGCCTGCCATTCTGGTCTTTGGGAAAATAAAGAATTCTGGGATGAACCCAGAGATAATTCTTCAGTGACTTAGCCTGAGGGGACAATGGGGCAATTAAGAGCATGCCACAAAAAGTCATCCTTCAAGATCAAAAGCTTAGCAAAAATAATGTAATATCTGCAGTGATTTCACTAAATTGAGCGCAATATATACTTAATGTTGCAAGACAGGAAAAGTCTAATAAGTGTAGGACTAAGTGTGTTAGTTTATGCTTGCAATCACAGCTTCTTGGGAGATGGAAATAGCATGGTGGTAGTCTGAGGCCAGCCAAGCAAGTGTTAGAAAAACACCTGGGCACCTGCTTGTAATCCCAGCATCAAAGGAGGCAGAAGTAGGGGGAATCTCAATATAAAGCTGGCCCTGAGCAAAAAAAAAAAAAAAAAAAAGCGCTGAGGGGGGTAAAAATGACTAAAGCAAAAAGGACTGAATTGCTGAGTTCAAACCCCAGTGCTTAAAAAAGAAAAAGAAAAAGCAACAAACTTTAGCAAGTCTCCTACCCCAGGGAAAAAACCACCATTAAGAGAGTTGTATGGATTCTTACAGATTTTGCTTTGTGAATAGCTAGAATAAAAATGTACAAATATTGTCTCATATATACTGTCCCATGATCTGCTTTTTCATATGTAATACTATGTCTTAAGCAAATGTCCATATCAGCAGGCACAGATCTTTGCTTGCTTAACTGCAGCTTCAACTTCTATCATATTAGTTAATAAAAATGTGATTTATTTATATGTGTAATAATTTTGAACAGACAGACCTTTAGGCTATTTTCAACTTTTTGCTACTTTCAATAATGCTGTAGTAGTATATTCTAAGTATAGCATAGGTTCAAGGAAGTTGAACTCAGAGGAGTGAAGGATTTGTATAGTTTTGCTTTTGTGGTTAAAAGCTTTTGTTGTTATCATGTTCAATTAGAACTGTGAACAATGCAAGAATGCCTATCTCGGGGCTGGGAAGGTGGCTCAGTGGTAGAGTTCTTGCCTTGCATGCATGAGGCCCTGGGTTCGATTCCTCAGCACCACATAAGCAAAAAGAAAAAAGCCAGAAGTGGCACTGTGGCTCAAATGGTAGAGCACTAGCCTTGAGCTGAAGAGCTGAGGGACAGCGCTTAGGCCCAGAGTTCAGGCCCCATGACCGGACCCAAAAAAAAAAAAAAGAATGCCTTTCACTTTACACCCTCCAACAGCAGCTGTGATTGGTATAATCTTAATTTGCAATGTCTTTATAACTCAGCTTGAAAATCCACAGATGAGGTGACATGTATGTGCACATAGCAAATGGTGACATGCACTGCTCCGGGTACTGTTATTTTGTTTAATTAATTTGTTTTACTTTAAGTAGTTGTACAAAGGGGTTTCAATTCAAGAAGTCAGATTATGAGTACAGTGCGTCTTGATCATTGTCACTCCTTACCTCATTCTCTCCCATCTCTCGCAATCCCATCCTTGTTCTCAAATTCCATGGTCCGATTGTCACACATGCATATATTGAATATAATGACTGTATCTGCCTATTCTTCTTGCTGTTTGTCTGCCCTCCTCCCTTCCTCTCCCAACAAACAGGTTTCAGGTTCCTGGTATTCATTTTGTTAAACTGTTAGTTGTTCAGTTGTTAGTTGTACTGCTTAATCCTCCTCTAAGTATACCATTCTTTAGTCAATTCATTTGGTTTATATAAAGAAAACTCTGTATATGTTACCTTTTATGTTTGTATATTAGACCTGACTTCCATATATGAGAGAAAACATGTCATTTGTATCTCGGAGCTAGGCTTACTTCACTTAACTTTTTTTTTTTCTAGATCCATCCATTTTCCTGCAAATGACTTAATATTATTCTTTCTGACACATGAGTAAAATTCCATTACACACACACACACACACACACACACACACACAACATACCTCTTCCAGATACTTTTAGCTCCAGAAATATGATTGGATGCAACCACCTGAGGAGCAAGTGTGAAGGAATGCAAGGCTGATTAATGAGGAAACTCTAAAGAACACAGGTGGTCCACTTGGGTAAGCTACAAGTGAAGAGAAAACACCTGCAAACACCTAGCCGAGCCAGCCCCCTTCTCTTGGCTCAGTGGAGGGGAACGAGACCAATAGAAACCTATGTGCAGGGTTTTGGAAAGCAAGAGAAGTAAGAGTCACTGGAATAAAGAACAATCTACCAAGAAAGTCAGAGACAATTGTCCCTTGGAGTATTTCAAGTAAAACTGCCTCCATTGCATTAGTAAAGGGTACGGGAGTTGGGTCTCTCCTCTGCTATCTCCTCTTCCCAGAAATGCCATGTCTGTAGTCACTTTGGATTTATTGCCACACATGTTTGCAAAAGAGCTACATCGGGCCTTTTCTAAGGAAGTTGGGTAAAAACAGGTTTTTCAACCAGGCATGGAACAGCCTCGCAATGAGATGACAGTTGAGGATTTGTAGGGTGATTAACTTAATAGGCCCCAAATGGGTTGGGTTCCAAATGAAAGCAAACAACAGCAGGAGGGGGATGTGGCTGAGACACATTGCTCTCAATCTTCACAAGTGTGCGTGAGCTTGAGCTGGCACCCTGGGTTACAGTCTTGCCAGGATACCCCAGCCAACTAACTGGTGCCAGGACCAGGTTGTGAGTCCTCCTAGACACTGTCTTCAGTGCTATAAAACATTGAGGTGTGAGGTGTTTCAGAGCTTTCTTGATAATCTTACCATCAGGACAAGGTCCTTGTCTTGTCCTGAAAAACCTGATGTCCATGTTATTCTCTGACAACTCTGCTTGCATCACAGACAAAGGCTTCATTCGCGTCTGACTATTGCTCTCATATCAGGGATTTTGTATCTCTAAGTCCTTCTTACAGAGAGTAGTAAAAAAGACTGATTCCAGGTACTTGGTTGAAATTTGGGAGGTCCCCACTCTGGACAAGGTTATACAGAGATGATCTGAAGCCAATGAACCCTCAAAAGGGCCTCGGGTTGCTGTCTGTGGTCACTAGAGGGCACTGAGTCCACACAGAGCATCTGTTCTGGATGGCTTTCTCTGTAGACAGAAACATGGTGAGATGCTCCATTTGGCTGATGTTCAGAGAATCAATACAATGAGCTAGGCATTGGGCATGCCACAGTGAACAAATAGGCAGAGAAGGTTTGGGAAGATCTGTAAAGTCTGGCTTCTGGCCACTATTGCCCTGCTCTTCCTGTTTATCTCCTTATACCTTAACCTCTCTGGACTTTGTTTTGATACTTGAATCGATCCAGACCAGTCCTGCCTTAGAGGTCTTATGATCACCCTCCTCCCATCCCTGATTAACTCAGAGATCTTCTTAGGCTAGCCAAGCAAAGTGTTTTCCCAGAGACTCTTCAATTCCTGGCAGAGTCTTTTTGCTCTCTGGAGTTTTTGTTTGTTTGTTTTGCTCTGGGTTTATAGATTTTGTTTATTGGTATATACATTGCTTTTCTATGCTAGGCAGGCAGAACTGTGAGAGAAAAACCTCATGTTTTGTTTTGTTTTCAGGGTAAGCAAAAGATATCAGGATTGGAATTAAGGACCTTGAAATTGTGCAGTTTGGTTACTAATGGCTGACATTTTACTGCTTGAGCAATGCTTTCAGCCAAGTTTTTGGTTCCTTATTTTAGAGATTGAAGACTTTTCTACCAGAACTCAGCCTCCTGAGTCACTTAGATTACAGGCATGAGTCACAGAACCTGGATCAAGAGCCTGATTTATGTGTTTGTTCTCTGTTCTCTGGGTCAGCTTTAGCCTATCAGGTACCCTTTGTGAGTTTAGGAAAGGGTGTGCCTCTCAGGCAGGTGGACCTGCAATTGGATAGTGTCTGTAGGTAAATACTTCTTCGCCAGGACACAGCTCCAAGCCAGAGCACACGGAAGAGCCACAGGTGGAAAGATGTGACAGCCTCAACAGATCTCCTCTGCTGGGTCCAAACAGCACAACGACTGCTGTAAACCAGGGCACAGGGTATACTTAATAAAGTGCTGAATAGATGAAAGGCCAAACACTCAAAAGGTCCTATGGCTGAGGAATGCCAATAAGAAGTTGTGACACAGTGGCCTGGGGGAATAATGCCCTTCTACATTAAGCCCTCTGATCTCAGTAGCCTTGTCCAGGACTCTTTTAAGAGCTGTTAGTGAAATCTCACAGCAAGGCCTAAGGTTCCCAACAACAAAGAGGTAAATGAGTACCTTCTGGTATCAGAGCACTCCCGAGCCTTGGAGAAAGAGGTCCTTTATCACCCAAACATGGGTCACTACAGCCAATGGCAAGGACAGCCTTATGGACAAGGAGGCTTGTGGAACACAGATCTTGGTCTGTGTCTGCCATGGATAGAGCCAAGACAGAACATGACATTAAGAGCTAAAAGTAGTTCATACTTCTAGTTGTAAGAGATGATAGTGTGGAGGGTGTAAGTTCTCAAGTGGCTAACGATCAACTTAAAGAAGTATGTTGGAGTCATATAATTAAAGATTTAAAGTCATACTAAAGGATTATCATTGTGCTAGAGGGAAGAAGACAGGTAGGTGGAAAGAACATGGGATCTAGGCTATATTTTAGAAAGATCATACCTCTCACAGTGGATCAGAGGAAGAAAAGATGGGAAAGAGAGAAAAAAATAATAGGAGGTAAGACCAATCAAAGAGCTGGTTAGTAGCCAAAGTAGGTGACACAAAAGATGTGAATTTCAATGGTACCGGTGGAAATGGAGGAAAAGGGATAGGTTTGAAAGGACATAGAATAGCAGATCTATAGAACTGAGATCTTTTGATGCATTTGATCTGAGTAGAGAAGAAGAAAGAAGTGATTTCTACTGGGCAGGGGTATATGAATGGCATTTGGCCTCAGCCGCTGGACAGAGGGTGATTCCATTGGTAGAAACAAGCAGACCAGAGAAGAAGGATTGGAAGATGGTGATGTCCTTAGCCTTCCCACTTGAACAGAGACAATAATGGGAGAGTCAGGTGAACAAGTCTGAGAGGCCTGAAGTCAGGAAAGAGACCTGGTCTGGAGTTCAAGGAGGGAAGCTCCATATACAGAGAGTATCCACAGACTTTGAGACCACAGAGACCAAAGACCTTGCTTAGAGCAAAGCAATGGGCCTTTGTAGAGTCTTGGAGGAGCACCAACACGTAAGGCATGAGAAGAAGAAAACACGCAGAGACTGGCAAGATAGGAGAGAAGCCAGAAGATGAGGTGATGTGGGGGGCAAAGCACAAGTCATTTGGAAAGGGGAAGTCGGCAGTAGTGTTGCTCTAGTGAGATAAGCAGAAAAAGGACTCACTGCTACAGCAATAAGGGGCTTTCAGTGATCTTGCAATGGAGTATGGGTAAAAGTTGCAGTCAAGTGACACTGAAGATAAACAGAAAGGGATGAAATAGAATCCAGACATGGAAGGCCTAGCAAGAAGAGGGAGACAAGTGAAGACAACAACTTGTTTATTACCCACCTGACCTTTGCCACACGGCTCACTCCCAGGTCCCCTCACTAATTACTGGCTCAAAGGCCATACAAAAGGTAGATTTCTCCTACTTTCTTCATGGATGATTTCCTCCTCTGTGATTTCTTTAGAGACAATCTCACAACTGCTTCCTTTGAGCCTACATTTTTCCCTCCCCACACTTGTTGCCTCTTTACAAATTCTTCTCATCAGAGGAATGTCTTCCTGGCTTTCCTCCAGCAATCCTCCTGGGCATTCATTTATTCATCTGACAAATATTTACCTAGAGCTTATGGCTACTTGGTGCAAGATATTACACAAGACAGGAGTGCAGATAGAAAGGTAAGAGGCAGAACTGAACTACAAGGAATCAGTTAGGAAACAAAATAAAATATCAGCTCATTCATTCCTTTAATAAGTACTGCCTCCATGTTGGGGACTAGGCCCCTGGCCACATGCTCAGTCCTCACATCATAAGATTGGAAGTGACACAATGCAGAGAAAAATTAGACGTGAAGAAAGAGACTATTTTACTTAATTATTTCTTGGCAATTATTCCTTCATTCATCTTCTTCCTGAAGTGGTTAGCTCTCAGAGAAAGAGACAGTCTTGACACACCTCCTGCAGCTCTCCAGCACTGCCAGCCATTTGGAAGAGCTGCTGTCTTTCCCTCCTGTTATAATGTCCTCGACATGTTTTGTGTTCATTGCGAGAGTCAATGTCTCTTCAGATATATGATAGTTGTGGCAATGTGTTCTCACAAAAGTAGCTCATAAATCATGGCCATGGCACTGTTTCTACTGGCAAGCAGAGAAAGAATTTTTCCCATATTCTTGTCAAAGCCAAATCATTCTGAAGTATAAGGAAAAGTGAGATATCTCATCCAAACAAAAAATTATATATATACATAAAATCTTGATCATATACAAATTTTTGAATCATCTCTCTCTCTCCACCTATCTTTCTCTACTCATCTACCCATTTACCCCTTCATCCATCATCCACACATCAAGCCATTCACCCATTTATCCATTCACTCATTCATTTATCCAGTCATCCATCTATCCCCTACCTATTCACTATCCATCCATCCATCCATCCATCCATCCATCTATCAATTCATCCATCCACCTTTCAGTAGATACTTGTGGGCCAAGATTTGTGCTACATCACAAAGTGAAAACCATGAGATCCTGATGCTGGTGGTCCCTAGTTGTAATCCTAGCCACTCAGAAGGCTGAAATCTGAAGATTCAGGTTTGAAGCTAGCCCAGGCAGGCAAGTCCAAGAGATGAGACTCTTATCTCCAATGAACCAGCAAAAAGCAGAAGTGGAGCTGTGGCTCAAGCAGTAGAGCCTTAAGCAAAAAAAAAAAAAAAATAAAGCTCAGGGACAGTTCTCCAACCTTGAATTCAAGCTCCAAGACTAGAAAAAAAAGAAGACTAAAACAAAAACAAAAAAAAAAAGAGATGTTGCCCTGAGTAATGCAAATGGGTCCCCTTTCAAGGGGCCTTCCGCCAAGCAGGAGACAACAAGAAACAAAGGCCACAGCAAAGTTTGGAGGCTAAGGCAGCACAAAGTAGTGCTCCCTAAGGGTAAGCACTTTTATCTCCCAGAGAGGAGGAAAATGGATCTCAAAGGGATTAAATCATTTTTCCCAAGGTCATGTGTCTAGTGGAAAAGTAGAATTCAAATCCGAATGTGTTTTTGCTTCAGAGCTTATTGATTTTTTTTTTCTTCCCGTGGTCTTATTCCCCCTGGGGAAGCAGTGGTGCGGAAGCTAACGTGAAATGTTCATTTCTATCTTATTTCGGGTCGGCTGCAATGATATAACCCAATTTGAACATTTGTAGAAATAGTACTAGAGAAGTAGAAAAACTCATGACGTTATTCAATTTTCTACAATCGTTTAGAACAAAATCATGAAATCTTACAAACATCCATCTTTCCCTCCCCATTCTTCCCTGCTGGCTCACTTCTTCCTGCTCTCCTTTCCTGCCTCCCACCTTTTCTTCCTTCCCTTCGTCCCTCCTTGTTCTTGCTCAAAAACTCTCTGTGTGAGGATTCAATAGCTATGTCTAGGTCTGGCTGGTCAGCTCCCTCCAGGTCTGGAGACACATGGATTGTGGGATTGAGCACCGTCATTTCTCACAGCCAGTACTGTTCGTAACAATTGGTGTGGCTAATGTAATTGTAGTAATTTGTATCAAGAAGAGGCATGTCAGCAACCACTCACTCACTGGGGCCCACGTTTGCCAGATCACTGTTTGACTTATAGGCTGAAAATAGAATTGGCGAGCTTGTCTGTCTGACACTCACTGACTCCACCTCTACCCGTGAAGGAGAGAGTTCTAATGATGGAGTCACAGGTGAGATCAGAGCCCTAGGTTCTCCTCAGCAGGCCAAAAGGATCATAGGAGATAGTGGGGGTGGGGTGGGGGGTGGGGGTGGCAGGGTTGGCTTGTCTAAGCCTAAGTGTACCAGGTTATCCTTTGGTTACTTGTTACTCCCTGAACCTTAACCCCAGATGAGGGCCTCAGTTTTCTTTCTTCCTTCTCTCTCTCTCTCTCTTTGTTTCTTTCTTTCTTCTCTTTCTCTTTCTCTCTTTCTCCCTCCCTCCTTCCCTCCCTCTATCCCCCCTCCCTCCTTCCCTTCCTCCTTTCCTCCCTCCCTACTTTCCTTCCTCCCTTTCTCCCTCCCTCCCTCCTTCCCTCCCTCCCTCCCTCTCTCCTTTCTTTCCTTCCTTCCTTCCTTTCTTCCTTCCTTCTTTTCTTCCTTCCATCCTTCTTTTTTCTTTCTTTCATTCATTCATTTTTTTTTTGGCCTGTACTGGGCTTGAGGTCAGGGCCTTTCCTTTAGCTTTCTGTGCTCAAGGTTGGTTCTCCACCACTTGGGCTACACATCCTCTTTCACCTTTTTGGTGGTTAATTGGATATGAGTCTCACAGGCTTTTGTTCCCAGGCTGACTTTGAACCCTGATCCTCAGATCTCCGCCTCCTGAATAGCTAGGATTACAGGCTTGAGTTGTTGATGCTTGGATCAGTTTCCTTGTCTGCAGTTTGGGCTTCATGCCCTTGTGGAAGGCTCCCCAGTGTTCCAAATTTTCAGTTACTGAGCCTTGCATTCTCCTGCTGAGTCCCTCTGTCTGGACTCTTTAGTGTGACCCCATGCTAAAAAGTTTCATGCTGACTCCTTTGGTTCTGGTGAAGCTAGACTTCTTTGTGGGGGACAACAGAATGTGCTGAATGTCATAGAACAGCTCAGTGGCTTCATGCATGTGCTGAGAAATATGCTACAGGAAAGATAGAGTTAGAAGTCTTCCTCACTACTGGCCTTGAAAGAAAGAGAACTCAAAGACACTGCATGAGCCTAGTAGATATTTTAGGGGATGGAGGTGATTTGGTTCTTGGTTTTGGGCTCAGTTTGGGAGTACTGTTTTCTGCTGAGGGGTTGCTTTCTTGGTGAGTTAGCACTAGAGTATCTAAGGAACAGGTAAGCCTGTTTAGTTCTGAGGCTTAGTGGTAACAAACGCCCTGCCAATAGCCTTCCTGTCTGTACTTGATAACAAAAGCATCACTTTTGCCTCTGCCTGCTCTGTTAGGTTTGATTTCTGTTTGTTAAGACCAGGAAGGTTTGCTGGGCACCAGTGTCTCACGCCTGTAATCCTAGCTACTCAGGAGGCTGAGATCTGAGGATGGTGGTTCAAAACCAGCCCAGGCAAGAGAGTCTGTGAGACTCTTACCTCCAATTAACTTCCAGAATACTAGAAGTGGCTCTGTAGGTCAAAGTGGTAGAGTATACCAGCTTTGAGCAAAAGAGCTCAGGGACAGTGCCTTGGCCAGAATTTAAGGCCCAGGACTGACAAAAGACAGAGAGAGAGAGAGAGAGAAAGAGAGAGAGAGAGAGAGAGAGAGAGGCCTAGCACCTATGCTGGTATTGGGGCTTGAACTTAGGGCTTAGGCACTGTCCTTTAGCTTTTTGCTCAAGGCTGGTACTTGACCACTCATGTCGTAGCTTCACTTCCAGCTTTTTAGGGTTTAATTAGAAATAAGATTTTTCCTGACTGGTCTGGCCTTTAACCGAGATTCTCAGATCTCAGCTTTCTGAGTAGCTAAGATTACAGGTGTGAACCACCAGTGACAGGCACAAATATAAACTCTTAGTGATCTAAATGAGATGATCTGATGGCTACTTATAACATTAAATCTATTAATTCAGTAATATATACATTTTAAAGCCATGTTTAAAATAATATACAAATTGATTAAATAAACATTTTAAACTTTTGTATGTTGTTGGATATTCCACATGCCATGTCTTACTTAATAATCATAACAAGTTTAAACAAACTTGTTAGTCCCATGCTATAGATGAGTTAATCGGAGGACCATGAGATCATATGTTAATAAGTCATAGGGCTGAGTATTTAATCCTAGCTCTCTTTAACGTGAAAACCAAGATTTTTCTGTTTTAATATGCTGTCTCTCATGCTGGGCCCTGCCATATCACAGAACTTTATCACATGATCACACTGGATCACACTGGATTTCCCTACAGGTAGAATTATTCCATTTCTCAGATATGAAATCCAAGGCCCTTATGAAACCTGAGGCCTATTTATATCCCATTAAAAAAAAAAAAAGATGGCCAATCTTATGTTACCCAGTGGTCATTTTGGGAAGGTTGATCTATCTGATGTTAACATGAGAGTTAAATACATTTAATTCACAAAGCTAAACCTGTTATTGGGCCTCTCTACAGGTTTGTTAAGTCTGTCTTCTTCTCTAACCAGTGGAATTCTGGCCTATTAGAGTAAGACAAATAAAGATAGATGGGGCCCAGCCCACTGACTGAGCGACAAGTTAGCTCTGAGATAAGAAGTCTTCTGCAGCCCTAGGACACAGAGAACTTAGCTTTGCTTCTGGGTTTCAGCTTTGTGGTTTTGTTATCACTTGCTTCAAAAATAACTTCTTACGGAGAAACATTTCTAAAGTTTGCAATCACACGCACAGGCAACACTTCAGACACCTCATCAGTCATACCACGAAGCAGCAAAACCAGCACAGGAAGTGTCTGTGATGAGGAGGAAGGAGGGTTAGGTCTCAGCAGGGACAGGTATCCTCATGAGCAACCTGACCTACAAGATGCTAATGGAAAGCTCAGCATTAGACTCCACATGAGCATGCATTTATCACTTTTGGTGCCAAGCACTGGAGCAAATGTGTGCAGGAAGGAAAGCCTTCCTGTTATCCATGGCAGGCCAGGCCAAAGCATCAGTGGATCTCTAATTAAAGGGTTAAGAAGAAGACAAGCAAAAAGTGACCTCAATGACTTCTGTAGGAGAAATTATTTGCATTGCATGAGAGAGCCAGAAGTATAGACACCCCTCCCCCACCCCCCAGCACATTGTCCCCTGCTGTTATCTTGGTGCTGAATGTCTTCATAGGGCTGGGGGCAGCTGCACCACATGTGATGACAGAATCATATCCTCTTGCTGTTTGCACAGTCGGACATTTGTCTTCCTAATCGCAGTATGTGAAACTGCCTGCTTCCCGAACCAGAAGCCAAAACCAAATATTAAAACAAGCCTTTCCTTTATAGTCAAGTCTTGTCTGAGGCTGTCTTTGGAGGTAGCCTCTGTTTATCTATATTCTGCGCCATTGTCCCGAGGAGCAATTGTGTATTTACACACCTGTGCTTTTATAGCAGATCACTGGCTCATTTTCCAATTTGGCCATCTAATAAACATTTACCTATCACTCTACTCCTGATTCCAACCTAGGCATTGGGTACACAGAGCTCACAATACCCGTTCTCTCAGGTAGCTTCCATTTCTAGAAGGCCTAGGGTTAAAGATAATTCCCGGGATGCACCGTTGCTGAGGGCATCTGAAGGCCAGAGGCAGGTCCCTAGCAGAACTAAGTGAGCAGGCAACTGGAAAGACTTCTCAGAGGATACCCTGGGGGAATTGGGAAGTAAAGGATGAAGAACTTGCCAGGTAATGTGCTATAAGGACAGAAAGAAAACAAGAAGCTAAAGGATGGCATTTTGTTTTGTATTGTTGCACATTCCAAGAAGAAAGGAGACTTTGGTTTGTACTTTAGGCATTTTGATAAAGGAGGATTTTTTTTTTTTTTTTGCAAAGACTACTTAATCATTTCTGCTAGGATTCTCCACTCAGGCCACTTTGCCCTGCCTGTATTGCAAAGCAAATACACCCAGGGACCGGGTAAATTTGCAACAGAGATTGTGAACCATCTTTTAGAGGGCTAGGAGATGGTTCTGGGGAACAGCTTCAAGAGAAATCTGCTTCTCGCCATCTCTGAGATAGATGGCCTGTTAGCTTTTGCCCTTTGAGGCAGAAGTCTGACATGGTTCTCGGAGAAGTGACAGTTATGTGTGAATCCTGATGGAAGCCACCCTAAGTAGATCTGTTGATTTGTCCCCCAAACCTCATTCATCCCCTGTGGCTTTATTCCATTCAGCAGTTTCCAAGGCAGAGCTGATTGCTAAGTACACACCAGGTACTCAATAAATGCTTGTTCTAACAATCCCCTGAGTGACCACTATCAAAAAGGAGGAAAATGCTTCAATTGTCCTTAGAGATGTCTGTACCAGCCATCAAGATTACATTTCCTGTGCAAGGCTTGATGGAGCTCAAAGGTTTCCACTTCTCACAATGTGGACATGATTAGCCAATCACAGCCAACACAGCTGACTAGAAAAGGCAGACCAGATTGTTGGAAGTTTTCCCCCCAGTGCAGGATTTGCAAAGTGCCTTACTTGTCACCTGCAAGTCAAAACAGACCGTGAACTAACAAGTCCATAATATGGCTGTCAAAACCCAAAAAGTAGAAAAGAAAAAGAGCAAAAGCAGCAGGCGGACTAACTAGGTAGACAGTCTTTAAAGTAGGCAGTGAAAGGTTCTGGATCTCCAGTGTCTGGGTCCAAGGAAGATGCATTTGCTGGGAACTTTCCATGCCCATAGCTGTGTGCCCTCTGGTGGGAAGTGAGCGTTCCACTCTGGACGCTAATAGACCACAGATTACATATACCAAAGGAAGGTGATGGCAAGACATTCAGCTTTGAGCAAGAGCTATCTTTCTGTTTTCCATAGGCAACCTCTACATGAATCAGCTGTTTCCAAGAGTAATCTGTTCTATTGCAATAGTTTTTTTTTTTCTCCTCAAGCCTGCAATAGTAGAGAATGCATGAGGGAATCCATATCTGTGAGCACTGCTTCACTGAATTAGATGGTTCTGGAAAGAAGGTACCCTCAGTTCTTGACCACCACTGAAAGGTTTACTTACAGAATTTTAGATCTCTTTCTAAAATGCATTTCATGTCACCAAAGCTATTAAATTCCACTTATTCTAAAGATATGCTCTGATGAGACAATGTTGTCCCTGGCACTTAGCAAGTGACTCATTCCAGATATCCATGATGTCTTAGAAACTACACATGGAGACACACCCATGGCCATTGCCTATCCACATGGGAAGGCATCTCTGAATCTGTGTTCTGGTCTTACGACCCTACCCCTGACACTTAGGGGACAGAGATATGACAAGCATGGAATCTGATGGACATTTTCTAAATGTTTTCTTTCCAAATAGACCTATGGGAAGAAGAGTATTTCTAATTTCTCACTATTGTGTGTGTGTGTGTGTGTGTGTGTGTGTGTGTGTGTGTGTGTGTCAGTTGTGGGGTTTGAACTTCGCCTGGGAGCTGTCCTTGAGCCTCTTTGTGCTCCAGACTAGTGCTCTGTCACTTGAGCCACAGTGTCACTTTGGTTTTTGAGTGGTTAATTGGAAATAGGAATCTCATGAGGACTTTTCTGCCTGTGCAGGCTTCGAACTATGATCCTCAGATCTCAGCCTTCCGAGCAGCTAGGATTACAGGCGTGATACACCAGCACTAGGGACCATGGTGGCTTTGTGATTTTTTTTATCATATTATCTACCAAAAATTTTAAACTTTTTCATGCATTTTTATTGTTATGATAAAGATGACAAACAGAGGGGTTACAGTTATAAAAGTCAGACAGAGTACATTTCTTTTTGAACAATGTCACTGTAAGGTCCGCTCCTGGATGGCTAGCAGACTCCACCCTCCTCGCAGCAAAGTCTCCACCCAGTACCTGCGTTACCTAGGCAACTGGGACACCTGGAAGAGGTCACATCTGCATCCGCTGAGGTCACATCTGAATTTGATGTGGCCACACCTTTCCCCGCCCATACCCTACATAAGGCCTAGCCCAGGCCCAGATGCTCTCTTGCTCTTGCTGCTCTTTTCTTGCTCTCTCTGTTCTTTTCTTGCTCTCTCTCTTTCCCAGCCACGTGGAGTGCCAACCTTGCCTGGTCCCAGCAGGTCTACTGAATAAACCTACCCCTTACCTGAATACCACGTGCGTGCTGGTGCTGTTCTTACTCGGTTACCTCTTTTTAAAAACCTAACAGTCACCCCTTCCCTCACTCTCCCCCATGTTTTCCCTCCCCATCCCCACTAACAAGTTGTATAGTTCATTTTCATGGGTCTAGTGAGTTCCACTGCTACATTTGTTCACCCTTTGTTCACCGTTTCTGTTTCCCTTAAGAAACAAGACAAAAGGGAAAGAAAGCAAAAACAGCAACTAACTAAAACATCATTTCTATTTCCTAGAGTTCATTTTGATAACTATTATTTTATATAATCAGATGCACATAAGTATTGTGCCTTTCTGTCCCTCTC
Source organism: Dipodomys ordii (assembly GCF_000151885.1). NCBI lineage: Eukaryota > Metazoa > Chordata > Mammalia > Rodentia > Heteromyidae > Dipodomys > Dipodomys ordii. Next base: position 5,149,566 of record NW_012267292.1, read on the forward strand.
TTAAGAATATCCTTCTTTTCTATCAAAATTTTCTATCCTCATCTTGTATAGGGAGAACACAACTGTGAGATGTAATTTTTTTCTGTCATGTGGCTTTTCAGATGTAATCTATGTCATATTAGAGCAGCAAAAAAAAATGTTCTAAGGACAGATGATATTCAAAATATCACAGATTGCTGGACTTCATAGCACAATGCTTTTTTTCTCCTTTTTTCCTTTTTCTTTTGTGCTGATATTGGGTCTTCAATGCCAGCCCTGAGTTCAAGCCCCAGTACCACACAGAAAGGAAAACATTAACTATATGAATAGAATAGGATAACTTAAAAGGATCAATGTTCAGCCAGACTGCTTTTATTGGATCCTTTCTTATCTCCTTGAGGGAACCTTAATTTTTCCTGATCTGCTCTTAGCAGTGGATCTTTCTCCAGCTCATTAATTCAACTCTCCAATGAGTGTTTTTTTCCCCCAGGATAAGGTTCTGAACAGGACTTTAAGAAACCTTCCTCAGATTAAGCTAGGGAGGCAGAAAGCAATTAGTATAGGGTCAAACTTCCATTATTTCTGATGTGGGGCAGTGGTAAGGAACAGGAACCCAAAGCCAGGCATGGATGTAATCCTGGGTACTCAGGAGACTGAGAAATAAGGATTGTAGTTCAGAGCCAGCCCAGGCAGGAAAATCTGTGACACCTTTATCTTGAATTATCTATGTAGAAAATAAAACAGTAATGGAGCTGTGGCTCAAGTGGTAACATGCTGGCTTTGAGCAAAAAGCTCAGGGACAGCGGCCAGGCCTCAGATTGGCACACACACACATAGGAACTCAGGATCAAAAGGAGTCTTGTCTGATCCAATGTGGTTCTGTACATCTCGGTCCAGCCCTGTTGTGCTAGGAACCTAAGACCCCATTCTTCTTTAGTTGCCTTCTCTAATTCCCACTTTGCATCCCCATAAGTCGCAGACATCAGGGAGATGAACAACCTTCTCATTCAGCTGTAAGACAGAGGGGAGAGCCCTGGTTCTTGCTAGGCTCTGAGGGTGGTTTATCTTTCCTGAAACTCATGTGATGTCCTCCCAATGTGACAGTGCTGGATTAATGACTTTCTTATGGATTAGTGATTTTCATGAATGTGCAACTTCTGGATCTTATAGGACTGGATTCATGACCATGTTTGCCCCTTCTGCATAACCTACTACCATTCTTTTTTGCCATGAACTGAAGCAGCATGAGGATTTCACCAGATGCCCAGCAGATGCTAATGCATCTTCCTGTCTTGGGCAGTGTGAGCTGAAATAATTCTTTTTTCCTTATAACTTTATCCGGTCTCTGGCATTCTGATACTACAGGGAACAAAGTGCTTCTCAGTGTACTGCAGATCACATTCTCTTTTAATGAACATAAATACTTCCTACCTGACTCCTCCACTTAGAAGATGGCAAGGCCATCTTCCAAGAAATGAGCTTTTCCTTTCCTTTCTGCAGCTTGTATTAGCCACAAGGAGTTCCACTTAAAGTGTTGACTCAGCCCCAAGTCAAGCACTTAACAACGATCGTTCCATTTCAGCCTCCCAAGAATCCCAAGGGGAAGCCTAATCTAAAGATGGCTTCTGTAAAACAAAGATTTAGAGAGAAAGTGGCCTCACAAAGCAAATCTGGTAACAGCCACTGTTTGGGTCGAACTTGGCCGGTCTCTCTCTGCTGCAAGAATTCTTGACTACCACTCCCCAGGGAAGATCATTTATTTTCTCCGTTTTTCTTTCTTGTTGGTCATGGGGCTTGAACTCTGGGCCTGGGTGCTGTCCCTGTGCTTTTCAGCTCAAGGAGAAAACTCTACCACTTGAACCACAGTGCCACTTCTGGTTTTTTGGTGGTTAATTAGACATAAGAGTCTCACAGACTTTCCTGCCTAGGCTGTCTTTGAACCTTGATCCTCACATCTCAGCCTCCTGAGTAGCTAGGATCACAGGCATGGGCCACCAGCACCTGGCTATTTTCTCCTTCTTATTGATATAATGATATTATAAGTATTTTTTTCAGATTACACAGGCAAACCTCCACCCAAATTCTGAATTTTAGAGGGACATTTCATTTTCCCTTTAAAAAAATCTACCCCTGTCCATCTCATTGTTACAATGGGTCATCCTGTATCCTCATTTCAGCATTTTGTTATTTCCCTTCCCCTCCCCAGATCAGAAAAATCTATATACAAGATGCAGGGCACCAGAGTCAAATACAGTGACAATAGGGATTATACCATGGGGGAAGAACATACAAAAGAAACAAAAAACAATCACATAGTATATTAAAAACAAGAGCGACACAGAAAAAAAACCTCTTGGGGTTCATTTTGCTTTGAATCATCTTATATGGTTATAGGAACCTTAGGTTTTGACCTTTTCTGCTTGTCTGGTAAGATTATCCTAGATGTATACTAGTTATTGCAAATAAGGGAAACCATGGGACCTATGTTTCTTTCCGTCTGGCTTACATCACTTAATATAACTTTTTCCAAGTCTTTCCATTTCCTAACAAATGGGGTGGTATCATTCTTTCTGATGGAAGCATAGAGTGCAAGACACTATGTTGGAAATGAACTTTACAACTTTGGAGGAGGGGAGGAGTTAGGGAGGTGGGAAGGGAAGGGATGGTAGGGGAAAAACAAAGAAGGGGGTAACAGTGCTCCATAGGAAATGTATTCATCACCTTACTGGTGATACTGTAACCCCTCTGTACTGTATCTGTTTTTTATGTCTCTTTGCTAAATTTTATTCTTTTTTCAGTAAGTTTTTTATTGTGAAAATACTGTACAGAGGGATTACAGTTACATGAGCAAGGTAATGAGTGCATTTCTTATCAAGTATTGTTGCCTCCTCTTTTGTTTTCCCCCTACCATCCCTTCCCTCCCACCTCCACAACTACACCCTCCACCTCCCCCCCCCAAATTGTAAAGTTTGTTTTTCAACATAGTGTCTTGTATATCTCATTGTTACAATGGGTCAACCTGTATCCCTATTTAAGCATTTTGTTTTTTCTCTTTCCCTCCCCAAATAATAGACACCAAATACAGTAAAAACAGGGGTTATACTGTGGGGTAGGAACATACAAAGCAACCAAAAATATCACATGGTACCTTATAAATACATTAGAAACAATAGCAAGAAGGAAAAAAAACACTTTGGAAAGCAGTATGGAGGTTCCTCAAAAGACTCCACATAGAGTTCCCGTAGGACCCAGCAATCCCACTTTTGGACATTTACCCACATGACCACAAACAAGACCACACTAAAGATACCAGCACAACTATGTTTACTGAAGCATTATTTATCATAGCTAAGATATGGAACCAATCCAGATGCCCTCAGGAGATGAATGGATCAAAAAAATGTGATACACACACACACACACACACACACACACATATATATGAATTCTATGCCCCATCATAAAGAATGACATTGCCCCATTTGTTAGGAAATGGAAAGATTTGGAAAATATTATATTAGAAGTAAGCCAGGCCCAAAGAAACATAGGTCCTATGGTTTCCCTTCTTTGCAATAACTAGTATATGTCTAGGACAAGCAGAAAAGATCAAAAGCTATGTATATATGACCAGATAAGATGAAGTTAAGCGAAATGAACCCCAAGATAGGGACACAAATGGTTTTTTCTTTCTTGCTATTGTACTGTATCTTTACAATAAAATATTTTAAAAAATCTATCCCTAGTACCTCAGTATCCCTTTCAGTCCATGGGGGAGTTGGGGAAATCACTGTGTTGTAATGTTTAGATTTTGAAGGGAAGAAAGTCCCTGTAGTGAGGTGCTTTCTGCTTTTCTATGGGCCTCTTCATACAGGCACTGGATAACCTGTAAAAGTGCACGAGAGTTGACTCCCTGACCTCAAGTTGGCTTCCTTCAATGGGAGACATAAACAGGAAACTGAAGGGCAGGGAGAAAGATGCTAAAGTATTTATCCTTCTCTTCTCATCTGCCTGGGTTCTGCAATCCAGGCAGTATATATAGCCTTCCATGATGCCCACTGTCTCACCTGCTTCTCCATGTCTCTCTCTTTTCCCCAGATTCATTGAAACAATGCCTTCCTTTGCCCTGTCAGGCCTATGGGGACAAATGAATTCCCACTGTTGGCATCCCCCAGATGTCTCAGAATCTCTTGGTTCTCTTGATCTGCTTACTTCTGTCAACAGATCCTGCACCCAAATCTCTTTAACATCCTAGCAGACTTTACTTCCTATTCCTTGCTAGACCTTGGCAACAAATGGCCTCTGTCATTATAGCAAAGACCAAAACAAGATCTGCACATGACTCTGGTAGATTATTTTTGCAATGATTTTAAACACATTTTGTAAACTAGAGTCAAACATACTGTGCAAATTGGGGGAGGCAGCATGGAAACACTTCCATAGTTTGGCCTACCAACCAAGGCAAATTCACTTCCAACTGCAGCCTATAAATGTGGAAGGCTAAATTTGGAATATGAATAAACATTCATTCTTGCTGCATATACATACTGTATAATTTCACATCTGTAATCAACAACTACATTGGCTCAATGTATATAAAGAGACTTTCATCTACACCCTAGCTTGTTCTAAAAATAAAATTACCATCACCAATATCACTCTTCTTTTTACTCTGCTGTGATGTGTTCTGGGTATAGCAAAGGCCTCAAAATTATATTTCTTTTCTTCATATTATATGCATGCTGCAAATCTGCAATGACAGGATTTCCAGGAATTTAAATTATATGGTCTAACTACTGAATGATTTTTTTTGTTTTTCTGACACACACACACACACACACACACACACACACACACACTCATATACATTCATTACAGCCAAGATCATGAATTTGTCCCATGAAGGTCAACCAGGAAGCAAAATTGAATTTCAAAAGCACATTTCAGAAAGACCATCTCCATTAATTCTTTATTAACTGTAATAAGTGAGTAAGTACTAATTATAAGAAGTATTCTCTCTTGTATTCTTCAAATATGGAAGATTCTGAGCTGTTACAATTCCCAATCATAATCACACAACAATGGCCTCATCTGACCTGCATTTTGTATGAGCCCATTCAATCCATTAGCACTGGTTCAAAGATGACCTGTCAGGTATAACACCAGACTATGTTATTCATCCTGAGCTAATACTGAAGCCCTTTACTATGAGACACTGTGGTGAATGAGTCCAGGTCACTTTGAGAATATATTGTTGAGTTGAGTGTCAGTGGCTCATGTCTGGAATCTTAAATTAGGAGGTTAAAATTAGGAGGATGGCAGTTCAAGGCAGGAAGACAGCCCAGGCAGAAAAGTTCTGGAGACCCCTTATCAACTAAGAACAGAGCCTAGTTGCTCATACTTGTTATTCTGGATATATAGGAAGCCTACATAAGTGGATTTTGAAGAAGATACATTCCTGATCAGGAAGAGAGGCCCTATCTGAAAACTAACTAAACACAAACAAACAAATAAACAGAGCAAGAGAGCCTGCTTAGCAAGCACAAGGCCCTGAATTTAATAACTAGTGTTTGTCTAGGATAAGCAGAAAAGCTATGTACCTATGACTACATAAGATGATGTTAAGCAAAATGAACCCCAAGATAGGGACACAGGAGGTTTTATCTTTGTTGTTGTTGTTTTAATGTACTTATAATGTACTGTGTGATCATTTTGTTTCTTTTGTATGTTCTTCCCCCATGGTAAACCCCCTGTCGTCACTGTATTTGATTCTGGTGTCCTGCATCTTGTATATAGATTTTTCTAATCTGGGGAGGGGAAAGGAAATAACAAAATGCTGAAATGAGGATACAGGTTGACCCATTGTAACAATGAGATGTACAAGACACTATGTTGAAAATGAACTTTACAGCTTTGAGGGGAGGAAAGGAGAAGATGGGGAGGGGAAGAGGGAAGGGATGGTAGGGGGAAAAACAAAGGAGGGGGTAACAATGCTCAATGGGAAGTGTACTCATTATCTTACTCATGTAACTGTAACCCCTTAATACAGTATTTTTACAATAAAATATATATTTAAAAAACACCAGTACTGCCTCTCCCCCAAATATAAGGCCAGACTTCCAAACATGAGACCTCTCAAAATATATTAAAACACATGGAGGTAGAATTCACTGTTTTAATATGAAATGAGTTGGATCATTCTGTATAAATAAATGCAATAGGAAATCTTTTAACAAGCCCTAACAAGACACTGATTTAGACAATTTGAGAAATAAGGAATTGTAGACAGTATGATTCCTACATTCAAGTAGTCTATAATCTGATCAGACTTGAGCATATAAAGAATTATGAGCAATTGAAAGTATCATATGGTAAGAAATTAATTGTCCCTACAACAGTTTTTGGAGTTTATCAAAGAGGAAACACAGAGGGACTGGGAAGGTGGCTCAGTGGTAGAGCGCTTGCCTTGCATGCTCGAGGCCCTGGGTTCGATTCCTCAGCACCACATAAGCAAAAAGAAAAAAGCCGGAAGTGGAGCTATGGCTCAAGAGGTAGAGCGCTAGCCTTGAACTGAAGAGCTTAGGGACAGCGCCCAGGCCCAGAGTTCAGGCCCCACGGCTGGACCACCCCCCCCCAAAAAAAGGAACACAGAAACTTCCATCTGATTTCCTAAGAAAAATAATTCTTTCTCTGAAAAGCAATACTTCTTGTTTTACAAATTGCAAGAGGAATTTTTTAAATTATTTAATTCAATGAAGCCTGCATTCTTTATTGTGGAGTCTATGGCTCAATATAAAAGGAAAAAGCTTTAGGAACATCTAAACAATGACTAAATGCACTTATTTCTTTTTCTTTTTTAGTTATTATAAAGGAGTTGCAGTTACATAAGTCAAGGGAAGAGTACATTTCTTTTTGGACAATATAACCCTTCCCTCACTCCCAGTTTGTCCCTTCCATCTCCCACCAGCAAGTTCTATAGTTCATTTTCAACATAGTGTCTAGTTCGTACCACTCTCTAAATACAGAGTTCACCCTTGGTCCCTCCCTTATTCTCCCAAAGACAGATAAATGAACAAACATGACAAAAAGGAAACAAAAATAACAATGAAAAAAATCTCTTGATTCCATTTCCTAGAGTTCATTTTGATAAATAGTGTTTTATATGATCAGATGCACATAGGCATTGCTTCTTTGTGTTCATCTCTTAAGAATATCCTCCATTGGTCTCACTGTGTGTGAATGTCTAGAATCTTATATAATTACATAGTTTATTAATGTGGTAGGAAGTATGCACTATTAAAAAATAGCCAGCATGCTGTGTGCTGGTGGCTCATGCCCGTAATCCTAGCTACTCAGAAGACTGAGATCTGAGGATCTCGAGTCAAAGCCATCCTGGCCAGGAAAGTCCATGAGACTCTTATCTCCAATTAATCACAGAAAAAGCCAGAAGTGGTGATGTGGCTCAAGTGGTAGGATGCTAGCCTTGAGCAAACGGAGCCCAAGGACAGCTCCCAGCCCAGAGTTCAGGCTTTTAGCCAGCTTTAGCTGAGGTCTGAGGATCCCAGTTCAAAGCCAGCCTATGTAGGAAGTCTGTAAGACTCTTATCTTCAACTATCCACCAAAAAGCTGCAAGTGGAGCGGTTGCTCAAATGGCAGAGCACCAGCCTTGAGAAAAAAAACCCTCAGTGTTTATACCCTAGAATGGGCAGGAACACACACACACACACACACACACACACACACACACACACACACACACACACGAAAGAATAGCCAGCTTTCAGAGAAATGAGAGATTCTCTTTTGGCATTTTTTTTCTATTGATTGTAGAGCAATTTCAGAAAGTTTCAAACAAATAATTTACACCCTATGAGACAGGGTCTGGAAAGATAGGTGTCCCTCAAAATGAGAATGTTTCTCTGGCTGGGACAATGTGCCACACTGAAGAGCAAGCTTATTCCAGTGGCTGACAATTTTTCTTGCCTTATCTAAAGGCTTAATGCCAGTATGGAGGACCAGGAGAACTTCAAGTCTTCCTTTTAACTTGTCAACCCTTGCAATTTGCCAGATATATTACTGTTTTATTTCATTGTAGTGCCTAGCAAATCCCTTAAACTCTGTGAAAGCTGAAACTGCTCTTGATTCAGCTGGTACTCTAGAAAGTGGGGGCCAGAATCTTTCCTCCCTCCTCCCTTTTCTCTTACAGTCTGTTGTTCTATTTATTTGAACCTAATTGGGCTTGAAAAGGAAACACTTTTCAGGCTGTAATGAACAACCCGAGAGAGTAGTAAAATTGAAACAACTACTAAAAAGATTCTGCTTGTCCTTCTCAGTGTGTGCATGGCTTCTGTGTACTGTGTAATCCATGGATTGTACCCAGTGGTTTTGAGCTGTCATGCGTATGAAGAATGTCTTCTGAAGAATTTGGAGATGTTCCTTCAGAAATGACAGCAGCTGTTAGATAGATGGCAAAACTTTCCTTTTCATTAGCAGATGGCAGACTTCTTTATTTCCAATGATGAAAACATGTCTCAACTTGTTATTTTAGGCTGTGTGAGCGTTTGACCTCCAGCATAAGGCACAATGAGAAACAAGCCTGCTTACTTGAGACTCAGTTTATAAATTAATATGTTGATTCAGGGTAACGATGATTGCTGTTCTTTCCTTCCTTCCTTCCTTCCTTCCTTCCTTCCTTCCTTCCTTCCTTCCTTCCTTCCTTCCTTCCTTCCTTCCTTCTTTCCTTCCTTCCTTTCTTCATTCCTTCCTTCCTTCCTTCCTTCCTTCCTTCCTTCCTTCCTTCCTTCCTTCCTTCTTTCCTTCCTTCCTTTCTTCATTCCTTCCTTCCTTCCTTCCTTTCTTTCTTCCTTCCTTCCTTCTTTCCTTCCTTCCTTCCTTCTTTCCTTCCTACTTTCCTCCTTTTTAACCCAGTAATAGTGTATAATTTAAAATGTCAGGAATAGTAATACAAGGATGGAGGATTTTTTCCCCTCTGCAGTAATTATATACCAATATTAAAGTCATAACATAAAAATGAAAACTATGGTTATTTAGCATTTAAAATTTTTTCTCCATACCACATTGCTGTTATGGAAGTCTCTTTTTTGACTATCCATATTTGTATTCTCTATAAATATTTGGCCAGAGTCAAACTCAAAGGCTTTTGCTGGGCTAAATCTGGGTCATTTTTTGACCATTCAGCTAAGGGGGAAATCAAGTTACTAGGGATTTGTACCTCTAATCTCATCTACTCAGGAGGATAGGATCTGAGCATGCCAGTTTGAAGCCAACCAGGGCAAACAAATCCAAGAGACTCTTATCTCCAATTAACCAGCGAAAAGCCAGAAGTGGAGGTGTATGGCATAAATGTTAGAGTGCCATCCTTGAGTAAAATAAATCTAAAGGAGAGTGTTCTGTCCCTGAGTTAAATCCCTAGTATGCACACAAAAACAAAAACAAAATAAAACAAGTTAAGGGAGAAAAAGGTTTTGCACTAGAGGAAAATGGACCTGGCAAGTACACTTATAAATCTAATCTCAACAAGAATACACATGGGGCATACAGTCTTGCCTAAAAGAGGAAGTACTTTGCTGAAGTTGACTGCCAAATGACCATGCAGAAAATACTATTCAGACTTCTCAGACCGCAGATAGGAAAGGGACTCCCTGTTACAAAGCAGAGCAAAAAGAAGATGCATTCCCCATGAACTCACTTTAAAGATTCATAGCTTGAAATCTCAAAGGTCCAGGGTTATTATAGGTACCGATGTCCTCTGTAGGTATAAGTAGCTCTCACTTTTCTGCTCAGATTTCTTCAGAATTTGTGTCTATCAAACATTATGCTCTAGAGAGGTATTTATTGTTGTTGTTTTCAGGAGATCCTTATTTTTGAAAGTTTTCCTTTTGGATGTATTTATTTTCTTCTGGAAGATTGAAGAAAGAACTAAAAAATACCAGGCTGCAAAATGAATAAAAATAAAGGCAAATATGAAACTGTTAAATTAACTTTAAACTTTGTAATTCAGGAAAGAAATTTTAAATGTGTCAAGTTGTAGGTGGTATTTACGTCCATAACATGGTTATTATCCTGCAGTATTTATATGGTGCTCTGAGCTCCAGATGCTTCCCAACCACTAATTATACATTTGTCTGGCTGTCTCAATTCAGGAGTGAGGCATCCTTGTACTGGCAGAGAATCACAAGTTAAGTGATGGGCCTCAAGTTCCACCCAACATGGAAGGTAGAAGAAGAAATGATACTAAGAAACACTTGGATCAATGAGGTATCTTTGTTCAGCCCTATACTTAAAATAGCCTAGAGTTAACTGTTGGTGAGCATTTTAAACTTTTACTATAACAGGAAGATAATCAGAAAATTAATCGCTCTTCAGCAGGACCATCTGAGTCACTGAAGTTGCTGGTAGTATTTCTGGGATACTGGCACATAGCAGAATCCCTGGGAGTCAAGGGCTTATTAAACATAGACTTCTAGACTCTGAATGTCTCAAAGGTTCCAAGGTGATACTCATGTTGCTGGGCTGGGAACAAATATATGGAAGAGACCTTCAACTTCACCTTCTCAGATGCCGTGAATTGTCCTTCTTATCTCCACACGAATACTCCTCCTTCTGCTGCTCTTGATTTCCAGCTTCCTCACCTCTGACCTTAATGGGTATGTCCCTTGGACAGAAACAATCACCGCCCCCCTCCAACAAACACAAGGTGAGGAAGCAGCTGGGATCTCTTAGATTGCCTCTATCTGACTCAAGCCTGACACCTTCCATGGCTGCATCTATAAAAGGAGACATAATCTTGTCTACCCTATAGGTTTCACTTAAGGATTGAACTCACCTACCAAAAAAAAATGAATAAGAGCTCAGTAATAATAATTACCATTACATACTTGTTCAATTAACATTTGTTGGACAACATCTATTATACTTCAGGTTTTGTGAAGGGTCATGGGGATAGAATGGCAGGTCCTGATTCCTACTCTCAAGATGACTATCAAAATTTTTTAGCTAGATGGAGTCTCAGAGTTACCTATGGTATTAGATGGACAGGTATGAAGATACAGCCTATTAGGAGGCAAAACTAAAGCAGCAGAGCAAACAGAAGAAGAAATAGCTGGTCTTATGAAGAAACCAATAGGTACATTTTAAGTGGCTCTGGTTGAAAAGGGAAAGAAAGAACAAAATATCCCTTCTGTTCACCCCATCCTGCCTCTCCCAGGCTCCTGTAGAGCCTCTGCTCATTTAGAAACCACAGAAGGAATCAACATTTACCTTCCTTTGAAATAGGAGAAACCAAGTCCCAGAGAGTGGATGCAGTTGCTGATAGGACCCAGGATCAATGTAACGGCAAAGATGAGATAAGATTGAGATAAAATATCACATAGTCACAAGACCTTATGAATGATTTGAAATTTTACGAAGAAGTACACAGAGGTCGCAGGGCCTCTTTAGAAACATGGTCTAGCATCTTTCACTCCTCGTCCCAGTTTCTTTCTGTTACACTCTTCTTTCCCACCAAAAAAAAGACCCCAGGATGGATCTTTTCTGCTCAGTGGCAACAGATAGAGTATCCTGAGGGCATAAAATATCTCCAGGCAGCCAGAAATTCAAGGTGCCTTCCTCTAAAATCAAGCCCCACCACCGAAAATACCTCAGTTGTTTTAGAAGGCAGGTATTGCAAAGATGCTGGCATTTCATTGGTTATTTTATGCTTCAAAGTACTTCTTAGAGCTATTGGCATTTTAATAATAGTCATCTAAAGAGTGAAAGTGGCATTTAAAAGGAACTGGTAGAATGAGAGGAAGAAAGCTGGCTACTGTCACCTGGCTACTGTCCTACGGAGGGCAAAATTCCCTTCCAGTTGCCACTGACTTCTTTGCCAAAATGAATACCCTTTGGACAGCAAGAACAAAACAAAAATTACACAAAAAAGAAAACAGAGCCCAAGGTGTGATGAGCTGAAGAAAATCATACCACCTTCCCCTTCAAATGAATTTAAATCTCATACCTGCTTGAGTCTTCGGACAAGATGGGCAGCTTGCTGGGAAAACCACCACGGAGAGAGACACAATTCACAGTGTGAGGCCAGGAGCAAGGAATTAAGTAAATGTATCAGTATTATTAAAAGGAGAAAAAGAGATTTTTCTAAGATAAAGTTGAGCTACAAGCTGAGCTCACAAATTGTAGGATGGACTGCAAAGGGAATCAAAGCATGGTAGTATCCTAGGAACTAACACCAGCTTCCCTAAAGATAACACAAACCATCCTACTCTCTCTCTCTTTCTTTCTTGCTTGCTTGCTTGCTTGCTTTCCTTCTTTCTTTCTTTTTTGTTTGCTTGTTTTCAGGAAAAGCCACAAAATTGAAAGATCAGACAATGACAGGCAATAAGGACTCTAGCAAAAATGTTGGACATGACTACAAAACACAAGATAGAAACCAGGAGAATTAGATAAATGAATCACTTGATTACTGATGATTACCAAGAGCATAACTTAGTTGACAGAAAAAAAATGCCCTTGGTTTTATTTCATAAAATATTTAACTCAAAACAGTATTCTTATCAAAACTTTCCATGTACCAAGTACTGACTTAAAACTTCATTACATATACAGGAAGTAAGCTTTTTGGAATAAAAGCTTAATAGTCTGGATTACCACCTGGATACATAAATAATATATTAGATAGCAAAATGTGTATTTAAAAATATCTGGCTATGTGCTAGTGGCTCAAGCCTGTAGTTTTAGCTACTCAGGAGGCTGAGATCTGAGGATCACAGTTCAAAGCCAGCCAGGGAAGGAAAGTCTGTGAGACTCCTATCTCCATTAAACTACCAGAAAACCAGAAGTGGTGCTGTGGTTCAAAGTGGTAAAGCTCTAGTCTTAAGGAAAAAGAGCTCAGGGACAGCTTCCAAGCCCTGAGTTCAAGACCTATGAGTGACAAAAAAAAGTATCAATAGCATAGAACAAAATTCAAAAAATTTTAATTTGTAAGAGATAAATGTAACTTTTTTTGCCAATAATCTTACAAAAAAATCACTGCCAATGTTGGAAAAAGACAACCTAGAAGTAGTACTCGTGATGTGGATAAAGAGATTTTATTCCATGTAACTTCTATGGCAGTTAAAATATGGCAAGGCCACCAGGAAACTGTATTCTTAGGCTCTGTTATCAGAAAAAGGTAGATGGCTGTTTTAGCTGGATTCCCTGGGGTAGGCCATATGCTAAGACAATAAGGAAGGATTGAATATGTGGAAGGGAACTAGAACTTCCTGATGCTGCCTAGGGGAATGAATTCATTCACTCTAGCATTAAAGAATTAAAGGCAAGTTCAAGCCCCACGACCGACAAAAAAAAAAAAAAAAAGAATTAAAGGCAGGAAGGTTTTTTGGGGTTTTTTTTTCCCACAAAAATATATTTTGTTGTTATTCTAGAGGTGATGTACAGAGGGATTCTAGTTACATAAGCCAGGAAATGAGTACATTTCTTTTTGAACCATGTCATCCCTTCCCTTGGGAGGGGAAAATAGAGAGAGAAGGAAGGAAATTGTTTAAGGTGAGCAGAATTAAGTTTGTTTGAAAGTGAAAGGAAAACCCGGAACGTATCAAAGCTATCTGAATAGGGGTCCGAAAGGAATACACAGAGCTCCTCCAATATCTCCTCCCGTTAGCTTTGTGCTGATTGCTTAATAGCTTGTACAGGCCATCCAGTTCTTGCCATTGGTTGAGCAGACACCTAGGGCATTGTGGGAAGAAGTGTTTGAGTAGGACCACACCGCATTATCAGAAGAGGAAGCATGTAAGCAGAAGCCTAAGGAACTACTGGAACATGAATAACAAATGTGTCCTCTCCATCATTTTTTTACCCTTATCTTCCTAACAATTTCCCTTTTGCTCTCTCATTCCTGTGGAAGACACAGTTAGCAACATATCTTGGTGAATGCGGTGTATATTTTCAAATAAAGGGCCAAGTGTGTTGTGTATAGTCCAAAGCAGAAGAGACATGGAATCAGCATTCCTATGAGAAAACACCTCTCAAATTGCTGCTTCAGGAGGCAGGAGATTCCCAACACAGAAGTCTGTCAGGATGGCTAGACCATGCTTCCCGAAGGGACCATGCCCTTCCTCCTACTGTTCCAGACTTGGATTATATCTCTAGCATACACTGCTCTTCTGGAATAAAGACCTAGGGCTGAAATCCCAATAAAGGCATTCTAATGAGATGCTAGGATTATAGAGAGCTTTCATCTATGGAGCTCAGGGCATTTTCACATCAATTATTGCTTTTTATCTTCACAATACTCCCACTAGGTGAGGAGGAGGAGGAAGAGGAAGCAAGTTTCATTTTGCCCCCGTTTTGTGGCTGCAAAGACTCAGGGAGACTTGGCAGAAACAATTCTGTCATGGGGTCTGGAGACTGTGACCTAGTTGTTTATCATTTCTCTGTTGTAATCGGTGAAAGCCACCTTCCCACTTCCGTCAACACATAATACTCAGTATGAAGCAGTAATCAAAGACTAGATTTAAACTTTTGGTTCCAGAGAAGGCAGCCCTGCTGGTGCAGACAAACAGAACTCACAGGAAACCGCAAGAGAGTCATTTGACCCTTATTAATGGTGACTGACAAGGAAAAGACAGCTTCTAGGTCCTTCATCTCATTCTATCTCATTTTCTTCCATTATCGGAGGGGGTGATAATTCCCTAGGATGGAGAGCAGATCCAAAATGGCTTTTACCTTACCATGAAAATACACAGGACTTACAAGCACTCTATTTTATGTTTCTACTGTGGTACTTAACACAGCATGCCTTAAATTAAAATGGCAAGCACCTGCTCTACAACTAATCCATAAAATCTGCAAACAAAGTGGTCAGCCCTCCTTCTCTGGGTGTCAGAAGGTAGAGAAAAAAGTCACAGAAGCAGAGGTTTTGAAATGAAAACTGTCTGGGTTCCAGTCACAGCCACCTAACAGCTGTGTGATTTGGACAAGTTGGACAATTGTTCTGTGTCTGGTTTTTCCATATATAACACAGGAATCATAAAGGTGTATTCTCCCATAGAGGACAGTGGTGAGGAGGAGATCAGTTCATCTGTGAAGCACATCAGTTCATCTGACATGAAACACATCCCAGGCCTAGCCTGTGGGCTGTGCTTCATGTCAGCCTCCATTTATCACTACACTTAGAATGCAAGCCTTTAGCACAATGGTTGAAATCAGCTTATACCCTATTTATTGACCTGCAGCGAGATCTTGGGTTGCTCACACCTTGGGGATGCTATTAGGAGAGCACGCACACAGGAAGTACACAGAAAACTAGTAATCTAATTTCTTTCTTTCTTTTGAGCTGGTACTAAGGATTTAACTCAGGGCCACAATGCTTCCTTCAGCTTTTTTGCTTAGGACTGATGCTTTACACTTGATCCACGCCTCAATTCTGGCTTTTTACTAGTTAACCGGGAAAAGCAGTCTTTTTACTTGTTCTGCCTGGTTGGTTTTGAACTGTGATCCTGAAATCCAAACCTACTGAGTAGCTAGTGTTACAGGCATGAACCACTGATACCTGGCCAAATAAATGATATGTAGGGAAAAAAATTAAGGTATTTTTCCCAAAGTCTCTGCACCAGAATTGCTAACCATCTACCAAAATCTTCCTAAGACTGTTTTATAGAAGATATAATGGTTTCAGGGATCACAGACGAAAGAAATGTGTTTGAAGAAGCCACTTCTTTGCCAGGTGCTGGTGGCTCATGCCTGATCTCAGCTACCCAGGAGCCTGAGTTCTAAGGATCTCAAGTTAAAGCCAGTCTGAGCAGGAAAGTCCAATAGACTATACCTCACATTAACCAGTAAAAAGCCAGAAAGTAGAGCTGTGGCTCAAGTGGTAGAATGCCAGCCTTGAGGGAAAGTCATAGGAGAGTAAGAGTCCCTGATCTGAAGCTCCAGAACTGGGGCGCGCGCACGCACGCGCGCACACACACACACACACACACACACACACACACACACATCACCTTTGACTCTCTTATAAAGGAGAATTTTATGCAATTGCTTCCGGCATGGGGTCTAGGTTGAAGAGACTTTTAGCTTCTAGTATTTAGGAGATGTGGAGACAAGATTATTGTCTGTAGGCACACAGCATATTTACCTGCCAGATAGGATGTGAAGTGAAAGGTGGAGCATATGCTTGAAGGTGGAAGGAGAGGTCTAAATAAGGAACACCCAACAGAAAGGTCTTCGCTCAGTCTGGAGTAGCTACTCTGAACATTGGAAGCAAGCAAGCAAGAAAGGCAGGAAGAAGCTTTCTAGGGAAATGAGCATCTAGGCCTGGCCAGACAGTTTTAGAGTAGACTAGGAACAGTCATTAATTACAATTAGAATCTGGGCCCCAACAGGCTGTTAGAGGCTAGCAAGAAAAGATACTTTATCCTAGATGTGGCTCTGCTGGTTTTGGTGTTTAATATTTTCATCACATGTTCTCTCTCCATAAAGAGAATTTTTGAATAATAAAGCAGCAGAAAACGTCTATAACACAAATTGGTGAGGATGCTAGCCAAAAGTCTCTTTGTAAGGATGCCCTTGTTTTTCAGAAGTGCAAGGTCTGTTGTCCTAAGTCAGCAGTGTGTCTGAAGCCTGGGGGATAAGAAATGACAGGTGGTTCCCCTCGGGCAGAGACTACAAACATCAGGAGGCAGTTTGGTCGCCCTGGGATTCAAATCACCCTGTGTGAAGTTCATGGTGTCCATTAGCATGATGGTGAAGAGTTCTAGTCTGGTTCAGACTCAGCTTTGTCACTTTCTAGCTTTGACAGGCGGGACAAATTATTCAACTTCTTTAACCTCGTCCACCCTCCCTCACCCTCCTGCCCTCATTGATTCATTTTTAATAGAAAAATCCATTGTACTTATCTCTCAGGAGAGCTGGGAGGCTTCATGAGTGGCTGTGTGAGTGCTGGGTTTCTCTCCATATATCCACCACCATCACACTCATCAATCCTCACTTTCACCCTCTAGTGGACAGTCAGACATCTAAGATGTGACCAAAAGATGGGGTCAGGGCTGGTGGGGGAGGGGAGGCTGCACAAAGGAACTAGGCATTGCAACACTGGCCTATTCACCCTCCAAGAAGGAGATGGTACAAAGGGCTCCGTGCCACTCAGTTCCAGAATAAACAAAATAGGGTCAGGGTTCTGCCAGACACCCCCTCTTGCCCCCACCTAGCCAGACTACAGACAGGCAGCTTCAGGCATTCACAAAAAAGGACAGAAATGCTGGAATTAAAGTGGCATTATGGAAGTGGAATTCAGACCTGGCACCTCTAAATCTGGCGAGGCAATCTTAGGCTAATGTACTGTTATCTCTCATAGGTGTATCAAGAGTTATTGGAGTTGCTCAGCAAAAGAACCTTGCATTCATTCTAAATCAACACTTTTGGCAGCTCTTTATATCTGAACTGTGTCCATAAGGATTTGAAATTACAGGATGTCTGAGAAGCACCACACACCATGCCTGGCACCAAAGCCTACAAAGAACACCTTTGTGCTGGTGTAAAAGTAGGATGGCAGTTGAATTTCTGCCCCATGGAACAAGTACAAACTGACTTCGCCCTATAGCCTTGCTACCTCCATGTTCAGAGACCATTTGCACTCACCTGAC
The DNA here is from genome assembly GCF_000151885.1 of Dipodomys ordii. Classification (NCBI taxonomy): domain Eukaryota; kingdom Metazoa; phylum Chordata; class Mammalia; order Rodentia; family Heteromyidae; genus Dipodomys; species Dipodomys ordii. The sequence continues at coordinate 5,167,199 of NW_012267292.1, forward strand.
AACCCAGTAGTTAACATTGTGTGCACTGGTTTTCTGGCAAAGGAGAACTAAGAACTGATACCTGAATCCATTTCTTTCAACAATTCCAAGACAGCCATGTATGCACAAAGACCTCTATGGAACTTGAACTCAGAGCCTTGTGCTCTTTTGTTTTTGTTTTGTATTGTGTGATTTTTTTTCTCTACAATGTACTTTTTTTTGTGTGGGTCTTGAACTCTGGGCCTGGGCACTGTCCCTCAGCTCTTCAACTCAAGGTTAGCGCTCTACCACTTGAGCCACAGCACCACTTCCATTTTTTTTTTGGTTCCAGTCATGGGGCCTGAACTCTGGGCCTGGGCGCTGTCCTTTAGCTCTTCAGCTCAAGGCTAGCGCTCTACCACTTGAGCCATAGCGCCACTTCTGGCTTTTTTCTTTTTGCATATGTGGTGCTGAGGAATCGAACCCAGGGCCTCAGGCATGCAAGGCAAGCGCTCTACCACTGAGCTACCTTCCCAGCCCACCACTTCCATTTTTTTTTTCTCAAGGCTGGTACTCTACCACTTGCTGAGCACTGCCACTTCTACTTTATTGCTGGTTAGTTGGAGATAAGAGTCACTTAGATTTGTATGTAAAGACTGGGTAGCTGAGATTACAGACGTGAGCCACCAGTGCCTGGCATCAAATGGCATTGATTGTACAGATTTTATAACCCTGGTTCGATTTTATGTATTAAATCACTGTTTACTGTCATGTTTCCCACTTCCTTCCAGCCCTCCTTCACACCCAGATGAAGCAAAAGAAAGATTAGTTTGTAGCTGGCACTGCTCTGACACTGTGTTAAGGAAACAGAGGCTTACAGAAACCCGAAGTGCCTCTGTACCCATAGAAATCAAGCTAAACACATCTATGCAGAAATTAATTTATGCTCTCATTTCATAGGAAGATGATACTCATCTCTTTTATGAGGTCCAAACTATTATGTAACTCGTAAGAGATTTTTGGTAACCATTCAGAGGGTGCTAAATTATTAGCGTTATGAATTACACACAGAATGGTTCACAGAACTAGTGCAAGTTTCTTGGCTTAATAAATTTGCAAGTGCCAAGAGGAAAAGAAAAAAACAAGAACAAATAACTACTGCAAAAACAATCAAGAAAAACTGATTTTTGAATTGTCCAGAGTAGCTTCCTGCGACATGAAAAGAGCCTGGAAAACAGTGTCTGTCTCTTGAAGAGCAGACCTTGCCCTTTTCTCCTCCCATGATGCATCTTACCAGTGTGGGCTCACCTGTCCCCCGCAGCTGCTATGAACTCATGTAGGTATCTATAATCGAGACCTCTCCATAAGTCTCCAAATAGGAGCCTCCAAACTCCCTGTTTTGTACCTACCATGCTTGTACCTACTCAACTCTACCCTCCCAGGGTAGAAGCAGCCAAATAGCATATGAAAATTTATTTGCAAAAAGAATTCAAAGGTGAGATTTAGTCCATGCAAATATAATTTGTTGACCTTTGCTCTGGGATCCAACTTCCTGGTAGACATTTCCACCTGAACACTCCACAGCTGGCTCCAAACTGAACGTGTTAAAGCTAGATATGTTCTATTTATATGGCTAATCAGCTGTAAGCCCAGTACCATGCTCATGGGCCCCAGGACACTGCCACTGTAGCACCATCTGTATTCCCACAGAGGCAGCCATCCCATAGACAAGCACAAATACCACCAACTCCAACTCTAATTATGTCTCTGTAATTGTTTGGTTTCTGTTCCAGATTTCTTTTTTTGTACACTTTTTTTTGTAAAGTACTGTACAGAAGGTTTACAGTTACATGAGCAAGGTCATGAGTACATTTCCTATCCAGCCTTGTTGCCTCCTCCTTTGTTTTTCCTCTACCTTCCCTTCCCTCCCACCTCCACAACTATCCTCACTCCCACCCCTTGCCGAAGTTGTAAAGTTCATTTTTCAACATAGTGTCTTGTATATCTCATTGTTACAATGGGTCAACCTGTACCCCTATTTAAGCATTTTGTTTTTTCCCTTCCCCTCCTCAAACTAGAGAAGTGTATATACAAGATGCAAGGCACGGACATCAACTACAGTGAAAAACAGGGGTTATATTGTGGGGGAGAAACACAAAAAGAAACAAAGAAAGTCACAGGTATACTGTTTCAAGTTTCTTAAGGGCAAGGACCATGTCTTATCATTATTGTAACTATTTTTCATTCTTAATCTAATTCAATGTCTGGCTATAGAAGGAGCTCCAAAATTATTGTCAAATGAGAAATCAATGTTACACGAGTCCTATGGTAGTGTTTCATAAATGTACCTACATATATGTGTGTGTATGTATCATCTTGAGACTTTAATTGCAGAGCCTGATTCAGTAGGTCTTCTTTAAAGATTTTATATTAGTCTAATATTAATTGTACAAAGGTCTTTTAATGTGATATTGACATACATGCAATGCACTTTGATTAAATTTACCACCTCTATGTTACTCTTTCTTAATCCTCTCCCTTTTCCTTTTATAGAGATGTTAGTGGATTTCATCATCATTTTCATATATTCATAAAAATATTCTTCTATATTATTTACTCCTCTTCATCTCCTTTTGCTCTCCCCCTGCCTCCCATCCACTGATTCTCCTCCAAACAGTCCCCCTTTATAGTCATGGCACATTATTATCATTTTTAGGTCTAGATTCTGCATATGAGTGAAGCATATAATATTTGTCCTTCTGAGCTTGGCTTATCTTACTTAACATGATGCTCTCAGCTGAGAGCCAGTGGCTTATACCAGTAATCCTAACTACTCAGGAGCCAAGATCTGAAGGTCACACACAGTTCAAAGCCAGCCCAGGCAGAACAAAGTTATACAGACTCTTATTTTCAATTAACCAGCAAAATGCCAGAAATGAATGTATGGTTCAAGTAATATTGTGTTAGCTTTGAGCAAAAAGTCAAACAAGAGCTTGAGACTATGAGTCGAGCCCAACTTCAGGCATAAAAAAATCACTCAAAAAAACAAAAAGCACACATACACAAAACCAAGATGTCCTCTCCCTCCTCCTACTCTGAATAGTTATCATCAAGAAAACAAAGAAGTGCTGATGAGGATGCTGTGGGCATTAGCACTTCTTTAGTATAAACATTTGTCAAGAAATTAAAATGAAATCCTGCTATATCATTTTGCTATGTCACTCCTGGACATATGCCCAAAGGAATGTAAATCAGCATACAGAGACATACTGTAGCACTAGCAACAATAGCCACAAAAATATCGAACCAGTCTAGGTTCCCAACAATCCAGGACTGGATAAAGAGAATGTGGAACATACATACAATAGAGTATTATTCAACCTAAGAATGAAATGACGGTGCTTGAAGGGAAAGTAGATGAGACTGATTCAGTAGGTTTCAAATAATGCCTGAAGTCTTTGTGTTCCTTTCAATTTCCCTGGATGCAGAAGGTGGCCAGTCCACTGATCACACTTAGAAGTAATAAGGACCTAAGAAACACACTTTAGTTCCACAGTGCATATACACAGATAATTTGTTAGCAATTATATATGCTGACATATGTGCTGATTTGTCTCATTTGGCAAAATCATTAGTAAAATAGTTTACAGTACCAAAGGACTTAAGTTGGCAGAATTTATGAATATTTCCAATGCTATGCCTCAGGCTATTTCAATTACCTCCTCCTTCCTTAGCTACTTTGATATCTTGGTGCCCATTTAATTTAATTTAAACATAACTGTGCTCATCACTGTGCACTGGCCCTTCTGTAGATGTTCTACCACTGCAAGCCTTTCTTATCAAGATATGTTTGTTATCCTGATTGTGCAAATGTCTTAAACAAATTATTATTGTTCAGAAATTCAAAAGAACAGCCAGTTTTCCCAGATCTCCAGTACAATGGCCAAACTGAAACCTAGTTTCTGGCTACCTACACCCCTTTTAATAGCAACAAAACAATTTATCAGCAGAGTAAATGATTGCTTTTTGGGTTCCAAGGACCATGTGATTCTGCCCTTACCCCAACCCCCCAAAGAGAAGAATATACCAAGGCTGCCTGGAGGAACTCCACCCTATGAAGGCTCAGCTATTTTCTTTGGCAAGTTAATAAAAGTATAACCCAAGTATGGCTGCAAGAAAATAATCATATTTCCTTATATAGAGTCTATTAAGATAGATATCACACTAGAAGAAGTAGCCCAGGCTGCCTTCCACTTTGCTTGGAAACTTGTTTTAGTATAAAGATGCTGTGGATCCATGACATGCAGGCTAATTTACACTAAGTAATCTCAGCATTTTGGATAATTACATTCCCTCTGACAATTTCTAAGGGACCTGTGTGATGCTGAATTGTGTCAGAAAATAGGTGTCATAGTGAATGTGTGATTCCAACTGAGCTTCTTCACGACAAAATTGTAGTAAAATGCACCATAATCAACTCATATAAATTGTTCTCTCCCTATACTTATCTCCAATGAGGAGAATCAAATTGCCTTTCCTGAAATTATAGAAGAAAATGATTACAAAGTATGGCAGTTTTACAACTGCTAAACAATTTAAGTTTTGGTTTTACTAAGCAATATGCAATTTAAGTCCTGGTTTTACTATGATAAATGTATATGTGTGTGCAGACATATACATGTAAGGGAAAAAAAATCCTATTTGTGCAAGTGATAAGTGACCAAAAAAAAAAGCTTAAATAAAATGTGTTTAATAGTATAGTTCTCCCTTGGCACCCACAGGAGTCTGTTTCCAGGAATCCCCATAGATGTAAAATCCAAGGACTCTCATGACACTTATGCAAAGTTGTGAAGTCTTTCATATAACCTACACCATTCTCTAGATCATTTATAACACCTAGTATAATATAAATAGTTGTTCCCTAAACTGTATTATTTAGGGAGTAGGGCCTATGCATGTTTATTATAAATGTATTTTTTAAAACCATTTTCAGACCTTGGCTGGTACAGAATCGACAAATGCAATCCCACAGATACAGAGTGCCAAATGTAATTGGCTTTTTGTTGGTAGCTCCAGGGAATAGCAAGATCCTGATAGGTGTCTGAGATCATCAAAGAAACATTGATGCTTGAAGAATTTTAGAGCGCAAGAGATTTGGAACTTATGTCCAGCCTGCACATTTAACAGCTGTGTGCTGAGTTCAGGATGGGCTGATTTGCCAAATGAGTAAGTGACCAAGCTAAAAATCCAGGTTCACTTGCAGGCTCATGATTTTTGTTTGTTTGTTTTTGTGATCTACTGACTGAATCGTGAGAAATACCATCATCTTTTGTGTGTTCTAATACTTAGAGACTTCATAATTCATATTTGGTCCATGCTGCCATTATCTTTGAAGCCCCTAAATGCTTTATCTTTCCTTCTTAGCATTTTGACAATTAAGAAAAAAATTACCTGTGTTTCTCATTAGCAGGTAAGATGCCTAAGTAAGAATATTTTTTATGTCTAGCACAAGTGAGTGGTGAAAAACTATGTGTGAAATTCAAAGAATTATCAATGATTATCCTCAAACATATCACTTCCTTATCAGAATACTTCATTTTGAAATATTATCTATTTGACACTTTTCCAGAAATTCTGTTGTGCCAGGCATTTTACAAGACTGAGATGAGTCTCAGAGTTTATAGGCCTGTTTTATTCATTCAGGGAGCTTAATTTAAGGTGATCCTATTTCTGTAACCTCCTAATATAATGTCATCTCTTATCAGCTTCATTCTGCAGCCTGTACCTGTACATTGCTCCCTGAAGGAATCATTTTCACCTTCAATCTGAGGTTAGGATTCCTATGATTCAGCAGTCAGCTTCCTCGGAACAGACAGAGGAAATTGCAGACTTTGCACTAACCTGCCATTACTGACAAAGATGGAACCGATCAAAACAAGCAAGCTTGTCTAAGTGATTTCAGCATATCCTGTTGCTTAGATATAATAATCAGGAGGTAATGCATTCATAACAAACTACAAGAAGATCCATGTGATAGAAGCATCTAGAAACAAAGAAATGCCTTTTGTTTCAGAGGTAATTAAAAATTCCAGAAATAAATGTATGGCTTTTCCCCCTTAGAAACATGATACAAATTATAATTTCACAAAAATTCAGGAGATTATGTAGTATTTTTTATAATTGAATACTCAGTAAGGTGATGTCTTCTATATTGAACATGCTAATATTTTGACTTTGGAATTGTTCTGAGGGGTTTAGTGTACTTGGTAGTCATTGCCAAAAGCATCATAATGATGATTTCATGAGATGACACTTTGGAGAGGGGATATCAGAAATGTTTCTATCCCAGAATAGAGAGCAGGGTAGAGCTATGTTGGTACATACCTTTAGATATATGTAGGAAGACTGTGGTATAAATCTAGCTGAGGGGAAAAGTCAAGGGCACCTATCTGAGAAACTAAAACAAAGGTGGGAACATGGTTCAGGTGGTAGAATACTTGTCTGGCCACCATTATACCTTGAATTCACATCTGAGTACTGCCAATTCATTAATAAATAAATGGCAGTGAAAAATTTAATTAGTTACCTTTCCATGGAAGTACAGGTAACTTAAAAGAATATTTCTAGTTTGCTTTCCAGTTCATTTGAAATTTTCATCTTGAGGGCTCTCTCTCTCTCTCTCTCTCTCTCTCTCTCTCTCTCTCTCGCATTACAAGCTTTATAGCATCTTAGAATTTTTACTGAATTAACATTCTGTGCACATCTCATTGTTCAGACCATACCCATCTCTCCTCTGGGACACAAAGCATGCTGTATTTATCTTTATTACCCTTCTTGGCTCTCAGGAAAAAGGTTTTTATACATAGTGATCACTGAGAAATATTTGTTATTTTACTTAATTATTTGAATTTTTACTGGTAAATTATTGCATTTTTGTTTGTGTGGTGATTAGACTTTCTAATCCTTCTTAAATTATTTCTTTAAATTTTATTTGCAATTGTGACTAGAACAACGTAGAAATGACTGCCATTTTTAAATGAACAATTCTGTAATGTTAGATAAATTTAAAATGTTTTACAACTTTAACTATTTTCCTCTTGCAGAACTAAAACTATGCCCATTAAAATAATAATTATCCATTCACCACTCCATCAGTCTCTGAAAAACCACAATTCTAAATCTGTATCTGTAAATTATTCTACCCTATAACCGGGATCCTGTGATATTCTTTCTTTCTCTCTCTCTCTCTCTCCAACCCCTCCCCCTCTCTCTGCCCTCTGTGTGTGTGTGTGTGTGTGTGTGTGTGTGAGAGAGAGAGAGAGAGAGAGAGAGAGAGAGAAAGAGAGACAGAGAGAAAGAGAGACAGAGAGAAATTGTAGATAAGAATCTGACAACTTTTCCAGCCTGGGCTGGCTTTGAACTATGAACCTCACCTCCTAAGTCACTAGGATTACAGGCATGCGCCACCTATATCTAATAATGTTTTCCCTTGTTTATTAGATGGTTTTACTGAGCATGAGGTCTTCATAGTTCATCCATGCTGTTGCATGTGTCCAAATCTTTCCCCTGGGCTGGGAAGGTGGCTCAGTGGTAGAGCACTTGCCTTGCATGCCTGAGGCCCTGGGTTCAATTCCCCAGAACCACATAAGCAAAAAGAACAAAAGCCAGAAGTGGTACTATGGCTCAAGTGGAAGAGCGCTAGCCTTGAGCTGAAGAGCTGAGGAACAGCGCCCAGGCCCAGAGTTCAGGCCCCACGACCGGACCCCCCCAAAAAAATCTTTCCTCTTTTTAAAGTTGAACAATATTCCCATGTAATACAGTTTATCTGTCATTCAACACTTAGGTCACACCTACCTTTTGGGTGTTGTGAATGATACTGCTTATGAACATGTGGGTGCAAATATCTCTTTAAGACTTGTCTTTATGTCTTTTGGATAGAAACCCATAAGTAGAATTGCTAGACTATACAATCCTAAGGTAATACCTTAAGAATGAATAACTCTATGATAAATTAGAGAACAGTACTTGCTGGATAGAAACTCAGCATGAGTTTGAATTTCTTTTGGCATCATGTAAAGTTCATAAAAAGATGAGTCCCATGGTGAGTTACCACATCGTATAGACTACCATAAGACCCCACCCCTGACCTAGAGAGAAATAAGTCAGAAACATGAAGAGGAAGAAGAAGAAGAAGAAGAAGAAGA
>NW_012267292.1:5176104-5188537 GCF_000151885.1 Dipodomys ordii
TCAGCTCTTCAGCTCAAGGCTAGTGCTCTACCACTTTGAGCCACAGCGCCACTTCCAGCTTTTTCTGCTTATGTGGTGCTGAGGAATTGAACCCAGGGCCTCATGCATGCAAGGCAAGCACTCTACCACTGAGCCACTTTCCCAGCCCCCACTTTTGTTTAACTATGACCAAATACCTGATAGAAATAAGTTCAAGGAAGGAAGATTTATTTATTTTTTTTGGCCATGATTTCAGAAGGCTCAGTCCATAGTAATGGGTCACAAATGCTTAGGTAGAACATCAGGATGGTAGGAGCCTGTTGGAGGAGCTTTATATCTCATAGCAGACAAAAAACTCAGGAATGGGCCGCGAACCAGACACCACTAAGCACTGCTCTCTTATGACCTGCTTCTTCCAGCTAGGGGCCACTCTTAAAGTTCCCAATCATTCTCTAGGAACCAAGGGTTCAACACAATGAACCTGTGATATATTTAAAATATAACAGGAGCAATATAGGGATGGACAATTTGGGTTTTAGGAGGATTAATCCTTTCTGGTTTGGCAAAGCACCTCAATTCCAAGGGAACTGTCCCTATAATCTAGATGCCATCTCTCCTCTAACCCTTCTTACAACAGAACAGCCTATTCACAGGGAAAGCCCTGAGTATAGTATAGCAGGTACACAGATATGACAGAAGTTGAGGATAACCAGGAAGAGGGAAGGGTATGGTTTTGCTGACCTGTGTGATGGTTCAGGGAGGCATCTTTAAGAAGTTAAAGAACCAAGGGAATTCATTGGACATAGAACTAGTGACTATGTATTTTTTTAAGCTTTTGAGGAAAAAAACAGCAAAAGTTAATATCCTTAAAAATCTAAGTTGTATAATTGCCCAAGATTTCAGGAAAACCATGGATATATGCAGAAGCTTCTATGGTTACTGAGGTCATCAGTATTTAATATAGTACCTAAGAAAAAAGTGTCATCCATTCATGGAGACTGGAGTACAAGGAGTTAAAATAAATAGCATCTAGTGGTGGTACATTATTCAGCTGGCATTTTGCAAGTATAATGACTTAGTTCTATTCTGGTAAAAATATTTGTTTTAAAATAATGCCTCTATTTGGGAGCAGCATTTCCTAATAGCTGGATTTCATTTTAATAAATGGAAATCTAGGAAAATGCATTCTTCAAGTAGCAATGGATTTTTTTACAGGGTTCTCCTTTTTGTTTTGTCGGTTGTGAGGCTTGAACTCTGGGCCTGGGCGCTGTCCCTCAGCTCTTCAGTTCAAGGCTAGCGCTCTACCACTTGAGCCACAGCCCCACTTCTGGCTTTTTTCTTTTTGCTTAAAGGGCCTCAGGCATGCAAGGCAGGCACTCTACCACTGAGCCACCTTCCCAGCCCCCAGGGTTCTCTTTTAATTGTTAGGTCAGCAGCGTGTTTTAGAAAGCTGTGTCCTTCTACATGTTATTTATTACTTAGGTGACTTTAGACAATCCTTTTAGATCTCTGCTTGTTATTAGTAAAACAAAACTCATTTCTATCCTGTAAGGGTGCTCTGGACTGTAAAAAATTGTTAGCTCCTCTTTGTTTTCTTTCTGACTCCAAATTAAATCTTCTTTACTTGGTGATACCGTTTTGGTCAGATTAATTCTGCCTCATTGTATCTATAGCCTGACAGAGAAAACTACATGGTGTTTTATGAGTTCTGATCTTTTGTTCAAACACGCAAACTTGGAAAGATGTATGAGAAAGGAAACTCAGAAGAAATGGAGGCAGAGATGAAGGAGGAAGCAGCAGGAAACAGTGAAATTGAGTTATAGACTAGGGAGAAAACAGATTGGGCGCTCATAGCTTACACCTGTAGTCCTAGCTCAGGATGCGGAGATTTGAGGATTGAAATTCAAAGCCAGCTGGGACAGGAAAGTCCATGAGACCCTTATCTCCAATTAACCACTAAAAAAGCCAGATGTGGAGCTCTGGCTCAAGCAGTAGAGTGCCAACAAAAAAGCTAAAGTACAGTGCCCATGCTCTGAGTTCAAGCCCTAGTACTGGAACAAAACGGGGAAAGGGACAAAAGAGCTGAAAAGGTATAAGAAGGAAGAATATAAAGTTAGAGAAAGGTTATATTTTCAGATGCACATTACATTTTCAGAAATAAATTCTAAGGAATCAAGAAGCATCAAGCAATCTTGATGTGTCAACAGATTACTTATACTTGATAAACTGTAGAGCTCTGATATGACAAATAAAATATTTTTAAAATCAATTTTCCAAATTTAATTGTCTGAAATTATGCTTAACATTTAAAACGAGAGAATTGTGATATAACTTAATGAAACATGGATGTATAGAAGATGTAAAAATGATGTCTGAATGATTCCTAAGCCATACATTCAAACTGCCCTGGACATTTTTACGAGAATCTAAGTCATCCCCTCCCCAGTACTGCAGGCAGGGATTTTGATCTATCTCCTTATGAATTTCAGAGGTTAAAACAATGCCTATCAAATGACAAGTGCTCAATAAATACTTGCTACAGAAAGAACCATTCAATCAATGCTTATTGTGGAATGACTATAAATCTAGCCAAAGGTTGGTGTCAAAGAAATACAGATAAAAGTAAAACATGACCTTTCCTCTACAATGTGGAGGTAAAGACAGACATTAGGACCGAGGAAGGTAAAATGCAGTAGTGCATGAATAGTAAAATGCATATATGCTGACCACCTTGTGTAGGTTTGAAAGTTACTCTGCCAGTTTCGACCTGTGATGCTATGACAAGTTACTGAAACTCTCTCTACCATAGTATTCTCAGCAGTAAGAGGGGGCTAGAACACTCAGGCACATTTCAAGGACTGTATGAGTTGATATAAAGGATGTATACAGATCCTGGCACATAATAAAGGCCAAGAACAGAAAATCTTTAAAGTTTACATAATAACATTTAAAAGAAAGAGGACTTTTCTGGGAATAGAAAGGAAAGATTTTTGAGAGAACCTGTGGCCTTTATGCTGAGTCTTTTATTTTTAAATAAGTTTTTTTATTGTGAAAATACTGTACAGAGGGGTTACAGTTACATGAGCAAGGTCATGAGTACATTTCTTATCAAGCATTGTTGCTTCTTCCTTTATTTTTCCCTTACCATCCCTGCCCTCCCACCTCCTCAACTACACTCCCCGACCCCCCCCCACCCCCCCCCCCCCGCCTAAATTGTAAAGTTCATTTTTTAACATAGAGTCTTATACAACTCATTGTTGCAATGGATCAACCTGTATCCCTATTTAAACAATTTGTTTCTTCCCTTCCCCTCTCCAATTTATACCAACATCAAATAGAGTGAAAACAGGGGTTATGCCATAGGAGAGGGATATACAAAGCAACAAAAAAATCGCATGGTATCTTATAAATACGTTAGAAACAATAGCAACAAAGAAAAAAAAACACTTGTGTCCCTATCTTGGGTTTCATTTCGCTTAACGTCATTTTATCTGACTTTTTCTGCTTGTCCCAGACATATACTAGTTATTGCAAATAAGGGAAGCCATGGGACATAGGTTCTCTTCTTAGTTTGTTTTATATTGCTCTAACAGAATAATTGAGACTGAGCAATTTACAATGAAAAGAGGTTTGTTTAGTCCACAGTTCCTGAGGGAGGGATGGTAAAGTTGGAACCAACTTTGATAAGGAAATGTTTTATGAACCATCAGACATCATATCTGCTAGACCTTTGATCTCAGTTATTCCAGCCTCCAGAGTTACAAGAAACAAGTTTCAGTTTCTTATAACTACCCAGCTGATGATATTTTTGTTATAGCAGCCTGAACTAAAACTGTCATCCATCTGTATAATAACATTTTAGCTTTCTATATCCCTTTTCAAAATAAATACATGTTCATTATAAAAAGCTTGAAAACAATCATTGGACACTAAAGACAAGAAAAATAACCTATAATGTCATTTACTATAACAACCACTCCATTTTAATATTTATACTTTTTTTACCATTCATGTAATTATATTTATTACCTAGTTTAATTACAAAAATCATATGGTATCTACTGTTTTACAGCCTAGGTTTTCAAAATTAAATGTGAACACAATTACATGGCATTTAATGCTCTTCAACATGATCAATTTTAATAGCTTCAAGTATTTTACTCTGCGGATGTATCATAATTTATTTTTATCTACTCATTTCTGCGAACATTTGTTTCCATTTGTTCCTACTGCTACGCATTCCTGCTGATAAATCTTTACACACACCCTTGGTTTCAGTGTTCTACATGATACCACGGCAAGGAGGGAAATAAGAGCACAAGAGCCATGCATCCAGCTTGCTCGAGATATTCTTCATGAGAGCCAACACTGCCACAGTTCTTTGGTCCCGCTGCTTAGGAACTGTCATGAGCTGTATAAGAGAGACCCTTAGGAGGTAAAGGAATTCTGCTTGGTCAGGGATTCCAATGAACAGGCACTTCAGGTACTTAGGTCCTCACCTTTCTACATGCGGCAGCGTCTGGGCCATCAGAATCAATGCAGGAGCCAGGACAGGATATGATTGTCACCTCCTGACTGACTGCATCTCTAGGAGAGGAGGCCACAGCAAAATATCTGATCATCCTCGTACCCAGGGAGCGGGGATTCCACTAGGCCTCTCGGGTACCCCTTTATACCTCATCCTGGGATTGAAGCTTACTTCTTGGGCACATCTTCTTGCCCCACGTTGATTGAATATGTCACAGCAGAAAGGATAATGAAAGGGAAAGGAGAAGCAAGATAGAAAACATAGTTAAGCATGATAGCATGCTGTCACTCAGGCCACCACCAGCATGTTGTCATCGTGTAAATAGAGTGGGGGAAGGTGTCTAAAGGAATCTGTACTCCATTCAGAAATAAAAGAGGAAAATGAATCAACCCAAAGGAAGGAAATTGTGGCTCCTCCCAGTTGTCTTACTTGGAGGACAGCACTCAAATTCTAAAACTTAAGCAACAGTATTCCAATTATATATTAGCATCTAAGCCCAATTCCATCCTTTTCAACTCACAATATAACTTTTAGTTGCTTCTTAAAACTTATTACCATGGGGGCTGGAAGGTGGCTCAGTAGTAGAGTGCTTGCTTTGCATGCATGAGGCCTTGGGTTTGATTCCTCAGCACCACATAAGCAGAAAAGGCCAGAAGTGGCTCTGTAGCTCAAGGGGTAGAGCGCTAACCTTGAGCTGAAGAGCTGAGGGACAGTGCCCAGGCCCAGAATTCAGGCTCCATGACTGACAAAACAAAACAAAACAACTTATTACCATGAAGACTGTAATGTATTTGCTATCTTTGCTGTAGTACTAAATGTCCTGTATCTTCCATTTATTTATCTGTTGGATCATTCAATCATCTACCCATCACACATTTTTACTGATGGGAAATATGCTCTTTGCTGGACATGGTGTTGCCAAATTTGTCCTGGTTCTGAACAAAACAGACGAGTTTCTGTCCCTATGAAGCTCTTGGGGAAAGAAAAACAGAAACAGGCAAATAAATGAATGTAAAATGATAAGGAAGAAATAAATAAGTTATCTGAGCATGGTGGTCCAGGGAGCATGTCCAGTGCGCAGGCAGAACAGCCCTATTATTCATTCTTCCTGGGCCCTCAGGAAGGCTGTACGTTCAGCTGCTCTGCACTTGGGTGTGCTCATATGCAATGTGAGCACAAGTGGTATTTCTCACCCAGGCTTGGCGTAAGCAATCCTCCACACATTCCCTGTGTATCATCAAGTGTATCAGTTGTACTTGTACATAAAAGGTGATTAAAAACTCTGAGAAAATGACTTGAGGAAGGAAAGCTTTTATGTTGGCTCACTTCCAAGTTCAGTCCATAGTTGTTTGGCCCCAGGCACTCGGGCAGCATGTGGAAAAGGCTCATCACCTTATGGTGGACAGGAAGCAGAGAGAAGGAAGGGACTGGGGACAGGGGACAGCCAGCAAAGACACACTCTCAGTGGCCTACTTCTCCAGTTAGTTCTCCGTTCCTCAAGTCTCCACCTCCTCCCAACATAGTATCATCAGATGGAGGCCAAGTTTTCAATACATAAGCCTATGACAGACATTTCATATTCAATCCATAGTACAGGTGAATACACACGAGTTTCCTGAAGATTCTGAGAAGGGTCGAGGGGATAGAAATGTCATGAAATGGAATGGCTTGGTGACTATGTGAGATATACCAGTCTTGATTTCTATCTCCAATTTCTAACACACACACACACACACACACACACACACACACACACACACACTCAGGAACAAATTGTACCATTGTTTTAAACATCCAAGATTCAGATCTGTATGTAACAGCACTTAGAATAACTTGAATAAAATATGACCTTAAGGGATGGAAGTCCTCAGTCTGGGAAAATCTGGATCAAGGGCACAAAGAAAGTAGAAACCGGGTGAGCCAAAGGCAAGGCAGAAAGTCAGAAGAATGGAATGGCAGATGGATGTTGGAGCCAAGTGATTAAAGAGTAGAGAAAGAGTTTGGGATAAGGTTGAGAGACAGAAATGAAAGAGAATGTAAGTACTTGAAGACCAGTGTAAGAAGTCTGAATTTATTTTACCCATTCATGATTTTCCAGTTCCCTCCAAAGCTATCTATATGCTAGGGTAGCCAGTATATACTATTAACTGGTTCATTTGAAATTGTCCAAATCTGAAGAATACAATGCTAAATACACTGACACTCTTGCTGTTGTAACAAATTAGCACAAATTTAGTGACTTAAAACAACACACATTAGCTATAATCCTAGCTACTCAAGAGCCTGAGGTCTCCCCCACAGTATAACCCCTGCTTTCACTATATTTGATGTCAGTATAACTTGAGGAGGAGATGGGGAAAAACCAGTTGTTTAAAGATACAGGTGGACCTGTTTCAACAATGAGAAGTACAAGTTGTCATGTCCAAAACGAGCTTTACAACGTTGGTGCGGGGGGGGGGGGGGGGGGGGAGGGGGGGGGGGGGGGGGGGGGGGGGGGGGGAGGAGAAAGAGGGGGAGGGGGGGGGGGGGGGGGAGGCTGGGAAGGGATGTGAAGGGTAAACAAAGGAGGAGGCTGCAATGCTTGGTAAGAAATGTACGCATTATCCGCCCATGTAATTGTAACCCCTCTGTACAGTATCTTCACAAATAAAAATAATAAAAAAAAAAGAGCCTGAGGTCTGAGGACCACAGTTCAAAGCCAGTTCAAGCAGGAAAGTCCTTGAGACTCTTCTCTCCAATTAAGCACCAAACAGCCAGAGGTGGAGCGGTGACTTAAGTGATTCAGCACTAGCCTTGAGCAAAAACAAAATGCTCTGGGACAATGACAGGACCCCAGGACCAACGCCATATATATATATAATCTGAAAGTCTTGAGACCATAAGTTCAAAAGAAGCTGGGCTATGACAAGGCTAGATAATTTATAAAAGCCCTATGAAAGAATTTGTTTCCTTTTCGTTTTTTCAGGTTCTTGACACTTTTCAGCATCTTTGCCTTATGGACTCTTCCTCTGTCTTCACAAACCAGCAGCATCAGTCTCTGACTCTCTTCTTTTTCTTTTCCATTTAAGAAGATGTCTGTGATTACACTGGGCCCATCCAGATAATAATCCAGAACAATTTGCCCATATTGAGGTCAGCTGATAAGCAACCCCAATTCCACCAGTGAATTTAACTCCCTCTTGCCACATAAGGACAGCTTCACAGCCTCCTGGGACTGGAATGAAAATATCTTTGGATAAGCAGACATTATTGTGCCCAGCACAACAGAAATGCCATTGGTGATATATTGAGGCTCAGTAAAGCATTTTTTACCAATCTTGTCATTCATACACTCCTCTTATTCCTTCTTCTCCAAATTAATATTTGGAATATGATATGTAAAAATGACAGTACAATTTCCCCTAAAACAAGTTGAATTCATTGTGTAGTTACTTATAAGTAATAATTATATTCGTTTTTTGAAATGAGATTACAGAAAAACCCAAAGTAATCCTTGACTGAGAAATGTTAGATTTACAGAAAAATTAGTTTTTTAAAATCTTTGTTCCTTAGGTTCAGCAAAGTATTTGACAGAAAAGAGGCAGTGAAAATCACTAGGATGTATCTAGATATGACCTCTGCTCATCTGTCCCCAAACTGAAGTTTCTATTGTCCATTTGAAAGATATCAGAAAATTATACCTCCAAGCATAAGGAGGCTTGGATATTACTGGTTACATCTAAAATACAGAGAGGGTTTTTTTTTATATACATTTCACATCTTTGGAGGAAAATATTCACAATTGGGTTTGAAGACATGAATTGGGCAACTCTGCAGAATATAAATTACCCAAAGCAACTCCATTTAAGCAGGCTTAATTTCATTCGAATATTATCAATTAAAGACAGAGTTATGGGGACAAAGGCATGTGTAGCAATTTCATATATTGATTCTACTGGGTTATATTGTAATCTGTCAAAATAGCTAAATTATAGACAAAAAAGTTATTCAGGTGCCTCTTGCCTATACTGCTAGATACTCATGAGGCTGAAATTTGGAGTATTGAAGGTCAAAGTTAGCCTGGGCAGAAAAATCCACATGAGAGTGGATGGAAAAGAGTCCATCTTCAATAATCAGCACAAAAGCTGGATTAAAGACATGACTCAAGTGGCCGATCACCAGTTAAACAAGCTGAGCAAGTAAACATGAAACCCTGAAGTTAAAAACAACAACAACAAACAAACAAAGCCCCAAACCAAAAAACAGAAACAACAACCATAAAAGCACCTCAGTACAGAGCCAGGTACCCATGGTTCACTCCTATAATCCTAGATGCTCAGGAGGCTGAGATCTTAAGATCATGATTTGAAGCCAGCCAGGGCAGAGAGTCACTGAAACTCATATCTCCAATTAACCAGCAAAAAGCTGAAAGTGAGGGAAGAGGTTACCTTGTCCAAAAGGAAATGTACTCTTTGCCTGACTTATGTAATTGTAACCTCTCTGTTTAATAAAGTTTTTTTTTTAAAGACGAAACTGCAATTGGTACTGTGACTTGAGTAGAAGAGTTCCATCCCTGAGTGAAAAAGCTAAGGGACAGTGCATAGGCCCTGAGGTGAAGCTCCAGTACTGGAGCAAGAACACACACACACACACACACACACACACACACACACGAGTGCATGTTCATGCATACCTCAGTACAAACAAATAAACAATAATGAAATCTCTCTAGAAAAATCACTGTAAAAAATCTCCAGACATTTATCTTGGAGGCTGAATCTGTCACAAATAAAGGACATGGCCATTAATTCAGCATCTGCTTCACCCTTACTCTTTGTTTTAGGAGTTGAAATCCCCCTTTCCTGCCACTTAACCTCCTCTCAGAGAATCCTCATTCCCTGTCTAGTGGATACCGTTCTAGGTAATATATCGGAAAGGAACATTGTCTTCTCATTACTATCTGTCCTTCTGTATTTGCTGTTTTGTGGATCGTCTTTATTATCTGTTAAGCAAGCTGCCAATCAAAGCATTTCTTTTGTATAATTCCAGTCCTTTCTTTTTCACAAGTTACTAATAATAAACTTCTCAGGAAATGCTCATCTTGCCTAAATTTTTAAAGCATGTAATATCCTCCCAGGAAACTGATAAGGCATTGTATTGATGCCTTCAAGTCTGCTTCTAAAGACTCAACTGGTTTAAGGGTCTCAAGATTTATTGGGCTACACTGAGTGCTCTTGACTAAATCAATGAGTACTCTCACATTAGCTCGATAGCAACTCAAAAGGGGGCTTACCATACAAATCACAGTACTGGGGGCTTTCTGAAAAATCTGTCTGACACTAATTCTGCCTTTTATCCACCCAGAAGTAAGCATCCTAGATAGGAAACACAGAAATCTAACATGCAAAACAAAAAGAAGTTCAAATAAGTATGTGTCTAAAAAGGTTTTAAAATGTAGAGGAGGGACAGAGGGACAGAGATGCTAAAAAGAGAAAGAAGGAAAGGAAGAAAAGGAGAAGGAAGAAAGGAAGTGGAGAGAAGAGTAGAAAAGAAAGGAGGAAGAAAAAGAAAGATACAAGGGTAGGGAAGAGAGATGGACATACAATGATGGATGTTCTTTCTTAACTACAAGAATAAAATTGAGACCCGAGTGTTACATTCTAAGCAGCCCATGTAGTTTTCGCAAGAAAACTACCAGACTTTTCATTCTTCACAATGCAGACCAAATTGCTTCAATTATTCAGTCTCTTAAAATTACCTAGCTATTAAGTCAACTGTTTTATCATGCGTGCAAGATACAGTGCATATTTTTCTTACAAATCACAGCTTTTGTAAAAAAAAAATCAGAGTATGTAGCAAAACTAGAAAAATATATCTTTGTTATACTAGAAACTATTCTTATTGAAATGCTAGGTGCTGAATGCCTTTTTTGTGGTTTGAGGATATAGACAGTGAATAGTAGGTAAAAAACGTGCTTTCTGTGCAGCTTCAATTCCTCATCTCTATCTTGGTTGCCTGACATAGCAAAATCTCCATAATAAGGACATTCTCTTGTAATATATGTGAAATATGTAGTTACTATTTGGAATAAGCAAAGACTTTATTTTTATGTTCCATTATCCCTTTAAACTTAGGTCAATTCTTTCCTGACTTAAAGAAATTTAGTGAAATAATTTTTATTTTATTTTTACCTTATTTAGTTAGTTATTTTGTGCCGATACTGGGGCATGAACTCAGGGCCTCATACTCAAGACTGGTGCTCTACCACTTGAGCCACAGCTCCACTTCCACCTTCTTGTTAGTTAATCAGAGATAAGACTCTCTTGGATTTGTCTGCGCAGGCTGGCTCAGAACCTCAATCCTCCGATCTGAGCCTCCTAACTGCCATTGGCATCCAGCTGGCTCTATTTTTATTTTATTTATTTATTTATTTTGGATGCTGTATGTTGAACAAAGGGCTTCATTCATGTTACCCTGAGCAACATCTTTAAGCCAGTTTTAAAGTCACAGCTTCTCTCAGTTCTCAAGCTGCTCTGCTTCAGGTCAGTTGCATGAGTTAAGAGAACTTGTTTCTATCTCTTCCCCGCTATCCTTCCTCCCTGTCCAGCCAAGCAAGGTCAGCCTTCTCTGGAGAATGCTTCCCAGGTGTATGCTGCTCCTACAGCATCTAAAACTCACTTTTCACTTCTAGGTAGATCCCATGGCTTCACTAAAGAACCCTCAACCTTGACCTCGCCAGGGAGAGCCAACCTGCAGTATCCTCTGCACAGGCAAATGCTGGTGGCTTAGAATTCTTTCTTCAGCTGCTAGAAATTGAGGCCACACCCTCTTTCTGGAACCATTGTCCCTCTGAATGGCTCCCTAGGATCTAAGTTGACTCTGTGGTGTTGGCTCTGATGCCTGGTGTACATATGGGTCATAGCAAACTGAATCATAATAGCCACATCCTCTTCTCTAACACATTGTAGCCATCTAGTCAGTTTTCAAGGCAGAAATCTCAGAGCAACCTTCCTTTTAGCTTTGCCAGAGTCAGTCAGGCCCCAGACCACCAGGTTCCTCAAAATGCAAAGGATATATATATATATTTAAGTTTCAATTTTTTAATTTAATTTTATTGTAAAGATGCTGTACACAATCCCACTTTTGGGTATTTACCCAAAGGATCACAAACAAGGGCATACCAAAGCTACCAGCACAACCATGTTTATTGCACCATTATTTATCATAGCTAAGATATGGAACCAACCCAGATGCCCCTCAGTAGATGAATGGATCAAGTATATATATATATGAATTCTATGCCTCCATCAGAAAGAATGACATTGCCTCATTTGTTAGGAAATGGACAGCCTTGGAAGAAATTATATTAAGTGAAGTAAGCCAGGCCCAAAGAAACACAGGCCCCATGGTTTCCCTTATTTGCAATGACTAGTATATGTCTAGGACAAGCAGAGAAGGTCAAAGGTTATGTACATATGACCACATGAGATAATGTTAAGCAAAATGTACCCCAAGACAAGGACACAAGTGGATTTTCTTTCTTGCTAGTGTTTTTAATTTACTTACAATGCACTATGTGATTCTTTTTTATCTTCTTTCCCCACAGTATACCCCCTGTTTTCACTGGATTTGATGCCAGTGTCTGCATCTTGTATATACATTTTTGTAATTTTGGGAAGGGAAGGGATATTGCAGAACACTTAAATGGGGATGCAGGCTGACCCATTGTGATGACGAGATGTACAGGACACTATGTTGAAAATGAACTTTACGATGTTGGGGTGGGTGGGGGTGGGAAGAGTTGGGGAGGTAGGGAGGGAAATGATGGTACTGGGAAAACAAAGGAAGAGGTAACAATGCTCGCTACAAAATGTACTCATTACCCTACTCATGTAACTATAAACCCTCTTCTACAACATTTTTACTATATATATATATATATATATA
>NW_012267292.1:5191787-5217058 GCF_000151885.1 Dipodomys ordii
AAACAAAGGAGGAGGCTACAATGCTTGATAAGAAATGTACTCATTATCTTGCCCATGTAATTGTAACCCCTCTGTACAGTATTTTCATAATAAAATAAATAAATAAATAAATAAATGAGAATTCTTTGATACCCAGTTGGGCAATTCATGTAACAAGATAGAGCACAGCAAGTTTAAGACACTTGTCTAGGCTGTCTGGATAGGGGAGCCTCAGACTCAGTTCTCTGAGTCCAGAACTGAAGCTACTTTCAGTGTTCTGGGTTTTCCTTATAGAGAAGGGTAAGACATGAAGGTGGAAGTTTCCATCACTTAGAGTTTAGAAGC
The DNA here is from genome assembly GCF_000151885.1 of Dipodomys ordii. Taxonomy (NCBI): domain Eukaryota; kingdom Metazoa; phylum Chordata; class Mammalia; order Rodentia; family Heteromyidae; genus Dipodomys; species Dipodomys ordii. The sequence continues at coordinate 5,192,112 of NW_012267292.1, forward strand.
AGCTGAGGCTTTGTCTCAGAGGAAAGCTCTCTACTTAGTGCAGTATTTATATCCCAGTTGAGTTAAAATACTAGATATAGAGGTATATCACCCTTGTTTATCTGTACATCTGTCAGTGATGGGATGCTTCCATCTTTTGGCTTCTGTGGATAATGTTGCTATGAACATTTGTGTACAAATATCTGTTAACGGCCCTTGTTTCTTTTGTGTAGTATACAGTTATTTTTAAAGCATTCTATAGAAGAAAACTGGGAACTGTTCAAAACACAATGATTAAATTTACTTCTTGTAAGGGTTTGTGAAGGAAACCATTGTTAGGGTTTTCTGAGATGGTATTACAAAAGTTTTCCTTATCTCAATATTTTAAAGAAAACTTGATGAAAGAATTTCTGGACTCCCCACTTATTAAGATTATGAAAACAATAGTAATCAAAGCAATTAGAAAGTTTTAAGCTTGTTTATTAGTATGTATAACAAAACAGTTTTAATTCTCAAAATTGATGAGCAGAAAATAAATATAGTCATTCAGGTTTTTTTAGAACTTTTATGTTACAGTTACTGCGTACATAGCAGCATTTAAAAAAATAAGAGGCAGTATGCAGGGATATCATGTTTTATGAGATAAACTTTCCAGTATTTTATCAAATGCCTGCAAATAAATGGGTAAGAATTAGGTATACTTGCTGTCTAAAGAATGCCTGGAGAAAAGTGCATGGAAAAGCTTCTCTTTGTTATTCAAATAATTACCCCTTATTTATCTGTTTCCTCTGTAACCTTCTTTTGGTGTTTTGAGTAACCAAGACAACTCTGCAAGTCTGAAAAATAAATTACTACTTTTTAACCAGCTTTACCAATTTTACCATTATATCATTTGTTGGCTCAAAGTATTATGCTGCAACTTTGGCTTTTTTTTTTCCCTGATGGTTCTGGGGCTTAAACTCGGCCTGGGCACTGTCCCTAAGCCTCCTTGTGCAGTGCCACTTCTGGCTTTCTCTGAGTAGTTTATTGGAGATATGAGTCTCAAGGGCTTTCCTGCCAGGGCTGGTTTCAAACCATGATCCTCAGATCCTCCTGAGTAGCAGGATTACAGGCATAAGCCACTGATGCCTGGCTTTGGCTTTAAAATCACAATTAAAAGTAGATAACATCTTCACTTGAAATTACAAATGAATATAAAAGGGCAGTGTTCTCCTAAGATTGTCCATTCAGAAGCCAGCATCACAGGTCAGAAAGACACTCCAACAGACCACCTGACTCTCTCCTTACCATCGGTCCCAGCTCACCTGCTTTCTCAAGTTTCTTTTTAGGTTAATTCAGAGAGTCTTTCTTGCTTTATCACCCTTTCCATTACTCCTTTCTCTGAAATGTCCTAGCTTATGTTGGCCATACTCTCCCTCGCCTCATCTCTCCTACAAACTGCTTACCATTGTTTCTATATGAAGTGCCCACTCATCTTGAAATTAAGAGCTTGTAAAATGTGAACCCAATCATGTTTTCCAGTTTCAGTGTACTGAGTTCCTCTGGGTTCATGTATCTATTCCCACTTAGTCCTTTCTGAGTTCCTGACCTGAGGTCATCCCTCTAAGCTCTTTCCTCTGTTTGGAACCCTTTTCTCTCCAAATTTACCCATTCCCATGGCCCAATCCAATGCTGCCTCATCCATGGAGACTTCTCTGATTCCCATGCCTCTGTGTGCACTGTCCTGGAGAGATTCAAGTGTTTGGCACTTGTCACTTTCCACTCCCATATCAGTTACTGTGTCTCTCTCTCAGTCCTCCATGCCTTTACCAACCAGAAGTTCAGTGAAATATAGGACCATCAATGGATATCAGTCACCTTGTTTCATAATTTTGTTACTATTACAAGAAATCAATTTTGATTTATGTACAATAATACAGTAATACATATGTACACATTATTTACATACATATATACATATGCATATATGTGCATACACATTTACATACTGTGCTATCCATAGCTATGTCTGTAGCTGTTCTTTATTACCTTAAGATCCCTGAAAAAAATGGCAGTCCTACTCTTTTTAAATATATGAGCACAGTAAAATCAAGAGCTGGCAGAATGTTGCTGGATGAGGAATGTAAAACAATCACAGAGACAAAGCTGAAGCTCAGCCCAACTCATGTCCTTACTTTGGTCTGCAGAAGGTTCTGCTAATGTATCAGGGCAGACTTAAAAGTGAGTGTGCTCTCCGGACAAAGTCACATTAGATCAACACTAATAATGTTCCTTAGGACAGATTCCCTTTTGTATCCAGCAGAGCTGTCAATAGTGTATCTCTCTGGTTCTGTCTGACTGTCAAATATAAATCTGCCCTCAAGCCAGGATCCTGCCATACAGGCAACTATGTATCGACTCAGGTTAGTAGCAGTTCCCAAGGAGCATTTGCCTGTAGAAAGTCGCTCTTTAAGTCAATTTATAACAAGTTCATTAAATATCTGCTTTTACTTCTATCTCCTGGTACTGTTAAATAGACTTAGAGCAATTCATCTCTTTTGTACATCCCTTTCTCAATGGAATAATATAAACCAATAGGAAGAAGCATCTTTTAAAATTAGAAAGTGGGAAGAAAGATGGATACTAGTGGCTCCTGTCTATAATCATAGCTACTCAGGAGACTGAGATCTGATGTTTGAGGTTTGAAGCCACCCTGTGAGATGCTTATTTCCAGTTAACCAGTAAAAATCATGAAGTGGAGGCATGGCTCAAATGGTAGAGCACCCAGCCTTGGTGGAAAAAACCAAGCAGAACTATGAGGTCCTGAGTTCAAGCTCCAGCACCAACACACACACACACACACACACACACACACACACACGCACACACGCACACACAAACACACAGAATAGGAAGGAAGGAACCCAGCCCCATGGTTAACAGGCTGCAAGAGGCAGTCTGTTAGGGAAATGCTCTCTTAGAGGCTCTTTCTCTCTCCTCTAGACTGTGCACATCTCGGATAGCACTCATAAAGTGTACATCATCCACCCAACATCATAGGGAATCCTCCCAAATGAAGCATGTTAGCATATATTTAATAAGACACATTTGAGATGGCAAGAATTCTTTTAAAGGTGATTGCCCTTGATCAGACCTTTCTCCCCTCTTCTAAGGAAATCCTGCCCAATGATTTCTCAGCATCAGAGCATGTTTCTTTAGCCTGGACTAGTTTTAGCCTATGGTATTCAGGAATAGCCTAGTGGCTAGAGTCCAGCTCTCTGACACCAGTGAATCCTCCCACAAGTTCCTGCTGACTTGAGGCCCAGTGCCAATTTGCCTAATCCCCTCTGCTGGCACATGTGATAATACCACCACATGGCCAGAGCAGCATTAGTTAGTATCTTGTTTATTTGGGGATCACTTATAGTTCTCAAGAACTATAAGACTCGCTGACAAATATGAGTAAGTAGCCAAATATCACTGGGGTTTGTCATTGCTTCTAGGCAGAATCATGGCCTCAGTGTCCATGAATGAGTTGACTTCCAGTTTCTGTGTATTTGGTGCTAGGGAAAGAACTCCAGGCCTCATGTATGCAAAACACATATTCAAGTACTGGACCACACCCTCAGCCTGGGCTGTGAAGTTTAGCTATCTTTTTTGATTCCTGAAACTCCTATGCAGTTGCTGCTAAAGAACTGACATGGTATAAATGCAACATTATATTTAGAACCTTAGTCTTAGTCTTAGATGTCAGTGAAGCAAAAATTGACATTCTGTGTGCAGAATAATTTCAGAAAGATGTAAAGTAGTATGTCTGCCATTTAAATAAATATTTGCAGGCAGAGAGAGGTAGAGAGCCATGCAGATTATCTGAGGACAGTATACATGGTGAAGAAAATAGGAAGTGCAGAGACTCTGAAATATAGCTAACATTATGGGCCAATTGGAAAGAGGGAAAGGTCTTTCCCTCTGAATGAGGAAGGAAAGAGGAGTAGAATGTAAGGACAGAGATGTAGCTATAACTAGAAGCCTGAGCAGGAGGAGGACAATGAATACACTGTGGTTCATAGAAAAAGGAAAGTTATTAGACAATGAAATTGAGAAGGCAAGCCTGAGAATGGATCTTTGCTCTTAATACCACTGGTGAAGGTAAGAGAGTGTAGGTGATGTAATAGGCCAAACCTGACCCTAGTGAGTTCAAGGAAGAGTAGAACTGACAGGTTTGTTAAATGTAACAGAAAAAAGAAGCAATTGTTGGAGGAGAGAATACTGTTAAGAAAGAAGTATGATTTTTGTCCTTTTTTCCCCCAAAAGACAGAACAGAATGCATATAGGAATGAATCCAGTAGAAGAACAAAGCTGGTGATACAGGAGTTGGGGGTGGGGGACACAATTTGGAAGAATGAAGACTTAGTGAACATGGGGGCCGTGTGACATGACCGGGCTTCCACTGAGGAAATCTTTCTCCCTTGTAGGTTCAGAATGGACTGAGCAGGGAGAGAGTGGAGACCAGCTAGATGATGAAGAGATCTCTTCAGTCAACAATAGAGATATTTCCCTTTTCATACACCAGGATAGTAGAAAAACAATGCAAGCTGCGTGCTGATATCCCATACCTGTAATCTTACCTACTCAAAAGACTGAGATCTGAGGGTCATAGTTCATGGGTAGAAAAATCTATGAGAGCAGCAGCAAATGCTGGAAGTAGACATATGACTCAAGTGCTAGAGCACAGCCTTGAGCAAAAGCCAATGGGCCCTGAGTTTAAGCCCCACACACACACACACTGCAATCAAGCAAGAGATGTTACAGCCTTGAAACCCAAATCGATAACATTTACTGATGATGATCCAGTTTTTAACTAGCAAAGATTATTCCAGAACCATGCCCACATCAATAAGTGATGCCAGCAAATACATAAAAATGAATTGGCATTGTAAAGTGCTATAGAAATGGAAGCTGTGAGCTGTAGTTAAAAGCATGGCATCTGTGTCTGTTCCAATAAGCCAATTGGCAGGAAGAAATCAATAAATCACAAAATTAGTGCGGAAAAATATTTCAAGCTTTCCAAGATCAAAGAAAGGATAGTAAAATATTAACTTGATGTCCTTTTAACTTTCTTTTCTCAGTATTTATTAGTGTTTGACCTCCCTTGAATTGAGAGTTCCATTATGAGCTCTTTTGATAAATGGATTGAAAGGTTGCCTCAAAGCACTCTGGCTTCTCTAAGTATTTTCTATTCTCCAGTGAAATACTATTTGTCTGCATTTTACAGCAACTCTCCTCAGCAAACCAAAAACATGCATCTCTATTCAGTATAGAATAGGCACTACCCTGTCTGTCTTCTTCATTGGCCACCCATGATTACATTTAAGATACTCTTGTAGACCAAGTATACAAATCTGTGTATCATGGTAAAAAAAATGTCCTTATTAAAAAAAAAACACCCATCCCTGGTGATTCAAGAGGTTACTTTAAACATTTCTAAGAGTTAGTACTTGAAACAAAATAGATCAGAGACTCTTTCTTTTCAAATTCATAGCAAGGGATAAATTATGTAAGACCTCCCAGAAAATAGAGGACTGAATTCTCTCTTTCTCTGCCTTGCATTTTATTTCAGAAGCATTAGCTGCTAATGTTTCCTCCTGAATGTTCTGTGCTTTATTAAAGGGGATTCAAGTGTATGGAAATATCACAGTGAAGTCCCTTTATATATTTAGTATATATTAACAGAAATATAAAGTAAAATGTAAAATAAAAATGGGCTCACAAAGTAGATCCTATAAATACCATAGGAAGTATTGACCATATAATTAAATTTCTAGGGTTTAATACTAAAGTATAATCAATGATGCAGAAAGATATAGTTGGAAGAGTGCTCATCATAACAGAGTTTATTTGAAAGAACTGGAACCAATTATAATGTCTAACAATAGGTGACTGTTTTTTTTAACAAAGTGTCATTCATATAATTGAGCTATGTACAGAAAATCAAGATGATGTCAAATACTCAGAAATGTGGAAAGATGTTCCTAATAGATTTTTGAGTAAAATTAATATAAATATGCTAACCACATTTTTATAAAAAAAATCATTCCTTTATGTTCATGTGCATAAACAAAAATTAAAAGCATAAACATCATAGGATTTTTGCAAGTCCTTCTAAATTTAGCATTTGTAGGCAATCTGTACTTTCTCCTAATCCATACTTTGCTTCAATTTGTTGATAAACATCATCTTATTGCTTGTAATAGGAAAGCTGTCAGTAGAACCTGCTAAACATCATTTATGGTGGCAAGAAAATCTCAGGTAAAATTGCCTGGCCAAATACAGTCCTATTTTTCTTGACCTTGCTGGCTTTCTAGGTATGTGGTTGTTTTAATTTTAAGCCCTAATATGGCCCAGAGATGGCCTTCTTCCATGGATTTGTGGCAATCTTCTCAGAAGCCACGTTCACTCTATCCTTCAGAAATCAATGCAAAGTCTAACGCAGTATTTTCCACAGCCACAGAGAACAAAGCTGCCATAGAAGCTGATGCTAAGAGGTGTCATGAGACTTGTCTCCTTTGCATAAAAGAAACAGTAGCTGTCCAGAGTTCAGAAGTAGGCAGAACATCTGGGGGTGTTGGCAGATATGGACACATAGGGGAGAGAAATGTAAAGCTCCAGAAAGAGAACACAAAGCCAACACATATTTAGTCAAATAGGCCTGGTGCTATAAAAATAAAAAGCAGTTAAGCAGTTAAGTGGATCACTTCTATATCCTAGCTACTCAGGAGGCTGAGATCTGAGGATCATGGTTTGAAGCCAGCCCATGCAGAAAGGTTCCTGTGAAATTTTTATCTCTAATAAACTACTTAAAAAGCCAGAAGTGGTGCTATGGCTCAAGTGGTAGAGAGTTAGCCTTGAGCACAAAGAGGCTCAGGGACAGCACCCAGGCCTTGAGTTCAAGCCCCAGGTTTGGGGTCTGGGGAGGGGGGAAGAGGAGGGAAGAGCACATTAGGGAACTTCCTGATAATGTCAGGAATAAAGCCTAATAGAAGAAGGACAAGGCAATTTACAAAGATTCTTTTGACTTAGGAATGAAGGTCCCAAAGAACAAAGTTCTAATATATTAAAGGTCAAACAAGCCACTTTAGAAATAACAGTAAAAACATCAAATGCAAAGTAGATTACCCCATTGGTAAGAGCTTGCACAAACAATTATTTGATCACAGATGAAGTACAGGTTACTTACTACAGTGGATGAGAGATCTAAAAGCAGAAAGCCTCAGTTCTGTTTTCCATGTATATGTGCAGAACCAAACCTCTATATACGTGGGTAAACCAAGCAGCTACATTTTGCAAAGCAAAGCACTGCTGTATCCAAAGGCAAAGCCTAGCCTGGACTGACTTAAACATTTGGGCCATTTATTTGAACATAGCAAGCAATAGGCATGTTTGATTACAGTTAAACTCTTCACCCTTCCAGGATAATGTTGTTCCAAACAAGTATTTTCTCTCTGCCTTCATCCTCTGTTCAGTTCTAGAATTTGCTCTTATTTAATTTTGGCTTATTTCCCACTTCTGAATAGAGGGCAAAAGTATGTATGGCTCTCTCCTCCGCCAGTGTGCTCAAACCCAACCTGCAGTCCTGCTGGCCGCTGCCAGGCTGCCAGCACCCCTCTTGGAGACATCTGTTGCCTTGCTTAAACCATGAAGCCCTCAAGCACGTGACTGGCCCATGCAGAATTGAGGACTGCCACTTCCAACAAGAGGCGTATGTCCACCTCGCCTCTCTCTGTCATTTCCTCCTCCAGCCTCGGCCTCAACAAGTGGCCAAAGCCTCACACAAGCTGTTAGGGACAGATGCTCTGTGAAAAGAGGAAATTGGACTCAAAGATACTACAGCTTTTTTAATTAAGTCCAACCTAAAAGCCAAATAGCGAGGCATGAAATGAATGTTTACTGGCAAATAAACACCAGGGTTTTCAAGAAAAAAATAAATGCAACCGCTTTGAGTTCATGCAACTTTATTGTTTTCTCAAAATGGCACATTGTCCCTCATTCAATGCTTCAGACATTGTCGCCTGAACAGCAGAAATGCATTTTGCGCTGGTACATGAGTATTCTGAGTTTTCTCTTGTGATTTTTCTTCCTCCACTGTCCCTGGGCTGGTGGCGTTGGCAGGATGACGTGACTCCACAGGCAGCCAAATGCTCATGCTAATCTATCCATCCCTTGTCCCTTCACTAATCACTTTGCAAAGCCCTGAGTGCCCACTCCAATGCCACACCAGACTGGCTTTCCATGCTAAGAAAACTAAAAGAGTCCTATACCCACTCCATCCCCCCACCCACCCATACAAAGCTTCCAGCTTTGTCACCATCTCTTTGTCTCTGTTTTCTCCAGCTTCATATTTGTTGTCTATTCTTTTCCCTTATTGTTCCCCTCTGCATGTTTTCTGCTAATTAGAGCTAACTAGGGCCTCTGTGGAGGGTCTCAGCTACAATGGCCAAACTCTGTGTTGATTGTTAAGGACAGTGAGGACTCAGGGAGGGGGAAAAAAAAGAGGAAAAAGAGACAGCAAAAATCCTCATAAAGGGAGTGAGGACTTCAAATACATAGTATACATTCCAAAGCAATCACAGACAGACTGTCTTATTAAGAGTTACATTTCTTTATCATTCCAACCATAGAAAAAATTTACTTGTGTTAGCACAGGTGCTTAAGAAAGCTCCCACACATTTGAAACGCACAGTAAAGAGGAAGCCTCAGCTTCCACCCTGCTTGTTCTATACTTTAGGAAGCCAAGCAGAATGGAATAGTCCAGAATCACGTGCTGAACCCAGCATAGGTTCCCAGGGCTTCCCCTGTGCTTTTCCTCACCCACAGCCTCAGCCTACTCTGCCTTTCCTCCTCTGCTGTATGTATTTAAAATGTGTATTTAATGTTTATTTTGATTCATTTTATATTAATTTTTACTGCATGATCAGAGATAAACTAGGCTTTCTATGAAAGCCTAGTTGCAATGCTTATGGACTTGCCTGGCTTTGTTTGTTTGTTTGTAATACTAGGCTTTGAACTCAGGGCCTTATACTTTCCTGTCAGGCACTCTACTACTTGAGCTTCATCTCGATCCCTTTTTGCTTTTGTTGTATTTTCCAAATAAGGTCTTACTTTATGGCTCAGGCCAGCCTCATGGTTGTGCTTCTCCTGTTTCCAATCCCCAATAGCTAGAAAGACAGGTCCATACCATCATGCCCAGCTTTTTATTGGTTGAAATAGGGGTCTTGTGATTTCTTGTTAAAGCTGGGCTTGAACTATGTTCCTTCCAATTTCTGTATCTATAGTAACTTGGATTACAAGCATGAGCCCTTGCATCTCTAGCTTGTATGTGCAATATTTTTTAAATGTTAATGTCAAAATGTTTTCTATGTCCAACTACAAACCAAAAGGTAAAGAGAGGGAATCATTCTGTTCCAAGATCATGTTTCTCATCAGATAACAATCAGAAAAACAATATGTAATTTTAGATTTTTTATATTATAGTGCCATTACAAGAGACAAAATTTAAAAAAACAACAGAGTAACAGTTTGATTTCACTAAATTTAAAACACAACCTAAATTGGCTGGTATAGACCTGAAAAAAGTCAAGAAGGGGTTTTATTTTAGGCATGGCTTGATATAGAAACCAAAGTAAGTATAGGGGTTATCCAATGTTCAGGATCTGTTCTCAGCCTTTCCCATTACTCTGGTCGTCACTACATCTTCATGAGTAGTTTATAATTCCCATCTTACCGACAATTTCTCATCTTACAGATGAGAAACTGAGGCACAGGGACAAATTTGTCCGAGCAACATTATAAGTAAATGGCAGAATAATTCAAACCCAAGGGCTCTTTCCTCACTGTCTTCTCCTGTGCCTAGAACTCAATGTTGTTCCTCTTCCCCTAGTTCCTCTGCGTTGGGACCAGTTTCCTAATTCCACCTCCCTGAGAATAAGAGAGCTGAAACAGCTAAGCACTAAAACCTGATAGCTCCAAACTCACTGGAAAAAAAAGACAAGGTTCTCTTAGACCCAAAAATTTCTCTGCCTTTCCCAGCTTGAACCAAATATGAGATAATCTAATGAGCTGATTGGCCAGGCACAATCCTTCCCATGTAGATCTCACCCATTCCCCCTCCCACACCTTGTCCTGCTTCTCATGTTAACCTCTCCTCTGCTTCCAGTGACACCCATTGCAGACTTCTCTCTGAAACCAAGAGCACATTTACCGCAGTCTTTTTGGTACATTAAGGTTCGTGTTTTCTCCAGGTGCTGGTGAAAATCATGTTTCAAAGCCAGCTCAGGAGGAAAATATCCAAGAGACTTTTATCACCAATTAACTAGCAAAAGGCCAGAAGTAAAAAAATTCATTGTTTCATGCTGAAATACACTTTATGTTTTCCCAGGAGAGTATGAATGAGGAAAAAGAAAAAAAAAGGAGAACGAGGAAGTGGAGGAGCAAATCTCCTGGAGAAGATGGGCTCTGAAGCTTTTGTAAGCCTTTGGGAGCAGCTCCTGTGGTCCTTTGGGAGGTTTAACCAAATTGGACCAAAACTCTAGGACATAGTTCCCAGCTTCAGATAACACCTGTATGAGCTAGGCGACTGCCTTTGGATGATATAGCCAGCTAGATTGACATCAGTTTGAAAGACCCAGACACTAAGAAGAGGTCAACTGCATGGTGCCAGAGAACTCTCACTTTAGCCTTCTCCAGCTCCCAAATTCTGTCCAATGAGGACATTTATGGTATGCTTACCAAACTGAGAGTTAAGGTGATGCTAATCAGCAAAGCAATATTAGTAAGTGACATAGACAGAATCCTACAGCTATGTCCTATATCTCTACTGGACATAGATTGCTCTGTATTAAGCTGTGTTCAGGATAAAGGAAATACACACAAGCACCTGGCTGTGAAGATCTGTCTTAATAGTTATTTGTGCAAAATGAAGGACATTTGATTGACTGTGTAGTGTGAGATAATACTCCAGTGTGGCTGCAAAAAAGCAAATATGGTCTCACATTGCATCAAGGCAAAAGAATATTTAGACTGAGGCTGATGCCACCCTTGCCGTATTTCACATGACACAGTCAACACTAAGAGTTTTGTACTCAGTTCCTGACCTTACTCTGAAAGAAACATGGGCAGCATGAAATTCAGTAGGAAAGAAAGGATTGGAAACTCCTATGAGGACAAGGATATGTCTAGTGTGTCTTGAATGGAACATGGGAGCTATTTTTGACGATGTGATAAATTGTTCTGCCAAAGATGGTTCCATTTGCTCTGTGAATCAGATGACTGATGCTAAATCCAATGGCAGGAACTACAGAGGGCTAAATTACAAAGAAATACTTTCAAAGAATGAAACATGGAGGACAGAAAAGTGGAAGGATGTTGCAGAGGAAACTTTAAAGATTAGATGGGTTGGGCCAGATTGGTGGTTCTCAAGCTCAGTTCCTCAAGAGGAAGAGAAAAAGATGCAAACAAAAGAGTTGAGCTTCATTGTGACACAACTTCCTGCTTGTGGGTTGTTTTTTTTTTTTGCAAGCAGAGAAATTTCCCGATTGTGTTCACACGGTGGGCTTCTGCTGTGAAGGAAATGTTACATGAAGACCCCGGACTGGGAAATCCTCCTTGTACCCAGCTCTCCCTGGATTTAGTGATGATGAAGTGATTTGTTAGAGTTAGCATGTGAAAGTATATGACATATAAATTCTGAGGCATGGGTCTGTGTATTCGTATAGTATACTGTCCTGTAGCAAGTTAGCATAAACTTAGTGGTCTTTTAAAAGATATCTACGCACCCAGCGCAGGCATGGCTGAGCTGGCTTGCTGCTCACATTTCTCAAGCTGAAATAAAGATGTAGTTCAAGCTCAAGAGTCCTTTTCCAAACTCACCAGATAGCAGAATTCATTTCTCAGCTCCTGAAGTCCACTCTTAGGTTCTAGTCACATAGCTGTCTCCCTAGGCTACTCGCAGGATGGCTGTTGGATCTTTGAGGTCAGTAGAAGAATACTCCAATCTAAGTCTCTTTCATTAGCAAAGGCCCAGACTCTCTTTTAAAGAACTCATCTGATTATGCCAAGCCCACTTAGGGAAGCTTCTCTTTGGATTCCAACATCAATTGATGGGGCCATCTTTCTTCTTTTTTTTTTGTACGTTTTTATTGTAAAAATACTGTACAGAGGGGTTATATGAACAAAGTAATGAGTTCATTTCCTATCAAGCATTGTTGCCTCCTCCTTTGTTTTTCCCCTAACATCCCTTCCCTCCCACCTCTACAACTATGCCTTCCCCCCCCCCACAAGTTGTAAAGTTCATTTTCAACATAGTGTCTTGTACATCTCATTGTTACAATGGGTCAACCTGTATCCCGATTTAAGTATTTTGTTTTTTCCCTTCCCCTCCCCGAACTAGAGAAGTGTATATACAAGATGGCAGGGCCATCTTTCTTACTATATGCAAAATGTCTTCCCCCTTGCCATGTAATATAACCTAACGAGGAAAGTGATCATTCAACATCTTTTTAAGTTTTGTCCACACCGAAGAGGAAGGTAATCTACAAGGTCTCAACGTAAGGGGCTGGAATCTTAGGCACCATAGGAAAATTCTGCCAATCATAGTTGGACTTCCCACTCATAGTATTTGTCCCTGAGTGAGCTACTCAAGTTCTTTGAACCCAGTTTGTCTATAAAATAGGAATAATTACTCCTTAAGGAGTTTTCAAGGGGTTAAATGAGTTATTATACAAAGCCTTTGGAACAGTAACCCAGACCCAGATAGGCTCTCCAGGAGAGTCGTAAGGCCTTGTTAGGAGCAAACACATGGCAGCAACAGGAATGACAATTTGGCAGAGGTCATACATCCTGAGTCAATCTGCTCTCAGATAGGAAACATGAAAGTGGGTCAGGTCCCTGGCTTCATGGAGAGGTAGCTTCTGTTTCCTCTTCAATTCCCCTCTGTGCTGCCACTTTGACTACATGGCTTTAATTCCTCTGCCACTTTGGGTGCCAACCACCTGCTGTTGTCTCTCCTTTGGCTGAAAGTTTTCTTCTTCTTTCTCTCATGATTCTCATTTTCCATCCTGGAAGATTGATTTGCCATCATGGGCCTTGTCACAGGTGACACCAAGGCTTTCCTCAGACCACCAAAGCCCCATTGTCATCTACACGATGTTCATTGTTCCTAGGTTCTGGAAAATACTTCTCAAGTCTGGGTTCGATATTGCTTCCGATTCCTAAAGTTATTAAATTCTGACTTATTTTCCCTTTAGGTAAAAATTGTCCTTGACCAAGGAGATAAATCAGAAAGTAATGTTTTACCTCTCAAACAATTTCGCATCAGAATTTCCCTTCAGTAGAAAAATCCCCCTGTATAGTTCAAACATTATTCATTTTATAACAACTCATTTTCTGACACATTTTTTAAGAACTCATTTTTAACAAAGTGAATCAGGTCAGCTTGGTAATGGAAAGAAAAGAATGGCTAGCAATGGGTAGTGTAAGGGCGACTCCCTCTACCAAAGTGGCTGGAAATGGCCCTTACAACTGACAGTACAGAAACATTCAGTTGGATACACTTCTGCACTGTGCCCTGTGCATCGCAGGCACTCAATAGAAATTTCTTGAAATTTCCTGAGTATCAATCTGCTGAGTTGAATTGAGAAGCTGCATCAATATGGGGCAATCCTAGAGCCACCCAATTAGCATTTGTTCCTCTCCCTCCTACCAAACTCCAAGGTGAAACAGCATTTTCAAAACAAACAGAATCAAGAAGCGATGAGTTCCATCCTCACGAGATGGCTTGTACAGACAAATGAGCCGACATGCACTACCAGTTACCTCGTTAGTGCCGGTCGAAACCCAGATGAGGTCATCGTTCCCATCCTGACCTGTTCTACCATGTCTCTGCTGAGTCAACATGACCCACCATCACTGCATTGTTTGTGGAAGAGGCTGAGGAGTCCTAGCTTTTCCCCACTTTGGCCACCCGCACCCAACTGCTGAGGCAGCAGCCCTATCAGCGGATACTGTCCAATTTGCAATGTACTCAAGAACAATATAGGTTGTGTCGTGGGCACTGATGCTCAAGAGGCAATACCAACCCCAAGGACATCACACACAGAGGCCTCTCTCTTGTTTAACTATCTCGAAGAGGCAAATATCTGGATAGGCCCTTGAGGGGATTCTTCTGACAAGAAACTGCCACTTCTCAGTGTGGGCAGCAGGCAGAAGAGCTGCTGGTTAGGAGGAAGGAAGATAAGATCTCATCCAATAAGACCCCTCAGCTCACAATGGTGTCTTAAAGATACTTTACTTCCACTTGTCCCAGACATATACTAGTTATTGCAAATAAGGGAAACCATATGACCAGATAAGATGAAGTTAAGTGAAATGAACCCCAAGATAGGGACAGAAGTGGTTTTTTTTCTTGCTTGCTATTGTTTTTAATGTATTTATACAGTACCATGTGATGTTTTTTTTTTTTGCTTTGTATGTCCCTCTCCCATGGTATAACCCCTGTTTTCATTGTATTTGATCTGGGTATAAGTTGGGGAGGGGAAAGGTAAAAACAAAATGTTTAAATAGGGATACAGGTGGACCCATTGCAACAATGAGATGTTGAAAACTGAACTTTACAATATAGGTGGGGGGGTGAGGAGGGGAGTGTAGTTGTGGAGGTGGGAGGGAAGGGATGGTAGGGGAAAAACAAAGGAGGAAACAATGCTTGATAAGAAATGTACTCATTACCTTGCTCATGTAACTGTAACCCTCTGTACAGTATTTTCACAATAAAAAACATTATACAAAGATACTTCACTTCCTACAGTCTTCATAAACATGGAGAACTTTCCAGTAGGAGTGTAAAAATCACTATGGAGACAAACTTGGCACTAACCATTAAAATTATGTGTGCACATTCATTCCTTTTGATGGAGTAATTCCTAGAGATCTATCCTACCAATGCATTGACATATGTGTGAAATGATGCAGCACTGTTTAAAATAGCTGAATATTAGAAATAACCTAATGTCCATAAAAGGGAGGTTGTATAAGTAAAAACTGTACTACATCTTTCAAAAGAATAAAGGAATGCATGCACAGAATATTATTTGTAAACTAGACTGGCATTCTACCTCTTGAGCCACATCTCCATCCCTGCATTTAGCTGTTTATTTGAATGGAGTCTAGCCAACTTTTCTGTCGAGAGCCAGCCTCAAGCTGAGATCTGGAGGATTACAGGCACTAGCTTCTGGTCAAAATGTTTTTTGGGAAAAGAGACTAGGGACAAGAAATGGGCTAGAAAGGAGACTTGTGCTGCCATTTCATGAATTTTGATTTTCAAACTACCTGAATATATCGCTTAATAAGAACAGGCAATTTTCAAGAGCATTGTCAGCCATAACTATTCAGTTAGATGGTGTGTATAATGATATTTATAAACTATAATCCTATAAATGTCTCTGATAATGTCATGACTTCTATAATCCTTTTTCATTTTTATAACAATGTCTAGGCTGAGGCTGGGCCATGACATACCTAATCACTGAATTCACAATCACAGCTTGTTCTCATGAAAACCTCTGTTTGCTACTATATTTCTGGACATCTATGTTCTCTGCTAAGCTGTTGACAGAAAAACAGAGAAGAACCATGTCTATGCCAGTGCCTGGTAGGCTATTCTGTGCTTAGTGAAATATTCATTGAATAAATCAGTAAAGGAACCAATGAATGAAGTAAGGCAGCCTGAATTGAAGGAATAAGGGTTAATATTCCTAGGCTGCTTAAAATATTCTGTAGATCATTTAGTGGTTGATGCGTCTTGTAGGTCCTGCAATCCAGAAAGGTTGTATGCTTGGTTGGTTTTTCTCCATTCTCTTTTCCTTAAATGCAGGCATTTACTGGGTTCTCTCCCCACTCCCTCCGTATGTCCCTTTCCCTTTCCTTTTCTCTTTTCCTTCTATGCCCTTCCCTCCCATGTCCTTCCTTCTCATACACTCTCTGAATTAACTAACTTATTTCCCTGTATTTTATTACCACCGGTATTTCATTTTTATCTCCAATTCCCTCTCTTTTCTCGTATCCTACATTACTGACAATTTAATGGGTAACTCTGTCTCTTTGTTTCTAAGATGACTCAAACTCAATTCATGTTCCTCCCAACCTTCTTCTGTACTGTTAGTCATTAACAAACAAAAACAAAAACAAAAACTTCCCCTCTCACTTTTCATATCCAATCAATTCTTGTCCTAGCTGCAATCATACCTCCCTGTCCCTTCTATCCTAGCTTTTACTTCTTAGATGGGGGAACGCTTTACTTTTATAATAGCTTCTCAGTAGGGTATTGTCCCTTTCATTACCTCCTCCATCCACTTCCCCACCCCACCCCCAATTCAAGATCCTATTGTTCTAAGATCATCTTCTGGAAACAGAAATGTGGCTGCATTTTACATCTCTCTAAGAGTTTTCCATTGGTGTTTCTCAGTCACTGCCCAGACTCAACTCATCCCTGTCCCCTACCAGGAGCCACATGTTCCAATAAGACTGTCATGCCAGAGGCCTACCTTTGACAAACTGATCCTAACCCAGGAGTGCCTTTCTTTGTTATCAGGCTGGAGAGGTCCATTCCCATAAGGTTACCAATCATGTCATTTGAGAAAGATCCCCAAGCTGGGCGTTGGTGGCTCACACCAGTAATCCAAACTACTCAGAAGGTGGGGACTTAAGGATTGAGGTTTGAAGTCAGTCCAGTCAGGAAACTCCAGGAGACACTTACCTCCAATTAAGCAACAACAACAGAAATGGAGTGGAACTGTGGCTCAAGTGGTAGAGCACCAGTCTACAAAAGGTCAGGGACAGCACCCAAGCTTTGAGTTCTAGTCCCAGAATCACCACAGAAAAGGAAAAAGAAAGAAAGAAAGAAGAAGAAATAAAGAAAGAAGGAAGAGAGAGAGAAAGGAAGGAAGAAAGAAAGAAGGAAAGAAAGGGAAAGGAAAGAGAGAGAGAAAGAAGAAGATATCCTCAAAACTTCAAGCTTCTGCTTCTGAGGATGGCAGTTGAGTACATATCTCTATTGCAGTTATTTTGGTACCTTCTTGTATTTACTTGTTTATACAACTTCTCTGGCAAGGACACAGTCTATGGTTCTGACACCTGAACCAAACTAGAGTCCCAATAAATACCTACTGACCAGAGTCACTCTAATGTCTGTAGCAAATCATCTACTTAAAAAATATTTTATTGTAACGATGCTGTACAGAGGGGTTACCGTTACATGAGTAAGGTAATGAGTACATTTCCTGTTATCCCTCCTTTGTTTTCTTCCTACTATCCCTTCCCTCCCCCATCTCCCCCACTCCTCCCCCCCTGTAGCAAGTCATCTTTGTACTCATTACTTTACTTATGTAACTGAAACCCCTCTGTACATCATTTTGTTAATTAAAATAAATAAAGAGACAGCAGATGAACTATTACTATCATAAATGCCACCTATAGTCTGAGTTTTCTTCCAGCCTAGCATTTTTGTAGTACCCTAACTTCATCATCAAAGACAGCTGACATTGTAAGGGCAGATGGGAAAACCTGCTTTGATTTCTACATTTTAGGGGGCTGGGATATAATTCCAACCAACACGAACAATTCAACAGTTTTATTTCCTTGTTGTCCTCTTGACTTTGTAAACAATCACAACCCATAATTTCAGGAGTACCACATTAATATTCCATAAAAGAAAACTGAGCCAGACACAAGTGGCTCATGCCTATAGTCCTAGCTACTAAGGAGGCTGAGATCTGAGGACCACGGTTCTAAACCAGCTCAAGCAGAAAAGTCCATGAGACTCTTATTGCCAGTTAATCACAGGAAAAAAGCCAGAAGTTGCATTGTGGTTCAAGTAGTAGAGTGCTAACCTTGAGCAAAAGAAACTCAGGGACAGCGCCCCAACCTAGAGTTCAAGCCCCAAGGACTGGCAATATCTATCTATCTATCTGTCAGATTATCAATATATATATATATATAAATAATATATATATAAATTGATAATCTAAAATTCTTTAGTGAAAATGATTCTATCATTCAAGCCATCAGCAAACAACAAGCAAGGGTCAACTGGCATGACAAGGAAGAAGGGCCTGGGCAAAGCCCAGAGGGTTGAGGTTTCCTAGAGCTAGTTCTAGGGAGACACGCTTCAGAGACAGCCAGGAAGGGGAGGGATGCTCATGAAAGGGCCATGCTCTTTATCTAACAGGTGGCAGCCTGTGGTCCAGCTAATCTTTCTAATTACAGATGACTGGGCTGGTGGCCAAGACCAAGGGAGGGGGTCATTTTAATTCCTCATAGGAGAGGACCAGAAAGCCAGAGTGACCACCTTCCCCCAAACAGGCGGTGGCTTACAGTAGGATTTCCAGCCAAGCAGAGAACAGAAATGGGAACAAAAAGGAGGTCATCAGCTCAGTCACTAGGACTGCAGAGCCTGCGGTAAGTGGACGCTGGGAGGGAATGGAGGGCTCTGGGCTCTCCCAAGGCACAGCAGGTAGCAGATTCAGAGCAGAAACAGCAGCAAGATACATTCTTATCTTACTGACCATGGGATACAACCAGCAAATAAGCTCTCTGCCTTGATCAGTCCCTGGCAAACTCTGGGATCGCAAGCTAATTTGGCTACCCAGCCACTTGATTTTGTAAATCAAGTTTTATAGGAACCCAAACTGGCTCATTCATTTATGTACGTCCTGCTCACATTCTGGGTCACTCCCTACTAGATCTGACAGCTCCTGATGAATTTTTGTTAGAGACTTTAATACCAAACACCAAATCCTGCCAATTGTTTAGCTGCACTAAAGACACTTGCTTACTGTCCATGTTTACCCCACCTCTAGGCCAGTCTGAGTAATCTTTCTGTCAAATTAGTAACACAAGGAGACTTCTCCCTTGAGCAGACAATCTGGTGCCGAAAGATGCTCTAACAATACCTGTGCCTCAACCATTCAATTAATAAGGGAAGGGTGTGCTGGGGTTCCTTGCTCAGCTAATGATCTGCATTGTGCAGGGAGGGTGGTCCCTGTGTCTGACAGCCACAAGCCTGGGTCTTTTTCAGAGGTAGTGAGCTTTCCTGTTTGGTGCACACATGTGGCCTTTGAGATGCCTGAGTAGAGAGTTTATGAACCCTGTCAGAGGTTTGTAACCTACCACACCAGGAAGTGGTAAACCATGAAATTTCTCAGCTGAGCCAGGAGCAGGATCTTAAGTGCCTGTCTCCTGCTTGCATGCTAGAAGGATTAAGCTGAGAAGCTTGACTGATCCCATCCTGTACATAGACCATGCATGTGTCATGAACAAGGCTTGACTCCATACAGGCTCCTTTCTGACCACAGTGCTGGTATGATAGATAATGCCTGAAAATAACTAATGGTCAAGCTACTAGAAAATGTGAAAATCCAATTATAAGAATTACCAGTGACAATAACGGTTTCCATTTTCTAGGGATTTAACAATTGGATAAATAACTTATTTACATGCCATTTATTTTGGTGCAGGGTTGTCTGTCTGTCTGCCTTCCTGTCTGTTCGTTCATTTGCTAAAACAGGGTTTAGGTATGCTGGCCTTGAACTCCAAATCCTTTTGCTTCAGCATCCTGAGTGCTGAGACTACAGGTTTATACCACCACACTCAACTTTGTAATTTCTTTTCTGTTCTTAATTTTATTTTTTTAAATTATCTCTAAGTAGTTGTACAAAGGAGTTTCAATTCAAAATATCTATTTATAATTATAATGCAGCTTGATCAGTGTCATGTTTTCCATTATTCTCCCCCATGCTCCCAATCCTACCCATCCCTTCAAGTTACCTGAAACTTTCAATGAATATTACAAAATACATATATATGTAGATTGTTCCCTATATAGATATATACATTGAATATCAGAAGTATATTCGCCTCCTCTTCCTTTCTCTGTCTTAAATAAGAAAAATCCTTATAACAATCCTATGAAAATTTGGAGTAGTAATTACTTTCACTACCACATAGCTGGTAAGTGGCAGAACTGTGATTCAAATATAGATATCTCCACAGCTCTCCCTGGCATCTTGGTACATTTCTGCACTTGGTTATACAAGCTCTGTAGAAAGAGCCAGCTATATGCTTGCTGGGGCATATTTCTGTTTTCAATCAGAGAATGGACTATCCAGGCCTCTCTCCAGGGAGAGCCTCTAATTAACTAAAAAAAAAAAAGGGTCTCCTCTACTTGGGAAGGTTTGGCATTGCCCTGTGGCCCCTCTTTTGGCTATATCCTGGGCTACCTCTTCTCTATGCTTTTCAGAACCTCTGTGTGGATTTCTTTCCTAGTCTCCTCCTTACCTTTTCTTACTTGGAGAGTCTTAGAATCCCTGACCACCCTCCTTGTAAGAATTATTTTTTGCTTAAGTCCTTGAGTTGCTAGATCACTCACCAAATGAGCAGCCACCTTCTCCCCCCAATAACACATTGCATAACACGTTGCATTTTTTATCTTCCCTAAAAGAAAACAAAAACAAAATCAATACTCTATTCTGTCAACTGCAGACATTGTCAGGTTTTGAGATCCCACCTGTGTCTGGACTAAAAGTGCAATACATAGGTGAATATTACAAACTCCAGAACTAGCCTGCCTCAGGGTCAGGTCAATGCTTGCCTGGCCAGCATTCAACTTGAGCCACACCGAGTGATCGCACTCTCTTGAAAAGTAGTACGGATACTAGCCTCTTTCTGCAGGGCTGTAATGGACAGAAGGACAATGTTGTACATATCAAGTATTCAGCTGTGCTGGTAGAGATAGAGTCCATACATACCAGCTTTTGTTTTTATAGCTGTGATTATAAAGTTGTATCTGCTCTGGTTGCTCTTATACACTTATTTATTTAGAAATAACTGCCCTGATTTCTAAACAGTGCAGTAGTCATGTCTTACTCAAGAAAATACTATATAAAATTACATTTTTTTCACTTGACCCCAAATCTGATATATCACTATTAATAGTACATCCTTGATATTTTCTCCTAAGCTTGATTACATATTCTCTAACTTAATCCTGTACCAACCTGGAAACTTCAACTTTGCAGATTACAAGTTTTGAGATGCCAGTAAGAATATAATAATGCTTAGTACTTGTTCTGTGCTTTTTGTTCATTATAAAAAGCTGTTTCAAGAAGCTCTTACCAATGTTACTTTTCCATTAAAAAAAAACTCTATGATGTAACTACTGTTGTCATTCTAAGAGGAAAAGGCTAATAGATGAGAAAGCATAGACCCAGAGAAGGGGAGCAATCAAGATGGACACAGGGGTGACACATCAAACACTGGCTTTCCATTCTCCTATGGAGTACTGATTGCCTGATAGTGGTAGCAAAGAGACAAGATCTAGGGGACTTTGATTGCTGTGGGACACAAGTCTCTGACCTATAACTCCATGTCATATATGTACTCTCTCTCTTTCTCTCTCCCTCTCTCTCTGTCTCTATTTCTATCTCTCTCTGTCACACACACACACACACACACACCACTCATTTGCTCCTTTCCCTCCTCAATGTGATCTCTAGCTCCCCTCTCTATAAAAACGTCCTGTTTATTTGTTAATTTTTTTTGCAGCAACTGTCCTTAATCGCACTGGGGAAGTCACAGCTGATGCATGGAGCTTTCCAAAAGGACAGAGAACAAAGCAGAATATTTTCTTAGCCACATTAAAAATGATGTTCCTATGCTAGAACAACATCAAAATGTGTTTTTGTTTGTTTTGGTTTGTGAGCAGCCTTTCTTTGATCTGTGTGTTAGCCGCAGACGAACTGGCTGTATCCTCTGTCATTCTCTCCAGCCGGCAATGTCTGGCACTGAGTAGAACAGGCCTACAATCCTTACAAGCCACTGATTCCTTTTCGTGCTCATCTTTTTGTTGTCTTAGCTCAGTCTTGGCCTCGATTAGTGTAGGGGAAAAAAAGAAGTCAGAAGAGATTGGGATAAGTCAGCATCCATCAAAGAGTAGATGAATTGAGAGCTCCATTGTTGGCCATCTGAGTAGTACATTTCAGCTGGTCTTGATCCTGGAAACAGGAAACTCAGAATGAATTTGGAATGGGGAAAACGTATGTGTTGTCCAAGTGAGGTATAGCACATGAAATTTGCTGTTCACATGTTGCAAAGTATGGAAAAAGGTCTGTCATGTTCTAGATTATCTTGTTTGCTGGTCCTCACATTAAGAGCTTGGCCAAAAAACTCAGTTGCACATGTCATGCTAGTCTTACTCTAGTTTGTCTCTGGGATGATTTTGGAAGGTCCATATGTATGATGCATGCACCAAAAGCCAAATAAAAGTATTTGCTTGGCTCACCATGTTCAATTTCTGCTAATGAAAAAATGGTACCATGCAAGTTGGCCAAGACATAAAATTGGAGCAGGGAGAGAATTGTACCTAATGAAGTAATTAGCAAAATATGAGCTGGGAACAATGGGAATCTGAGAACTTCATAAGGTTTGTAAGACATGGAAACTACTTTTATAACAATACTAGATGCAATTTGACTTGTTCATTCACTTTCTCTCTCAAATTCATAATGGAGCTTTCCAGAAAATGCTGGATATAGTACCACCACAGACAGGATACAAAAACAGGTATGAAATCCAACCATCTCCCATTAAGCTAAACTCATAGGAGATTTGTACAATGTAGAATAATGACACTATCCTCAGTCATTATTTTGGAAAATGCTATTTTAAATAAAAAGAATTTATGTTAGCATATTGTTTGAAATAAATTATTTATGAATTTAAAAAATGCTTTAATTTCTATCATAATAAATATTGATCAATATGAAATGTATAACATTATGTATGACATTATGTCCTCTATCATTATAATAAGACAACTAGGAAGTCCTGATCCCCAAAAGTTTGGGAACCACTGACTTAGGAGAATTTGGTAACGTTATTACCCAGGAGAAGAAGTATTCCTGCCCAACTGCTAGCAGTAATTGCTCTCGGTTCACCACTCTGCAGTGAACCTCAATATTTTTTAAAAACAAAACAGAAATCCTTTCTTCTGCACTCACAGTAAAGTGTTGATGTCAATTTAATCCATACCCCC
Source organism: Dipodomys ordii (assembly GCF_000151885.1). NCBI lineage: Eukaryota > Metazoa > Chordata > Mammalia > Rodentia > Heteromyidae > Dipodomys > Dipodomys ordii. The sequence continues at coordinate 5,215,207 of NW_012267292.1, forward strand.
TCCCCACGATCATTCAGTCTCTCTAAGTTCCTCCTAAACACTGGTAGGAAAAGAGAAAAGATAAATACAAATTATTTCCCAAGCTGGGTATGGTGGCACATGCCTGTAAGCATTGGGAAATCTAAAGCAATTGAAATGCAAGTTCCAGGACAACCGAGGCTAATAACAATATCTGTCTCAAAGAAAGAAGATGAAGCTGGGGACCAGTGGCTTGCACCTACAATCTAGTTACTCAGGAGGCTCAGATCTGAGTCAACAATTCAAAGCCAGCCCAGGCAAGAAAGTCCATTAGACTTTTAGCTCCAATTAACCACTAAAATGCCAGAAAGGGAGCTATGGCTCACTCATGAGCCTTGAATAAAAATAAAGCTCAGGGTAAGTGCCTAGACCCCGAGTTCAAGCACCAGGACTAGCACACAAAAAAAGAGGAGGAAGGAAGGGGAAAAAATAAATGAGGAGAGAAGGAAGGAAGGAAGGAAAAAAGGAAGGAAGGAAGACTCCTTTGTTAGAGGCAGTGAAAATATGAGAAAATGCAAAGCTGCATAAGAAATCAGAGAAACAAAAGCCCTAAATAACTCCCAACACCACATAATCAATGTCTGAAGCATAAGAATTGATTCTGCAAATCACTCTCTTTGCAAGATGTTATTTCTTAACTTCAAATTCAGTTGTAAGTTTGGAGTAAATGAACAGGATTTCCTCATTTTCTTTTTTCTTTCTTTCTTTTTTTTTTTTTTGGCTGGTTGTGGGGCTTGAACTCTGGGCCTGGGTGCTATCCTTCAGCTCTTCAGCTCAAGGCAAGTGCTCTACCACTTGAGCCACAGGACCACTTCCAAGAACAGGACTTCCTACCAAGGGAATTGGTGAATTCCTCCTAGGTCCATCTGAGGCTCTGGCCAAAGACACACAGAGGGCAGAGTGCTTTGGAGAAATGGAAAGACCCTAGATCTTTTCTAAATTGCACAGTCTGGAGATACACACCAGAAACATAAAACTTTGCATTACAAGAGCTACCAGGGAAACAAAGTTCATCATTATCTGTTCATTTAGCATGATCAAGAGCAAACAACTTGAAGGCTTTTATTGGATGTACAAAATAACTGGTGTCTGGAACTTGTCTATGTGGCCATTGGAGTTGGTCAGGGACCTACCTTAGCCATGGTCAAATGCATTTGACCAAAGGAAGGGAAAAGGAAAAGGGGAGCTGTCGGTGAAACCATTTTTTGAAGGTGTTTTACCCAAGGCCCCTCTCTCCTTACCTTCCTTTTACCACTTCCATCTGAACTGCAAGCTATCTTCACTAGGGACCTAAAAATTCTACTAATTATTTTAAGATGCCTTTCAAGAATTACCTGCATGTAAAGTAAAAGATGATATTTGTAAACATAAATGCATATGACAAAAATCACTGTTGTGGGTAAAAAGGACTTTTTCTCAAACTCATGAACTTGGTCCCCCAGTCAACTCTCTCTCCTGGGCCCTCTCTTTTTTACCCACTCAATCACTACAGTCTGTATTCTGTGACACTTAGTTTATAATGTTGAATGTGTATATGGACCCAGATAATGTGAGGAATTACACAGAGTTGGAGAAGATGGGTGAGCATGATGAAGGGGGTAACACTGATCAAGAGGCATTGTATTCATAAACTGATATGTTTATAAATATGTTTATTAAAGATAAGAAAATAAGTTCCTACCAAATAGCTGATAAAAATTTTAGGTCTTTTTTTTTTTTTTGGTTCTGGTCATGGGGCCTGAACTCTGGGCTGGGTGCTGTCCCTCAGCTCTTCAGCTCAAGGCTAGCGCTCTACCACTTGAGCCACAGCGCCACTTCTGGCTTTTTTTCCTTT
>NW_012267292.1:5217973-5309138 GCF_000151885.1 Dipodomys ordii
AAAAAAAAAAGGAAGAAGAGCAAGAGGAGGCTAACGAGTAAAGAGAAGGAACTGGGAGAGGAGCTATTTCAGTTATAGGTCCCTTTGAAAGGGGGTTGTGTTTGTTTCCTCTGACATTCACAATCTTTATTTCCCTATCTCATCTTAAAGGCTGAATTCTAAAAGAATTTAAATATAGAATGCTAAAGCTGATTCAATAAAAAGATCCCTATTATCCAACTGTGCCTTAGTCAAGCAGATCAAAGCATTTCTTCTCACATATCCGGCTCCTCTCCCTTCCTGGAGCAGCATCCTCTACTGTAGGGGAAAGGCCACTGGAGAGAGCCATAGGGGGATACTCTGTGCCATGTGAATGGTCTTGGCACCCAGCAACCCAGCTGTTGTGTTTCCTTCTGTGACCCCAGTTCCAATTGAACAGCAAAGATGACAGGCTGGCAGCTGTCAATTATCCAAGCCAGATGGACTCCCCCTGGCATTCCACATCTGGAAAAGCCTTTTGTGGGGATTGGTGCAGGAGCATCTGTGTATTCTCACCTCTATTATTATCTTCAAAGCCACCTTGAGAATATTATCTTCCAAATGCAAAGATGAACAGAAAATGAAATGCATGGAGAAATATTTTTTTAATTCTCTTTAGCTATGGCTGGTAGCTGGTTTTTAAATGGTATGAAATGTGAAAATGAAAAAAAAAAACACTTAAATGGCAGATATACTATCAAATAATCTATACTTCCTCCTATCTAAAATGAATGACATTTTGTGTGTCAGCCACATATGCTAAAAATTAATGATTTTCTCCTCAACCTTTAGTTCCAGGGTTTCAACTGGAAAATTAAAAACAAAAACAAAAACAAGATGAACCAAAGGACTTTTCTCATAATATATATAGAAAAAATGCTAGATACAGAGAATAAAGTATCAGCACAAAATTCCATATCCAGCTTTAGGCCTAGAAAAGGTCTCTTCCAACAGAAATCAATACCCAAATCTGCCACCCTATTCACCTTGTCAAAGTAGAGACTGTTAAAAAAATCTGATTAGTTATCAGCAGAAACTGATTTGGCTGTCCTGTCTGGAGGAGAGTCATCCAAATAAAGTATGAGCCAACACTCACCTCCAGTGATCCTGGCAAGTGCACATGGAAAGTTGTTGAACCAACCTCATCCAGAACTGTTGGGAATGTTCTACTGCATGAAGAATACACAAATTCTATATAAACTTCATCCAGGCCATAATCATCAAATATCCAGAATAGGGACAAACTGACAACCCACATTATGGACACCAGAGATACTAAAAACTAAACAAAACAACAAAAATGTGACTAACCAGTGCCTTGTTCTGTGTTTTGGGGACATTCTCCTCAAGTTCCCCTTGTGGGAAAGTTGTTGCCTTTTGTGTCTCTTGAAATATCATTGGTACATGTCCCAGAGAGCTATACAGTATTATGTTGGGTGACATCATGTTTGTTACATAAAAACAAAGGAGAAGGCCCCAGTGTTTCTTGAAATGGATGAAAAAGGTCAGTGCTCCTAGAGCAGAGGGGTGGGTGGGCTTAAGATAAGAAGGAAAGTACCAAAAGGAAAGAAAAGATATTAAATCTTTATAAATATGAATATATAGTGATCTGGCCTTTCCATCTTTAACAGGGAGAAGGACTCAGTAGCAATTTATCTACTCCTGTCCAAAGGATAATTGTGGCAGGTTTTCAAGATGTCTTAAAGGGAGCAATGGAGACTCTCTGCTAGAAGATCTGGTTCCATGGCTGATGGGGATGACATTTCCCATGCCCATTCATATCATCTAAGAAATTTTCAAAGCTGTATTATAGGTCCTTCAGAACTTGCTGGGTTTCAGGGAGGCCTTGTCTCAAAGCCAGGGAGTGTAAGGAGGAGTCCATGCAGAAGAAATCAAAGCTTCAAAAGGTTTCATGAATGATAGTGTGTTTGGCCAGTCTGATTCCAGAAGAGCAAGTGAAATTGTGTCTTCTTATAGGACATTAGCTCACAAATCTGAGGAGTAATCGGAGAACAAAGATAGATAGAAGAACAAGAAATCCCTTGTGGAAGTGAGGAGGCCACAAAGTTACTCGGAGAGTAAAGAGGAGTTGAAGGAATCAGGGTAGCAGCATGGATTGTGCATGGGACATGGCGGAAACTAGAGTAGCTGGCAATGTGCCTCTAACTGCATCATCCCCTGTTTCTTAAAGTACATCACCATGGGCTCTTTTTCACCCTCTGATCTGACTCTGATTCAAGTTTGGATGTCAAGTCCTTTGGAATTCCATCATTTGGCTTAATGCAAATTAGTGCTGTTAGAAACAGCATTATACAGTACCTCGACAGTATGTTGGCATCTATCCCTCAGAAAAATTCCCAAGAGTGGAACAGCAGGTCACATGATAATTTCTATTTTTTTTTTTTGTTGAGGAACTGCTATACCGTTTTCCATAAAGGTAGCATTAGTTGACATTCCTATCTAGAGTATATGAGTTTCTTTCTGCTCATTCTTACTCACATGTAAAGATGTGACTTCTTTTTAGTTTTAAAATGTTTTGTTATCGTTTCACATTGTGGCAAGATACAAACACCATATATTTTACTGTCATAGATGATAATTGTTCAGTGTGCTGTTCAGTGGCATACAATCACAGTTACACAACAGTTGCCTGTGATCCATCTCAGAACCCTTTTCCAGCTCCAAAACTGAAACTCTAAAGCCATTCAAAACTAGCCTTTTTTCTTTTTTTTATTGTGAAACTACGGTACAGAGGGGTTACAATTACATGCGCAAGATAATGAGTATATTTCTTATCAAGCCAAATTGTAGCCTCCTCCTTTGTTTCCCCTTCCCATCCCTTCCCATCCTCCCCCTGCCCCCCACCAATTCTCCCCACAACCCTCACACACACCAAAGTTGTAAAGTTCATTTTCAACATAACGACTTGTATATCTTATTGTTGCAATGGGTCCACCTGTATCCTTGTTTAAACGATTTGTTTTTTCCCTTCCCCTCCACAAATTATAACAACATCAAATACAGTGAAAGCAGGGGTTATACTGTGGGGGAGGGACATACAAAGCAACAAAGAAATAATCTTATAAATGTGTTAGAAACAATCGCATAAAAGAAAAAAAACATTTGTATACATATCTTAGGGTTCATTTCCCTAACATCACCTTATCTGACCTTTTCTGCTTGACTCAGACATATACTAGATATTGCAACTAAGGGAAACCATAGCACCTATGTTTCTTTGGACCTGGCTTACTTCACTTAATATAATTTTTTCCAAGCCTTTCCATTTCCTAACAAATGGGGCAATGTCATTCTTTCTGATGGAGGCATAGAATTCCATTGTGTATATATACCACATTTTCTTGATCCATTCATCTACTGAGGGGCATCTGGGTTGGTTCCATATCTTACCTATAGTAAATAGTGCTGCAGTAAACCTAGTCGTGCTGGTAGCTTTAGTGTGGTCTTGTTTGTAAACATTTGGGTAAATGCCCCAAAGTGGGATTGCTGGGTCATAGGGGAGTTCTATGTGGAGTCTTTTGAGGAATCTCCATACTGCTTTCCAAAGTGGTTGAACAAGTTTACACTCTCACCAACAATGAAAGTAAAGTTCCCTTCTGTCCACATCCCCTCCAGCATCTGTTGTTATTAGAGTTCTTGATTTTAGCCATTCTAACTGGGGTGAGGTGGTATCTCAATGTTGTTTTGATTTGCATTTCTTTTATGGCTAGGCAGGTTGAGCATTTCTTCATGTGTCTATTAGCCATCCTTCTTTCCTCTTCAGAGAAGATTCTCTTTAAGTCATTAGCCCACTTATTTATTGGGCAATTGTTTCTTTGAAGGTTTATTTTTGGGGGATTTAATTTTTTGAGTTCCAGGTATATTTTAGATATGAGACCCTTGTCCATTGTATGGCTTAAAACTAGCCTTTTTTCTTAGTAAGGAAGTTTTATTTATTTTGATTTTGTTGTTTTTTTGCCAGTCATGGGACCAGAACTCTGGGCCTGGGTGCTGTCCCTCAGCTCTTCAGCTCAAGGCTAGCACTCTACCATTTGAGCCATAGCTCCACTTCTGGCTTTTTTCTTTTTGCTTATGTGGTGCTGAGGAATTGAACCCAGGGCCTCAGGCATGCAAGGAAAGCATTCTACCACTAAGCCACCTTCTCAGCCCAGGAGGTTTTATTTATAGGCAAAAAAATTTTTTTAAATTAGGCAAGAAAGAAGTTTAGGAAGTTGAATAAAGTCAACACAAAGACAACAATTACATTTAATTTTCTTTCCATTAACTTAAAAAGAACAGAATTGGTCATCTAATTTGATAGTCTAATCCTAATATCATTTAACCTTCTTTAAGGTAATATAACTTGTGCCAACCCAGGAAATAGAAAATAGTGTTACCCACAGGGTTATTTTATAATGAGAAGAGTTTAATACTTTCTTTGAAATGTATTGAATGTCCTTTGTATTCGGCATATCAGTGTTCTATATAACACTAATTCCAAATATCTCTTGTACCCTCTGGATTTTATCAAACCTATACAATGACACCAAGAAAATGTGACTCCTGCAGTTGATCATTAGCGTCTCCTACATAGTTTTTAACAAGTAGCATGTCTGGATCCCACGCTCAGAACTGTGAGTCAGTTGGTTTAGGGCCAATTTTTGGTCATCAACTTTCTCTAAAAAGCTCTTTCACCCAGGGAGTGATCCTGTAGTTTCAGTGAGGTATTTGGGCTGCACATGAACTTTGGCACCATGGAAAGACTATGAAGAAAGTGGACATCTTTTTTCTTTTTTTGTGGGGGGGAGTGTCCGGTCGTGGGGCCTGAACTCTGGGCCTGGGCGCTGTCCCTCAGCTCTTCAGCTCAAGGCTAGCACTCTACCATTTGAGCCATAGCTCCACTTCCGGCTTTTTTCTTTTTGCTTATGTGGTGCTGAGGAATTGAACCCAGGGCCTCAGGCATGCAAGGCAAGTGCTCTACCACTGAACCACCTTCCCATCCCTGAATGTGGGACATCTTAACCGTTGGTTTCTCTTGATTCAGAAACAACTTGGAGAATCTGAGGAAGCTGTAGAGCATCTCCTGGGAATTCTTATTTCCCCACACAAGTTCACAAAATTTGCATAGCCTATTACAGAGTCCAAGTCCACCAGAAGTTCACTGTCACACACTGGATGCAGAGAAAGTAGGTACAATAGATAAGAAGGAGACCTTGGGGAGCAGCAAACATGCATAACAGGGAGAATCTATAGGAGAAGCCTAGGGAGGAAGAGTTAGACTTAAATGGAAATATCCATGAGGATAATCACAAAGAGGCCACGGTGGCAGAGAGGTTTCGTGGGGTTTGGGGAGGACAAAGTAATGAATGTGTCAGAATGGGCTGTGGATCTGGGATTTTAGAGACTGTAAGGACAAGCATAAACAGCTGCTCAGGCCTCCCTCTCTGCACTTTGTTCCCTTTTCTTTATATACCTGTCTGCCTCTGTTCTTATTTTTACCCAGGGCATACTTCTTCAGACATCCAGACGCCAAAAGAGAGCCCCATCCTTCTCCATGATCCCACACCTTCATCCCACTGTACATTTCTCTGTGCTTCTACACCTGTTCTCCTCATTACCTGCCCAGATGTCCTTGCTCTGCAACTCCTCTGTGTCCACACACAACCTGCGTAACTGTCAAGATGAGCACTTAAACTCTATAGCTCTTCTGCTGTAGGTTTCTCCTGGTTTTCTATCCTCATTTATTGTTGCACCAGACCTGCCAAAGTTCTCTGGGGAGCAGATTGTATGTTCCCAAAATGGTTATAATATTTCCCATTCCACATGATTTTCTATACATGATGCCGACACGTCTCCAAGAAGAAGTGGGTCTGTATCCTTTCTCCTTGAATCTGAACAGATCTCTGTTATCAAAAGAAGGTGACAAGAAGGAAGGATGGTCAGTCATCAGAAAAAGACCAGATTGCAAGAAGGTAACATACTTTGTTCACCTGAATGTGTTTGCTTAAAGCCTGCAAGGGCGCCATGCTAAGAGGAAGCCTAGAGTTAGTGTGCAGACACAATTACAGGATTCTAGCTGACCTCCTAGTCTTCATAGGCAAGTCCCCAGACATCACAGAATCAAACAAACTTATCTTCTCTGAGCCCTTCTGGAATGTTTGACGGATAGCACCTAATAAAGTGTCTTTTATGCCATTTAATTTTAGAATTGTTTTGCAGCAAGAATAGCTGCCACACTTCCCTACTGGGTTATTTGTCCCTGAAGGCAATGTCTTTATCTGATTTTTAACAACAGTGTTTATACATAAGCATAAAGAGACCAAATTTAAAGCGGCTGTCCATTTTCTCATAAAAAAGAGATAAAGGAAAAGCTTTTGGTTGGTTTTACTATACAAACTCTTAAGGCCTGAGAGGAAATAGTTAAATGGTACTTACATATAACTGACACTACATATTCACAATCACATATCACATAGGGTACTTTTGAATACTGATCTTTTGTGCCCATGTATTATGAAGCACTTTAATTAAATTCTTCATATAAATGATCAATATTTTCTGGTCTCTTTGAATTAACTAACAGTTTTCAGAGCACATCATCTTCACATCCTCGCTGATATAAATTACTTTGGAGTTGGTGTGTGATGCCATCATTGAGAATTTTATCTGAGCTTTTATAGAACTAACAAATGTGCAGTTACAGAACTAACACAAGAGCAGTTTTGATTTGATTGTCTGTAGATGGATATTTATGAGCACCACAAAGTCAGCCATCTCCAATTTCATATGATCTGATCTGAAAAGCCTTGTGTATAGTGATGTGTAGCCTGCACTTCCAGGAAGGCAGAGTCTGTAAACAATCACCAAAGCAGTATGAATCTGCCTCTTTTCTAAGTCCTTACATTATGTGGCCTCTGACCAGTCTATGCTATTTATTCAGGGTAGTTGTAGCAATGTGTTCTGGCCAAACATTTTTGTAATTCAAAGTAAGTGACCAGGTTAAGACCAAAGACTATAAAGATGCTAATGTAAGACAAAGCCCTTGGCTCTGATGATTCATTTTCTGAGAGAAAATTACTAAAGCAAGTTGGATATCTATAATGGAAAATGTGAGTAATGGGGCCCTTAAGAAGAAAGAGAGCCTCATGTGGTAAGTAGGACGTTATAAGAGGGGAAACGTGGAAACAACTTTATAGCACAAAGCCATAGAACTTTGAAAAAAGTGGTGATCCAAAACTTCCTTCAATGAGTTTGAGAACAACATGAGTGATGCTATAATACTAGCAAAGTTAGAAGTAATAGAGTTTGGCCAAGTTAGGGACACTATGGCTACAGTAAAATACCAGATCTCATGTTTGTCATTAAGTAAGCTATGTGTATGCTTAAGCAACTAATTAAACTTCTCTGGGCTTAAGTTTCCTTCTCTAGTATGCAAAATGTTGTTTGGAGAATAATATAAAGCAAAGAAAAAGTAGCCAGCTTAATGGAGAGTGCTCCTGAAGATTCTTGACTAAAGACATCTACTGATTGATGACTAGTTGGATGGATATGGGATTGGAAAGGAAATTATCATTGCCTTCAGAATTTCCTCTAGAATTGGCCCCATTAAAAATTCAACCAGATGCTAATGGCTCATGTCTGTAATCCTTGCTACTTGGGAGGCTGATATCAAACAATCATGGTTTGAAGCCAGCCCAGGCAGAAAAGTCCATGAGACTCATCCCCAATTCACCAAAATGCCAGAAATAGAGCCCTGATTCAAGTAATATCACACTACCCTTTAGTGAAAAATCTAATGGACAGTTCCCAGGTCCTGAGTTCAAGCCCCAGTATCACCATACACAGAAGAAAGCTTTAAAAATTTAATTCATTATATGAGTTAAAAATGATATTTAAATTTCTCCCTTATATCAGATTTTAAGTTGCTGAAACAATTGGAAGGAGAGATCTATTTTGGTTACAGTTTCAGAGGGTTTAGTCCAGGGTCGCTGGGCTCTACTTCTGTGGGTCTTTGGCGAGGTAGAACATCATAGTGGAGAGGGAACAATAGAATATGGCTGTTTACCTCATGATGGCTAGGAGGAAGAGAGACAGAAAAAGACAGGAAGGGGCCAGAGCAAGATATATCTGCCAATAAAATTATGGACATGGTCTCATTGACCTACTACTTCCAACTAGGCCCTATCTCCTTAAAGGCCTTCAGTGTGAACTCTTGAGTAGATGAACCCACCAGTGAAATCAATTCCCTTATAAGCCAGTCATCTCTTAGTACCACCAGCTGGTGACCAAGTCTTTGGGAGATAACTCCATATACAAACAATAAAAGTCACAGGGTTTGAGGAAAGTTGAATGCAATTACAAAGTGGCTTATTAATGTGGTGATTTTTTTTTCTAAATGATATTCCCTGTTGTCAAAGTGAAACAAAACTGTTCTTCTCTGCTATTGGAAGAAACCACTGCATACATGAACAAATAACAATTGTGGTGTCCAGAATTAACAGGATTCATTAACAGAATTAACAGAAAATAAACTCTAAACTCTTTTTCTTTTTGTGTTGGCATTAGGATTTGAACTCAAGGATTCATGCTCTTGCTCAAAGCTGGTGCTTTACCAGTTGAATCACACATCTACTTCCAGATTTTAGCTGGTTAGTTGGAGATAAGATTCTCTCAATTTTATCTGCTTGGGCAGGCTTTTGAATTGTAGCCCTTAGATCTCAGCCTCTTGAGTAGCTTAGGATTACAGGTGTGTTCCTCCAGCATCTGACTTCTCCAAACTTTTGAAGGACACACAAAGTAGGAGGAAAACCCAGATATAGGATGATGGAAAATTGGTAGCAAAATGCTAGCAAACTGGAAAGCCCAACTGCATGCAAGGTAGGAAATTAACCCCTCTGGGGCTTACCATTTCCTTATAGGTTACCAGAAGGCATTAGGTTGGGTACAAAAGCATCCTGTCAGTTTTAATACCACAGGTTCTTTGCGTTCATCACGACAATCTAGTTGCTGAGATTGGAGAAAAGTGGAAGAGGATAAAGATGAGGTGATGGTAAAGTACAGGCATAGCCAGTATAGCTGAGTACAGGGACAGGGGGCGGAGGCGTTGCCTTTTGACCTTTTCTGCTTGTCCTACACATGTACTAGATATTGCAAGTAAGGGAAACTGTGGGACCTATGTTTCTTTGGGCCTGGCTTACTTCACTTTTCTGAGTGGCTTGGACCCCCTGGATGGTATCATGTGCGTGGTTCTGGGTTCATTTTACAAATGAAAACAGGAATTTACAGCTAAAACTCCTTACTAATAAAATGACTTTGGATGATAAAAAAAATCCTATCAGTAGACTTGCATGGGGCAGAGGTCTGCTTTGGGAGTGGCTCCTTGGATGTCCCATGTTCTCTGGTCCCTGAGAACATGGACAACCCTCAAAAGATCTAATGAACACTGGTGCCAGACATAGCCCAATCAGCTATAGTTTACACTGAACAGAATCTATATTAAAAATAATTCCTTGGACAAATGATCCAGGAATACCAGCTTCCAGAGGAAGATTCTGAGGAATGGAAAAAAATCCTACCTTCAGCTTTCCAGTATTGTTTTGTAGTAAGATCAGAAACAAGGAGATCATCTATAGACATGTTCCATTTACATACATTAAGACCATAATGCAAGTGTAGTACATATTCACAATAGAATGAAAAAGAACATGATTATGTCGCTTACAAAAATAGATGGGATTAGAGATCATGTTGAGCAAAACAAGCCAGACTCAGGCTCAGGAAGACAAATGTCACACATGTTTGTTCATGTGCAGAATCCTGACCTGAAAATAGTAACAGCAATAATAACATGACATGATTGTAAAAGAAGGGTGACTGAGGGGAAAAATGAGAAGATCAAAGTCTGTGTGTGTGTGTGTGTGTGTGTGTGTGAAAATAGCAGCATAATGAAACTCATTGTTAAGTAGTGGAGGAAAAGGGGTATGGGAGAATAATTAGAGGTGAGAGTTTGAGCAAAGTACAATTATATATATATATATATATATATATATATATATAACATGCATAGAAATATCACAGTAAAGCCACTTTGTACAATTAATACAAACTAAAACAACATAAAGGGAAAGTTAAAATACTGTAATCCAGCTCAAGTTGAAAGAATGAAAACTAGATTTGTTTTCCTCCTTTTCAATTTTCATGTGCAACTCTTTTCTTCTTGGGGACGAACATTTTTCAATCAAAAAGAATCATCAAAACCATATGAGAATGAGTCACTGAAACCTAGCACTTGACACATCCTTGATATTACCTCACTGTGTCTGTACTGACTGAACACAAAGGTTACAGCTCCCTGTAACATCACACCAAAATGTCAACATGAAGAAAAGAGGAGGAAGAAAGGAACAGAGCCTGTGACCAGCCAAACTGCTCTGAGAAATGTCAGCTGGAGCTGTCAGGAACTTCCATGCTGAAGGAGGGATGAATTGGATTAGGTTGCATTTGGAAGGCAGTTCCAGTAAAAGGCTTAGTAACTTCTTATTGCCTTTAATGGCATTAAACAGAATCAGTTCCTAGGAAACTTTTTTTTTTTTTGCATTCCATGAGTTGCATTTAGAGTCTATCTCTACACAAGGTATACCAGACTGAAGGGCTCTGAATCCAGCCTGTAAAGAAAGAAATAATATCTGTAAATCAGTCAAATTCTCCACAATTGCCTTTAAGAAAGAATATATAAAAGGTAAAGGGGTGGAGATAAATCACGCTGTTTGTTCTCTCATATAAAAGATCCTTTCTAAGGTTGAATTATGCAGCTTGCCATCTTGGCTGTCTGCAAGATCCATTGCAACTAATTGCTCACTTTTTCTCATGTCTATTTCACCCAGTCTATAGAACACCAACTTAAGTTGAAAAGAAAGACCAAAGGACAGAAGAGAAAGGCAAATAACATCCTCATTCAAGGTATTTTTTTCCAATTTATGAAAAACCCTCAGATTACTCCTTCAACCTCACGTCTGGGAGGCTAGAACAGAGTATCATGGAGGTTCTCGCTCCTTGCTTCATAACCATTCCTTCTCATTTCCAGTTTAGGATGTGATGAAAGGTCATGAAGAGCTGACCATGGGAGGCATAGCGCACAACTGCCACATGAGCATCTCCTATCCTACCTTTCCCTGCTGGCTGGGCTGTGAGGTGTGCTTGCTCATCCAGGCTAGAGCCACTCCAAAGCTGAGCACCTGGGACAGTGACCAGGAAACTGAAAATGCAGAATCTGGTCTTTTATCTATGTATGGCTAGAGACCACCACTTCCAAACCTCTTTATCCTCTGCTCCCTGGCTTTCTGCATCACAGCCCACACTCTATCCCTGGGTGCATGTTTCAGAGGGTTGTTGGCCTAGCCTGCACTCTGTTCCTCTAATCATAGAGTTCTCCCTTTGGCCTCATACCTCTGGGCCCTGTAAGGTGCCTGAGCAGGACACCTGAATAGTTGTTTAGAATGACTTCTCTGTTGCATACTACATTCACTGGCTAAGCACCCTGACCAGTCTCCTTTAGGTAAATCTTCCTGGAAGTCTAAAACTACATTTCCTAAGCTTCCTTGCAGGCTGAACGTGATCTCAGCTCGTACAAGCAAACACATGAACATGAGCCTTGAAAGGAGAGTCAAGCAATGATTGTACAGAAGGACTGGTTCTTCTTATACATCTGGTGTGTGTAGTGTGTGTGTGTGTGTGTGAGAGAGAGAGAGAGAGAGAGAGACAGAGACAGAGAGAGAGAGAGATTTGATTTGTTTGGGACATCTATGGATAGAAGTTCTCATGTTTGATTCCTTTTTTTTTTGGAGGGGGGGAGGTCAGTCATGGGGCTTGAACTCTAGGTCTGGGCCCTGCCCTTGAGCTCTTCAGCTCAAGGCTAGCACTCTACCACTTTGAACCACAGCGCCACTTCTGATTTTCTGGTGGTTAATTAGAGATAAGAGTCTCAGGACTTTCCTGCACAAGCTGGCTTTGTCTTTTCTTTTTCTTTTTTTTGGTACTGGGGATCGAACCCAGGATGTTGCACTTGCTAGGCAATTGCTTTGCCACTGAGCTACATCCCAGCCCCACAGGCTGGCTTTCAACTGTTATCCTCAGATCTCAACCTCCTGAGTAGCTAGGATTACAGGTGTGAGCCACCAGTGCCCGGCAATGATTCCTGATTTTTTTTTAATGATGAGAGTAAAGGAGTTATTTTACAGTTTGGCTTTCTAAAGGCTTTAATAAATTGTAATTAAATATTTCTATTTAAACTTATTTGTGCCTTCAGATAAATGCAACTAACAACATTGATCAAAACAACTTCTTGTCCTTTTGCCTTCATTTTTATCCCTCAATGTAGAGTGTCCCTGCCACCTATTTACAGAAGATGCTTCAGATACATGCACTAAGTCTCACTTGAGAAAATGCCAAATCTGAGTTACTTTGAGCATACCTTACATTTGCACAAACACTACCTGTCTCACTTATTCCTTTACATTTCAAGGATCTCAATGCCAAGTATACACTAGCCCTTTCACAGATCTTTGTTACGTAACAGACTCACTTCCTGTCTTCATTGAGTTTAGTGTCAGTGAGAAAAGAAATAGTGAAAATCATTTAGCATCTGCTAGTATCAAGCACTAAATAGTCATCTACATCTGTGGATTCCACACTTGTGGATGCAACCAATCACAGATAAGAATATTATTGTGAAAAAATTCTATCAGTGCTTTTTACCTTTTACCTTGGAATTATATCATAACTAATTATAATACTAGTTACATACTTGTGCTAGGTATTATGCCATCTGAAGATGACTTAAAGTATATTTTGATGCCACAGAACATAACTTTAAAAAAACCATATCAACAAATCTAATCAGCATCTAGCAAACATTGGTACTACAACATTTTATGCAGTTATATATAACCTTGTGTGTCATGTTTTATTATGCCCACATTAATGATAAAAGGATATACCTATATATAAAAGTACATCTCTTACAGGTAGTTGTATTAATTTTCTAGGCTGCCATGATCAATGGCCTTAGAATAATGGAACTTCATTTTTTCTATGTCTAGAAGCAAGATGTCTGCAATCAAGATGCAAGATAAAGTTTTTGGAAGATGGCAGATTGCTGACATGAGCAACTTTCCAGTGTCTTTATGAACCAGAAACAAAACCTCAAGTATGTTGCTTCAAGGAAAAGTTGACAAATTAGTAATCCAGGGGAAAGTATCAATAAAATACTAGAAAGCTGCTAGCTAGAGAAACATTTAAAACATCGAACTTTAAATCTCTAAAGAAACAAAATGAAAACCTTTTCAGGCAGATCAAGGACCACTTCATGGAAGTGGAATTGGATCTTCTCCATCTCTCTATCAGCCCATTATTGCTGTTCTTGTTCTTGTTCTATTTTGCTTTGTTTCTGGCAAGAGGCATCCATTAGCTCATCCTCACTACCCCTTCCCTGCCCCCCTGTATTTCAAAGCCAGCCCAGGTAGGAAAGTCTATGACACTTATTTCCAATTAATCAAAGAAAAAGCAAGAAGTGTGGCCCAAGTGACAG
The DNA here is from genome assembly GCF_000151885.1 of Dipodomys ordii. NCBI lineage: Eukaryota > Metazoa > Chordata > Mammalia > Rodentia > Heteromyidae > Dipodomys > Dipodomys ordii. The sequence goes on from NW_012267292.1 coordinate 5,231,577, forward strand.
AACAGTAACCTTGAGCAAAAGAAGCTCAGGGACAGTATCCAGGCCCAGAGTTCAAGCTCTAAGACTAGCTAAAAAAGAAAAGAAGAAAAGAAAAGAAAAAGCCAATAATCACAGAACAGAGGATCTGTATAGTAAAGGGAAATACATTTCAAATTTTTGAGTTCAAATAATAAGAATGATCAATGAGATGAAGGAATACACAACATGTATATGGTACTTTTATTTGTATGTTTTGTTTGCTCTGGTAGTCACCTCATTTTTCTAGCCAATATTTCTTCATGAGTGAACATGAATTTTGAGAAAGTTCTTTCATATAAATAAATGTTCGTATTTCTTTCTTTAAAAAATATAAAAAAAGACATAAGTACCTCAATAAAAATCAAACACAAACAAACAACTAAATGAGATCTAAGATGATACAAATAAAGAGCCAAATAACACAAGGAAGACAATGAAAGTCATGAAGGAGAAATTCAATAAAGATAGAAAAATCTTTAAAAAAATCAAATTAAAATTCTAAGAACATAAGGCACTTTACATCAAATAAAACAATTCAATTGAAGCGTGTTCCAGAAAACTGGATCAATTGGAAGACAGAATGTCAGGACTTGACAATAATATAAATATAGTAAAGAAAAAAATTAGATTAAGATAAAGAAAAATGAATAAAGAAGCACAAATGGAAAATGCAAGAACTAGAACTCTGTAATTGCCTTAAAAGACCAAGGTACAAATCCTAGGTATATATAAAAGAGAAGTGATACAAGCTAAAGGCAAAGGGAGATATGAAACACAATAATAGCAGAAAGTTTCCCAAATATTGGAAAGACGTCCATTCAGGCACAGCGATCCTTTAGGACTACAAACAGACAGGACAAGAATAGAATTTCTCCAGATCATATGACAATTAAAGTATTAATTAGGAAGATGGGAGGATAGTGAAAGCAATAAGGGAGATGTGTCACCTATATATATGCATATCCATCAGAACAGCATCAGATTTCTTAACAGAAACCTTCAAAGCAATGCAGGCACAGAATGATGTATTTCAAGCTCTGAAAGGAAAAACTGCAAACCTAGATTACTTTACCAGACAAATCATGAGCCACAATTAAAGAAGAAATAAAAACCTCTTGTGATAAACAAAAAACAACTAATAGGGTAATTTATAACAACTGGACCAGCATTGGGGTAGATACTCAAAGATTGCTACACATAGAAAAGTAAATAAACTCAATTATGAAAATACAGAAAAAAATTAAAATTCACTGGACAATTAGATAAGCAAATGAAGAGAAGAAATAAATCAAACACCACAAAAACAACCAAATGGCTGGAATTACTATATATATTCAATAATAATTATAAAGCTAATGTTCTTAATTCTCTGATCAAGTTAGATTGACAGTATTATAAAATAAGATTGAATCAGTTGTTAAAAGAAATGCACCTCACTGTCAAACAGAAATCCGACAAACATGAAAAGATGCAAAACAATATTCCAAGCAAAGGCAGCCCAAAAGCAAACAGGAATATCTGACAAAGCAGACTTCAAATCAAAGTTAACCAGAAGATACAAAGAAAGTTGCTTCATATTGGTAAAGTGGATAACTCATCAGGAGGATTTAACTGTTGCAAACATAAATGAACTAAATGCCAGTATACCCACTTTCTAAAAGGAAACACAACTACACATAAAAGCTCAGATACCCAAAAAGCTCTAATACCAAACTCTTAACAATAGATAGGTCAAATAGAACAAAAATTAACAAGGAAACAGAGTTAACTGACACTATAGCGCAATAAAAGACATTGACAGAACATTCCACTCAACATCACAGAATACATGTTCTCAGAAGATCATAGAACTTTCTCCTGAATAGATCATAATTTAGGAAACAAAGCAATCTTAACATATACAAGAAAATTGAGCTAACTTCCTGTATATGAGACATCAATGTTATGAAACTAGAAAATAATAACAAGAGAAACTACTAACACTTCACTTTTGTACAATCAGTGAGTAGTTTATGGGATAAGGGAGGAAATAAAATTTCTAAAAGCATACAAGAATGAAAACACAATTTGGGGCTGGGAAGGTGGCTCAGTGGTAGAGGGTTTGCCTTGCATGCATGAGGCCTTGGGTTTGATTCCTCAACACCACATAAGCAAAAGGAAATAAGCTGGAAGTGGTGCTGTAGCTCAAGGGGTAGAGTGCTAGCCTTGAGCTGAAGAGCTGAGGGACAGCACCCAGGCCAGAGTTCAGGCCCCCCGACCGGACCAAAAAAAAAAAAGAAAACACAATTTATCACAAACTTTGGAACACATTAAAAAAGGTTATGTTAATAGGAAAATTTTTTAGAGACAGATGTGCCTACATTAATAAATCACAGAAATTAAAAATAAATAATAAGCTAACCTAAAAGCAGTAGATGCAAAGAAATAATGTTGAAGCAAGAATTAATAAAATGGGGGGCTTAAAGAACACTACAAAAAATCAGTGAAACAAAAACTTTGGTCTTTAGAAAGACAAACAAGCTGAAACACTTAAACTAACCCCCCCCAAAAAAAAAGGGCGAGGGAAAAGGACTTTTAAAAATCCCATTTACAATAGTGCCAAAATATTAAATAACTATCAATAAACCTTACAAAAGGAGAAAGACCACTATACTATAAAACACGGAAGAAAATAAAATTGAAAAATACATTAGAAGGAATGACTTTCTGTGTTTATGAATTGACAAAATTAATATTATAAAAATGGCCATACTACTAAATATAATATATATATTTGATATTATCTCCATCAAAATCATAATGTCATTCTTCATTGAAATAGAAAAATGAATCTTAAAATGCACGAGGCACAAAAGACTTGAAATCTAGAGTCTATAGAGCAATGCTGAAGGGATCACAGATAATCTGACCAGATTATACTACAGAATCATAGTAACAAATACAGTATGGTCCTCACACAAAAACAGACATATACATTAATGTAAGAGAACAGATGATCCAGAAATAAGGGCACACAGCTGCACCCACAGGATTTTTGACAAAGGCTCCAAAGCCCAACATCGGAGAAAATAGTCTGTTCTAGGACACTGAAACTCAATCTCTATTTCTTCCCCTGTGCAAAACTCAATTCCAACTGAGTCAATTCTCTTAATGTAAGACTAGAAACTTCAAATCTGCTAGAGGAAAAAAAAAGGAGAATCCCTTGAAGATATATATTTTTGTGTAATACTTTTCTGAATAGAAATCCAAGTTGCTCAGAAAATAAGAACAGGAATTGAAAAATTGGTTTACATCAAATTATAAAGCTTCTTCACAGCAAAAGAAACAATTACCATAATCAAATAAAAACGTTTTCCAGTTACTCATCAGATGAAAGATAATTATTCAGAATTCATTCAGCTTGCCAGCTACCAATGTCTATACTCCTATTGTTGAAAAGGCTGAGATTAGATGATAAAAGTTCAAATCCAGCCCAGGAAGAGAAGTCTGAGAGACTTCACTACCTCCAAATAATCAGTGAAATGCTATACTGGAGGCATTGCTCAAGTGATAGAATCGTAAATACAAACAGACAAGCTGGGCAAGAATGTGAAATGCTTGAGTTTAAGCCTTACTACAAACACAAAAATAAAAGACTATCGAGAGCTCCAAAAAATTAAACATATCAAGAATAAATGTTCTAATTAAAATTGGCAAATGAATTAAATAGTTTTGAAGAGAAGTATAAATATCAAAGAAATACATGAAAAAGTGATGGAAATCCTTAGCCATAAAGGGCATGCAAATCCAAACATCACCAAAATCCTTTCTCATTCACTATCATCAAGACAACAAATAGCAGTGCATGAGGGTCCCTTTTCCCCCATCTCTTCACTGGTGTTTGTTGTTATATTTTACATGTATATAGAAACATCACAACATGCACACAACTTTCTACAATTAATATATGCTAAGAAAAATGTGCACCAAGTGTCAGATGACCCAGTTCCTCTAATCTAGTTTCTCTAGGGAAGCATTCTTCCATGCCTCTCCTAACTTCTTTCTGTTGGCTATCAACACCTCTTGGCACTACTTGGCCAGTGGCATCATCATTACAATCTCTGGCTCCATCTTCCCATGGCCTTCTATCCTCTGTCTGGCTAGGTCTTTCCTCTTCTTGTAAAGACATCAGTCATATTGGATTCAGGGACCACCCTAATCCAGCATGATCTCATCTTAACTAATTACATCTGCTAAGGCATCATTTCTCATTTTTTCCCCTTAGGATTAACTCCTGACATTTTTCTCTCATAATAAGATCACTTTCTGAGGTCCTGGGTGGGCATTAATTTGAAGAAGGTTCATCCTTCTATTTACCCCAGTGGCAAAGTCTTCACACCATCCATAGTCTCTCTGAAGTAGTCTCTCTGAAACTGTTTGGGGTCGAAGATACTGTGTTTAATCCATTGCTGCATTTACAGCATGTACAACCCTTGAGATGAACGAATATTAAAGACTCTTAAAGCACTAATAAATCTTTAATTGTTTGATCAGGCAATTGACCTTGTCATCTTAATTTTAGTTGCTTGAAATTTTAACATTAACTTGAATTGTATATAATTAGGCTTTGTTTCTATGATGAATAACTTATTAGTTTCATATTTGGCTTCTCTTCCATAGTTGAAAATAAACATTCATAGTTTACATGTACCAACACATTTGTCTTCATCTTAATCTTAGAACACTGTGCTAGGGAGAGAATGAAATCGCTGTTTACCCAAACATTACTAATGTGTCTGGATTGTTTCAAATCATTCTCTCTGAAGTCCTGAAATATTCATACCTACAGCAAGTTACCTGGAAACACTACCTAGCATTTACTTATTTAGTACTTACCTTGTTAGTTGCAATATATAATTCTCCTCCGTACAGCAATCTTTAAAAAGTGATGTTATTAGGGGAAGTCACCTTATTTTAAGTCATGGTCCTATGCAAAGTATTTTACACAGTGAAGACATAACAAATGCCCGTGAATTTTAGCATTTTATTCAAGGTTGGCATCCTTGCCAATAATTTACAATTGCTTAATTTATTATGAATTATTTAATTGACAACTATAAATAGTAAAAAATAATCAGATAATCCACTTATGCTACTAGACATAAACCAACACAAAACATAGTCAAGATTCAACAGGAAATTTGAGCTCCTAGTGTAAAATAATCAATTATTTATAAAGTACTTTCACATTCTCATTAATTCTTGCAAGTCTTCCTTACATTTTTACATCCGAGTGATATCTCTGATTCCCTGAGTCAGGTGTTCTTTACATTGGTAAAGTGTAAGTAAGTTAATCTCCTGTGTATAACATTTCAAGATGAAAAGGAATTTTAATTCTCTTAAAGAATTATCATACTAGAACCTCTTGGTCATTTAAGGATTAGAAAGAAGATACCTTCTGATCCAGTAAATCTCCTATCTAATTTTGATGATGGATGTATAATTCCATTTTTGTAATACAGATGAAAGGATATTAAAAATGAGACTGTATCAATACAGGTGCTGCTGTGTAACAGCTATAAATGACTTAGTCTTGATTAGTTTCTTTCATCTCCAAGACTACCATAATACTGTAACTGTTAACAGAAACCTGAGCTAACTGATGTGTCTGCTGATAAATAAATACAAATATGACAGACAAAATAGTTGCAGATGAATCATATGCTGAACAAGGTTAGTTTGAATAAGGTTAAGTTGGTAAGGTATTGGCATTACAGAAATATTCATAAAGTCTTACATTCTCTTCAGACAGGAAAGTGGAAGAAAAGATCATTGTTATATATGATTTTACAACTACAAGAGCTCCTTATTTACAGTCACATCTGTAAGTTTATGAAAATGTAATTAGTCATTGATATCCATATCACTACCATTTCTGAGAAACCTTCCCATTTTTTTCTCGGAGATATAAAATATTGCAAACATAAATGTAATATCTGTATATTTTTTCTTTGACTAGATTATTTAATGCCTTTCACATTGGAGTGGCTGGTAAGTATATGTTGGTTTCTTGGAAGCTGTAAAATAGATATGAATGAGAAAAGCAAACTGCCTACACTCAAGGAAGTTAAAATCAAGTGGAGAAAAAAGTGAAAGATATTGAAGAAGAAATTTTTGTTACAATAGTATTTCTTTGATGCGATGTTGGGTTGAAGTCAGAGTATTAAACATGCTAGGCAAGCACTAGATGCGATACTCCAACCACCCCAAAACCATTTTTGACTGCTAGAATCACAGACCTCCCTCCTCAAGAAGAAACAGGCATCTAAACTAGAGCTTAGAGACAACATTTCTGGTGATGGGAGAAAGCACACGAGTGTACAGGAATGGCAAAAAAAAAAAAAAAAGAAAGGCACTGGATTCCAATCTGGCCTCATCCACAGTCATGTGGCCAAAGTGTAAAACATGAAAAATTCAGATTATAGCCCCACATTTACTAAGATGTCCTGGAGTGGACCCTGGGGCTTTATATACTTAAAGACGCTGCCCTGATGCTTCTTATGAGGGCTCAGATTTTAGAAGCACTGAGCAGAGATGAGAGTGGGAATATACGGAACAGATCCAATACACTAAGATGCTAAATGAAACCTAGAAATGCCAGGCTTGAGGGTGTGGGACTAATGTTTAGAATCCTATCTCAAGGAAAGACATCTGACAATGGTCCAGAAGGCATAACCAACAGAAAAGACTCCAGGCAGAACTATTTACAGTGGCTCAAGCCTGTAATTCTAGCTACTAGAGGAACAAAGATCAGGATCACAGTTCAAGACCAACTTGGACATAAAAACTTTTGTGACACTGCATCTCAACCAATGTCTGGGTGAACTGGTACATGACTATCATCTCAGTCACAGGAAAAACACAATGGCTAGTCTCAATAGTGTGCATTTATCATTTCCACTGACAGACGCACAAGTTTACAAGTGTATATACCAGGTTGGCCTGACAGAAAATAAGTGACTATCTCAAAAATATAGCCAATGTACTGGGTACTCTAATGGCTCATGCCTGTAATCCTAGCTACTTAGGAGGTTAATTCTGAAGACTGAGGTTTGAAGCCAACAGTGACATAAAAGTACACAAGACTCTTATCATAGCTGGAAGTTGTGCTGTAGCTCAAGTGGTCAAGAACCAGCCTTGACCAAAAAAGCTAACAGAGAGTGCCCAGGCTCTGTGTTCAAGCCCAGTACTGGTACAAAAGAAAAGAAAGCAGAAGTGAAAGAGAGTAAAGGAGAAGAAAGAAGATGAGATGAGAGGAAAGAAGACAAGAGAAAACAACCAATGCACAAAGGGGCCTGGATGCATGACTCAATTGGTTAAGTACCTTCCAAGAAAAAGCAAGGCCCTAAATCCAAGTTCCAATACTGTCAAAAAGAAAAGACTCCAGGCAGAGGATTCATCACTAGGCCTATAACAGCAGTCTGGGTAAGATGCTCAGCATGAATCAAGGTCCTAATATCAGCAGTGCAGAAGAAAGAAATGAAAGCCGTTGAGGGTAGATCTGAGTACCAGGTGGCGAGCTGAGGGCTCCTGGTCTGATAGTGTCTCTACTTCTCCCCACCCCACCCCCCGCCCCCTGCCCCGGCACGCCAACCCCAAGCTTCTGGATTTTACATTTCTGATGCTTAGACAAACTTCCTTCATCACCTGCCAGAGAATCAAATTCAAAAGACCGCACTTTACTGAAATGGGAATGCTCTACAGCTCAAGCCCCAGACAGTCTCCAAACCCCTATCTGGCCCCATTGCTAGCTGCCTTGTCTTTCACTGCACTCTCAAAACTCTGATGGTCAGGCCAGCCCCTGTGAGGCAGAAAACACATGGCTTCAACACAATAATTCTTTCTCTAAAATATCATGTATTTACTGAGAATACAGAGTATAACATTTACCACCTGAAGACAAAGAACAGTGAGGATCGGGGGTTTTGTTAGTTTTTTGTTTTGCTTTGTTTTGGTTTAATTGGAGTGCAAAGCCATACAAAGGGAAAGCGGGACTAGGAAACAATAGAGCAGTGTCATTGCTCCTGTCCCAATGAATCAGGCTGTGATATGATGAAGGTCAAAACTGGCTATGAGAAGGTCAGGTCTCCTGATGCACGATCAGGCACAGTACGCCTTTTTGTTTGCTTCGGTTTTGGTTTCTGTAACGAACAGGCTGAACAAACAAACTGGACCACTGAGCAGGCACCATATAATGCCTGGGTAGCAAGGTGGTCTCTGTATAGGATGCCCTCACAGTTTCTCAGAACAGCAGCCAGCCTACTGAAGCCTGCTGGCCAGCTGAGCCCAGAAAGCAGGTCAGGCTGCCTCTGGGCAGAAGGCTGGGGAAGCACAAGGTCACAGGACAAATGGGTCCTTGCTTCAGTGTTCCTTTCATAAAGGATGAAGGGGACTCAAAGGAGCAACCACATCCTGTCTGTGTCTGTTCTTATCTCCCTGCGAGTATTGCAGAAGTATCATCCATAGTTGAAGCAGAAAATTGAAAATGCGTGGCTATGACTATTGCATGCTTTCAATCCCTGTGCTCGAGTTATAACAATGTGTTTTCTCTGCTCTGACCTCTGTATTTCTGTATTTTCTCCTGGAGTGCCCACCTTCTTCTTAACCTGGGAAGATCCTATTCATCTGTCAAGTCCAGCAAAAGATGTCACCACTTCCTTGAAATAATCTCTAACATCTCTAGGCTTGATAGATCCTGTCTTCCTGTGTTCCCTCTCAACAGAGTTAAGCACAAACCTCCATTGCAACCCATACAATGAGCATGGCACTAAAGCTCATATGCTGGCATCACAGCTCCCATGGTAGTGGAGTGATGGTACTAGGAGAAGGCGTCTTTGGTCAGCAATGAGTTCATAGGGTGTAGAGCGCAGTCATTGAATTAGTGCCTTCAGGAAAGAGATCCCCCAAATGTATCCTCAGCCATCTACAAGGATGCTAGCCATTACCAGCCTCCAGAATAATGAGAAATAAGTGGCAGTCACCTTAACGCTTCACTCCTGGGAACATGCCAGGAAGAAGCCATGACGCTCCTCCAGAAGCCTCTTCGGGTTTAGCAGCTCTAGTATGTAGGTTCCTTCTGAGACTGCCTGTCTGATCACGGGCTCATTTCCTCCACATCCCCTGGGCTGTGTGGACTAGCACCAGGAACAGGACAAGAGAGTTTGGGGAACCTCTTTGCTTCTGCCTAAGGCAAGTAGTAATTCTTTCTGCAATGTAAACCCCACATCATCCGCAAGTGTAACCACAGCTTCTCCTACAATACAGGGGAAAGTTATTCAGCACTAGGAAAACGTCTTATGTATTACCAAGGCTTTGCCAAGAGTTCTGTAGATGTCTGTTAGATAGAATGTAACTATCTGCTTAATATTCCCACCTAACCCTCGAACCATCTGAATGGAAGAAGAGATTGCCTTGGCATTAATGTATTTATTTCGTACATATGAGTAAAGTCCACAATATCAGAGTCCCTATCAGAGTCCCAGTTGCAAGAAGGAAACAGCAAAGTCTTCAAGGACACCAGATATGTGTTTGAAACACAAGATATACTTCCACAGCTTAGACATGTAAAAATGGGGAGGATTCCAAGTGGCCTGAAGAGCAAACCCAACAGCTTGGAAATGAAAAGTGAAGAGAATGTCAAAGGAGCTTCCTGTTCTGTCATATGCTCTCTCTGGGGAAACAGTGCCACTACTGGAAGCAGACCAGGTTCTGAAGCCATGCATCTACTTACCAAGCTTTGTGGCTTTGGGCAAGGTCCTTAAACTCTCTGAATCTCAGTTTCATCATCAGTACATAAAAATGGCAATGATTCACAAATTTGTTCTAAGAAAGTGGAATGTGTAGAAAAGATGTAATAAACAATATTCAGTAAATACATGGAATTATTATGTATTAGTATTATTAGCATGCCATAAACTCTTTGAAGACAGAGATTATTTTCTCCTCTTGTTCCCTCCAAAATATCTGCCATTCCATTGTACCCAGATTCAATAGGTACAAAATATATGTGGGCTGAAATAAATCTTTGTGCCACTTTGTTTTTATTATTGTCACTTGCTCTTTTTTTCCCTCCTTAAAAAAATGTTTACTACATTTTGTTATCCTGCTTAGACAACAAAGAATGCAAGAAATGTAGCATGGTACAAAACACAAGCCCCAACCTCCATATGAGGTTCCATAAGGGGAGAACCACTGTGAAGTTCAGAGTCTAAGGAATATACAAGGAACAGAGTGTAATAATCAGAGACAAAGGAATGGTACAAGGCATTGCATGTAGAAAAGTTTCCAATTAAGAAAATAAATTAACACAAGAAAGTGAGATGCATTAGTTAGAAACAAGGGATAATATGTGTTGGAAATGGAAGTCAGGGCCTGAAAAGTAGTATAGGGTCAGACAGAGAGAGACATAAAGGTCAATATATAGATTTAATAATTCTCTCATGGATAATGGCTAATCATACTGACATGCCTGGATAACAGAACTTGAGACCTGGAGGCTTCATATAGAGGGAAGATTTGTTCTAAAAACTAGGGAACCAAGGCCATGTGAAACTAACTTACCCAAGGTCACACTGCTCTTATGGGCAGAATTCGACGAAACCTCTAGTCTCTTTCACAGTGATCAGTGAAAATATATAGCCTCCGTACAAGAGAGATGACAATATGCGGCAAGTACACCTTTTGCATCTGCTTCACTCAAGGCAGACATGTCCAATCTATCAGATCTTCCGAATAAATACCCACCCAGCTTCACAATCCTTAATACAATGAGTTTCTAACAATAGATGGTATCAAAGCTGAGCCTTGGAGGTCAAACAGCCCTCTTGCCCTCAACCTCGATGCCAGAATATAAAAATGCTTGCTTTGAAATTCTTATAGAGAAGCAGAAATTGTTGGAGAGGATTCAGTCACTCTCAAGGGTGACTTCCAAGATATTTTGGTTAGTGCATCCTTCTGTGGGCGGTGAACTGTGTCCAAGGCCTCAAAGTTTTGTATCTCACCAATAAGGGTGGTTAACCACAGCCACCTCTGTTCTCTATGCTATCCTTCTCTCCCCAACAGTTTTTCTTCTATATCAGAATTACAACTGAAAGGAGCAGGGGAAATCCCAAACTCGGAAATGAGAGTTCAAGAGCATAAGGACACATAGCTCTTAAAATGATGGTAGGGAAAGGGGAAAGTGGGTGTGAAAAAAGAAATCCTATTTTTGCCAATAAACTTAACGTTAAGCACCATTCAATGTTTCCTTTTTACTTGGGAAACCACTAAGTGAAAAATGAAGAAAAAAAAATCAGGAAGTTCCCTCCTTGGTGTTAACAATAGAACAATCCAGTGTGCTGTTTCACAGGGCAGTTTCTTTTTCAAAGGAGAAGCACTGAATGTTCAGATCTGCCAGATCCTTGACTAGTGGTAGTTAGTCTTTGGCGGGCTTTGGCATCTATAAATAACTTTACAATCATTATGAACTGCAATTAACTTTGGACTTATTTAAATTATGTAATTTGAGGTTGAAAGGATATATTGGTAAGAACGTTAGAAACAAACATGGGAATCTGGGATTTTCTTTCCCCTACACCTGGAGCATTAGTGAATCCATCTTGTCTCTCTATTCTAGCTTGTTCTACTCTAATGAATCATGACACCTACCTGTTCATATTTTACAGGCTGATTTCGGAAGTATATTAAGAGTTTTTCTAATTAAAAACTATATAATATTCACAAAGTTAAAATATGTCCCTGCTTATGTATACAAAAACACCGCTTCATAGCAAACTGGTATGTGAAAATCTGAATTTTAAAAAGTAGGCAAATTGAGACATTGTTATATAAAATGTTTTATTTATTTTTCCAAAATACTGTACTGTCATTGAATCTCTTTCAAAAAAGAAGAGTTTTACCAGATGGCAATGGCTCATACCTATAATCCTAGCTACTCAAGAGGCTGAGATCTGAGAATCACAGTTCAAAGCCAACCCAGGCAGAAAAGTCCAGGAAACTCTTATTTCCAATAAAACATCAAAAAGCCATGAATGAAGCTGTGATTGAAGTGGTAGAGCACTAGTCTTCAGCAAAAAAAAAAAAAAAAAAAGCTCAGGGATAGCAACCAGGTTCTGAGTTCAAGCCCTAGGACAGACAGATACACTTCCCCACACCCCCCATCCCCCCACACAAAGAAGAGTTTGTGGTATATGTACGTGTGTTTGTGTGTATGTATGTATGTATTTATGTATGTGTGTCTTAAATGATATATCTTAGGATATTCTGACTTATGGGCAGCTTTTGTGGTTAAATTTATGATCTAAAGGCTGCCCAAACATAGTTCAAATTGGATGCCAACTGCCAGAAATGAGATTTGTTCTATATAAAACAAAGCATCCCAACATAAATAAGAGAACTAACACATTTTTGAAAGCTTGCTTTTGGTTGGTGTTGCCTCAGAGAAAGCACAAAATCAGTATATTTTGAAGTTTCACAAAGTGAAGTGTCATTTATTTTCAAGCTTGTTACTTATGTAGACAATGAAGACAAGAAAAATGAACCTGTTTCCCAAGTGTAGGACTATTTTCTAATATGTGTGAAAAGATTGAAACCCATTTTGTTTAAAGCTGATATGGAATTCAAAGGCAAGCATTCTCCTTGAGAACCTCAATTATGGCTTTCCTCAGAGAATTATGATCTAAACCTTTTCCTTTCTTTTTTTTTTGGGGGGGGGGCGGTCGTGGGGCCTGAACTCTGAGCCTGGGCGCTGTCCCTCATCTCTTCAGCTCAAGGCTAGTGCTCTACCACTTGTACCACAGCGCCACTTCTGGCTTTTTTCTTTTTGCTTATGTGGTGCTGAGGAATCGAACCCAGGGCCTCATGTATACAAGGCAAGTGCTCCACCACTGAGCCACCTTCCCAGCCCCACCTTTTCCTTTCTTTACTTTACCTTTACTTTCTTTTTATTCCCTTTATTTTCTTTCAATAAGGAAAAAAAAGTACTGCAGATTTTTCCAGACTATTATTCAAAAGCTCAGTTAATGGTAACGGTAAACTTGCTTCTCAGGAGGCTGAGATCTAAGGATCATGGTTTCAAGTCAGCCCATTCAGGAAAGTCCTTGAGGGTCTTATCTCTATTAACCATCCAAAACAAAGCCAGAAGTGGAGCTGTGGTTCAAATGGAACACCAGCCTTGCATGAATAAGCTAAGGGTCAGTGTGCATGCCCTGAACTCAAGACAGTGCCATCAAAACAAACAACAACCAAAAAAATCATTGTAGCTGTGGAATTTCAGCATTCAAATATTTTCTTTTATCCAAGACTGCTCTAAACGAATGTAAATTAACATAAAAAAGAAATTGAAATGCTTTTTAGACATAATGGATATGCATTTTATTTAAAGAGTCTTTCGATCTGAAGATAGCCATCTAGTATTCTAGAAAAAAATACAATCTAAAGTACTGGAAGCCCATTCACCAAAACAAGCCTTAAAAGATGCTGCCATGGCCCATACTATTTCTTATAAATATGGAAATGATGTCAAAGCCAGCAAGATGCAGAGGGCAGCCATTATTAAATGTGCATTTTCCACTGCCTTTAAAAAAATTACCTGCTATCTTTAAGTAGTTGTACAAAGGAATTTCAATTGAACATGTCAGTTTGTGAGTACAATGCATTTTGATCAATGTTACCCCTTTCACCATTCTCTTCTGTCTCTCCCAACACCACACAATTGAAAGAGGGCAGGACCTCTGATGATTTGTAAATTATTTTACTGCCAACAATGCCAAGAAAATGAGTCTATGTACACACCACAGCACAGTAGCTGGTAGCTGGCAGTTTGCTGTCAGCCATATGAGGTCTCAGTGAGAACTACCACCAGGTAGACTGAGCAATGTGGAAGAACAAAGACACATACAATGGAAGCAACCTGCAAGGCGTCACACCGGAGATATACCAAGCCACTCAGAGAATGAGGTAGTTCTGGGATCACAGCGTGGCTTTGGAGAATTAAGTGATTTCTATGACTGCATCTGGATTTAGAGCCCTGCTTCATCTCCCAGCCAATGTCCAACACCACACGTGATGAGAATTAAGCTGGGCACTCATGGCTTACACCTGTAATCCTAGCTATTCAGGAGGCTGAGGTCTGAGGATTGAAGTTTAGAGCCAGCACAAGTAGGACAGTATGTGAGACTCCTGTCTCCAAGTAAGCACCAAGACACCAGAGGTGGAGCTGTGATTCAAATGGTGGAGTAGGGATAGTGCCCAGACCATGGGCTCAAGCTCCAGGACCAGCAAAAGCATAAAATAAAATAATAAAACCTGGGATTCATTATAATGTCCCATGTCCTACATGTACAGCTAGAATCTGTAGGTAACCAATAAAACTTACTTCAGACTTTCTAAATTTCTTCACGGGATAAGCTTTAGGACTAGAAAGGGGATTTTTCCTTCCTTAGTTTTATTTATTTTTTCTTTTTTGTTTTACCTATTAAAGTAAGATGATGCCTGTGACATTGTCCTGTCATGCAGATGGGAAGACACTAGAGCCTTCTTCCTTTTTCAGAACAACTTCCTCTAAAACTTAGACCGTGGCACTTGCTCCTAACTTGTGTCACTCACCTTCCACTGAGTTTGCTTTTTCCTCACAACATCTCCACATTGCCAGAGGCTCTGTCCCATGGTAGGTCCCCCTTCATTCATTGTTCAGTCCTCAGCTGAGCAATCACTGCCTCAAAAGTCTATGAGCGATATTAGATTTCAAGCCCAGGCCATTATGCATTCTGATCACATATTCCAACACTGAGGTACACCTCTAAGACCTCAAAGTACATATGTATGTGGGCACGCACGCACACACACACACACACACACACACACACACACACACAGAGCTTTTGTTCTGTGGCATTTCCATACTGCTTTCTCTTCCACATTTCTATAATTTGTTCCTGTTCATATCTGTCTCCTCTGAGGCTATGAATCTCTGACGAGTTGACTGAATTTTTTTTCTGTATACAATGCAGCAAAAAGATTGGCACCTAGCAGATGTTCAATATATAATTATTAGAAAAATATAGTTCCTTGTACCTGCTCCTGAGACTCACTTTCCCACTCTAAATGTTGCTAAACTACTAGT
The DNA here is from genome assembly GCF_000151885.1 of Dipodomys ordii. Taxonomy (NCBI): domain Eukaryota; kingdom Metazoa; phylum Chordata; class Mammalia; order Rodentia; family Heteromyidae; genus Dipodomys; species Dipodomys ordii. Next base: position 5,246,755 of record NW_012267292.1, read on the forward strand.
TTGCAATCTCTTTCATCATCAAGCTTTTAAGACAGAGGTGCTGGTTCAATAGCCCCTTCCTGGCTCATTGGAGACTGGATCAATACTCATTCTGCCTTTACAGTGGATGCAATCCTAGACAGGAAATGGTAAAGGAGATCAAGGCACCAAACTCTCTTCAGAAAGTGACTGGGGTTAGTTCCTTATCCTTTTCAAAGAAGCAGGGGCTTTGGGACCAGGGGACAGTGTACCCCCATGACAGGCAGCTCATGCTCTCAGACTGCATTGGGGGAAAACAACATGGAAAAGCCAAGAGGTGTTGTCCAAGTGCCAAACCCCAAACTCCACTGGTTAGTCCATCCAACAGGGTCATTGGTGGTCAAAGGCTGACTGCCTGTGGCCTGGATATAGGCCCCAGATTTTTTTTTTTACTTGGCCCACAGCTAAGCAAAATGTTTGAGTTAGCTATGAAGTTTTTTTTTTTTTAATGAGAAGATCATGCATTAAAATTTTTATCTTTCTAGCTTAAATGTTAGGAGAGCTGAATACAAGAGACATCATCCTCTGGTAACTGCTTGGAGAAGGGGAGCAGCTGCCATCTTTAAGTAGGGAATGTGATCTGCAACTCAACATACTCCTCACCTCACACAATTACTATCCCTACCCGGGGCTGTGCTGCTGAGCTGGTTAGTTGGGCTCTGATAGGCAAAAGAATCGAGGCATAGATAGATGTGAGGAGATGAAAAAGAGAAGACTCAAACCAGAATGTGAGAAAAAGTCCTGACGCTGAGGATCGGGAGCTAACATTTATTTTTTAACCTTTTATTTTTATATTTTTTTGAGGTGCAAGGGATTGACTCTGGGGCCTCTCACATATGCTAGGCCCAAGCTCTATCATACTATTATCTCAGGCCAAGGTTGGGAGATATTATGATGGACAGACCAAAATGAAGTCCAGAAGTGATGGTTTCTTTAGGAAATATGAAGTTGAGACCAGAACTGATCTTTTTTTTTGGGGGGGGGTAGATCTAGGTCTAGAGATCTGGATAGCTCTAACGCCAACTGTTTGTCTATCTATATCTGTCTGTTTGTCTATGTTCCCACTTCAGCGTCTATTACTTGCTGAGTACAACCTTGTTTGTTACTTCCCTAGACATCTGCTAACTAGTCCTCTCATTGCTTTTACACTTTACAAAGAAATCAACATCTCAGGAAACATCCACATCTCAGTAGTCTACCACAAATTCAATCCTTCCTAATTTTTATATTCCCACCCTTGCTCTATTTTCCTTCTCTAAATTTCCCTTCATTTTGTTTATGATCTGTCACTCCCAGCTAGAACACAAGCCCCTTAAAGACAGTTCTCTCATGTGCTTTATTAACTTCCATTTCTTTAGTGCCTAGAAAATCCTTGGCACATCTTTGATGATCAATAAATACATGTGAAGCCACACCAGCTACAATCCTAGCTACTCAGGACGCTGAGATTTTAGGATCAAGGCTCAAGGCCATCACAGGCAGACAAATATGAGAGACTCTGACCTCCAATTAACCAACCAAAAAAAAAAGCCAGAACTAGATGTGTGGCTCAAGTGGAAATATGCATTTTCTATATCTCTGTATAGTAACTACCAATATTTTAATCTGAACATTACCATGAAAATGAAAATACAGTCTTACCTGAGAGCATTAAATTAGTTTTAGGTTTATTAAAGGATGGATGTCAGTGTGAGTGACAGGCATTAAAATGATTCAAATCCTGTTGTGCAGTGCAGTAGGAAACACCAGGCCAGTCCTCTTGGAGTCTATCCTACTGCCCAGAAGCATGCACAAAAGACACTGAGTGAGCATTTTGCTTATTAAAATTTGTCCACTCTGCACTGCACACTATTCAACCCTCTTCTTTGTACTACGTGTCTCCTCTTTGTATCTTATACCCCTCTGGCTCAGGAACCCCCGTTTGTCTGGTCCGGAGACCACATTGCCAAAATTGCTGGCTCAGAACTGATTCTGCCTTCAGGCTTAGCCTTACACTCCAAGTTCTTCCCTGCTTCAGCCTGAAAAGTAGAAACTGTTGGGTAGAAAGGACCCCAGGGAAGTTTTTGGCAAAGTCTCCAGCTTCATTGAGATCTACATCATCCCACACATCCACCCCTGCTTTCTTTCCATCAAACTTTCATTTATCTAGGGGGAAAAAAAACACACGTTAAGTTCCATGATGACTCTTAACAAAACTATAAGGGAATATGCTCAGAACAATTTTAGATAGATGCATGTTAAAAATCATATCATATTTGTCAAAAAAATGCTGTGTGACGCACACTTTAAAAGGCAATGCTGGAGGGTTACTAGAACAGTCAGGAATCCGAGGAGGAATTTACAGACCTGCAAAGACAAGGCACAGGGCCCAGAAATCTGCCTTCTACCAACCTTCCAACAAGCCAAGTGCAAGATAAGATGTTGGTAATCCTAATCACATTGAACATTACCTATTGCATATATTATAAAGAAAATGAGTCATAATGGGGTTATAAAGTTCTGTCAGGTTTCAAAACTGGGTGGGACTGAGGCCTTGATTCAAACTCATTGTGCAAATAAACCACTTGAGCTATGTAGATGTTGTTCCCCTTGACACCTGTAATGGGCTACAGAGATGACCACATTCTGATCCTGGACCCTTTGAATGTGTCAACTTCATATGATGTTATAGAGGTTAAGGATTTAAGATTGCCTTGAATTCCAGGGATAAGCCTAATGAAATCACAGGAATCCTTTTAAGGGAAAAGAAGAATGTTGAGAGAGAAAAGAAGATGTGACTAGGGAAGCCATAGTGATACCCAAAAAATACAGTCAACTTCTAAAACCTGGGAGAGTCAAGGAAGCAGAAGGAATACAGTTTAAAATTCTCATTCTCTATGATAGTATGTTTGTGGTGGGTTATGCTCATCCATTAAGTTGGTGGTAATTTGTTATAAGAGCATCAGGAAACTAATACAGGCCCCTTCTGTTAGAGGCCCCATACCAAATCCATTAACAAATGCTAACTAGCATTGTGCTCAGGTAGATGATCTTGAAGTCATATGAGAAATCATAACTCATATAGTAGCTGCTCCTAGTTGACACTGAAGATATGATCCTACAAATGGCCACAGTGAGCTCCGTCCAGAGGTCCATGAGAAATGCTAAGTTACTAGCACATCAAGTGGATATACTGAGCCACAAAGATGCGCTTCTAACCATGTCTGAGCTGATAATCTATAACACATCATCCCTTAAATACTCCTGTTACTTCTGGTGTTTTTCTTTATTATCCTGAAGTAATTGTACAAAGGGGTTTCAGTTCAACATGCCAGTTTGTGAATACAAGGCATCTTGAGCATACTGTTTATGGAAAATTTTGAAGAACAGACTGGATACACTAAAAGAGAAGTTCAAAATAAGGGAAAGTATTACTCACTAGACCCAAGATAGATTCCTTATTTTTTTTATCTTCTCAAAAATATCCTACTCTTTCATGGAGCTTGGTAGCTTGCGTATGTAAATCACAGCTACTTGGAAGACAGAGAGCAGAAGGATCATAGTTCAAGGCCAGGCCAGACAAAAAGCAAGGCCCTATCTCCACCAACATGTCAGGCATGGATGAAAATACTTGATTGTGGTTCCAACTACAGAGAGGCACGAAGTAGGAGAATCTGCCTGAGTTTGGCCATGGGCAAACTCAGGACCCTCTCTGAAAGAAAAAATAAATTAAAAACCAAAAAGGGCTGTAGAAGTAGCTCAAGTGGAAGGCCCTCAGTCCAAATTCTAGTATACTAGAAGGAGAAGAAGGAGAAAGAAGGAAGAAAGGAAGGAGAGAGAGAGAGAAAGGAAAGAATGGGAGAAAGAAAGAAAGAAAGAAAGAAAGAAAGAAAGAAGGAAGGAAGGAAGGAAGAAAGAAAGAATGAAAGGAAGAAAGAAAGAAAGAGAAATCTCAATGCCACCTGCAACCTTAACGCCATCTTGGATTGTAATAGAATTTCGCTGGTGGACATCTGAGGGAGGGACATTATTCTGCCTCCTATAATCACTTAAATGATGGGTTTTGTTTTTGTTTTTGTTTTGCCAGTCCTAGGCCTTGAACTATGGTCCTGGACATTGTCCCTAAGCTCCTTTTGCTCAAAGCTAGCACTGTACCACTTGAGCAACAGCATCACTCCTGACTTTTTCTGTGATTAACTGGAGATTAGAATCTCACTGACTTTCCTACCCAGGCTGTCTTTGAACCACGAACCTCAGATCTCAGCCTCCTGAGTAGCTATGATTACAGGCATGAACCGCTGGCATCTGACTACTTAAATGATTCTTAACTGATTCTTTGAGCATCTATTTTTGTTGTGTGATTTTGCAAGAGATTTTGATTTGTTGTTGTTGTTGTTTTTTGGTGCTGGGGAATCAAACCCATGGCTTCATGCATGCTAGACAAGCACTCTACCACTGAGCCACATTCCCAGCCTGAGATTTTGAAGATATACTTAGTTTTGAAGACAATAAAGTCATTAATAGTAGCCCTTATTAAGCATATACTATATGAATCAGGCACAATTATAAGCAAATTATATGATTTAACTCATTTTGCAGTATGTCTACTCTAGGAGTCAGGTGGCATTGTTCTTTCTTTTCCTTCTTTCTTTTCTTCTTTCATTCTTTCTCTCGTTCTTTATGTATATATGTGTGTACACTGATATTGGGGCTTGATCTCAATGCGTTCTACTCTTGCTTTGTTTTTTTCACTCAATGCTAGAACTCTACAATTTGAGTCATAGCTCACTTCTGGTTTTTTCCCGCTGGTTAACTGTAGATAAGAGTTTCTCAGATTTGTTTGCCTGGGCTGGCTTCAAACCAGGACCCTTAGATCTTACCCTACTGAGTAGCTAGAATTGCAGATGTGAGACACTGGCACCCAAATTATAAGACCCACTTTAGGGAAAAGGAAATGAGGTACAAAATGCTTTCTTACCTAGGTCATGTAACTGGTTGGTGGCACTCTGGAAAATGAGGTCTGAATCTATGTTAGTTTATTCTTTAATATAAACTTGAGAGGCACTAAACAAAACTTAATACTAATTGAGTAAACAAAAACAATATAAATGGTAGAAATAATGTGAACTTTGCAGCTAAAAATAAGATAAGAAAATTAAGATTAACAAGTCCTATTCAGGAATGTTTTAAAAAAAAGAATGGATTGTATTATAGACACAGGAGAATAATTCAATGAAAACAATCAATGACTAGTCATTGTCCTTTAAAATAATGTGTAATAAAAGTAACTGAAGTTTTCACAGGGAAGATAAACAGCAGGTTAGAAAGAGAAGCTGATAAAATTGAATTCATCCTGCATTCAATGAACACTGACCAGCTCTGAGTTATGCACACAGAGGGCATTTACCATCTACTCAGATGGATAGGAACAGCCTCATGCAAACCCCAACCCTGTGCAAAAGATCCTCCTGGGCTCTGAGATGTCATGTCATTCATCTTATTGTTAAGTTTGAAATTGCCGGGATGAAATTAAGTCTACGAAATATAAGGTGACTATTTCCTCAGTGTGGAAATTGCACCCATTGAATGCAACCCTATAGGAAAAAGAGAAAAGAAAGAAGAGAGCGCAGTAAGGTATATTATATTGTTTCTCAAAGAAGCAGCAGCTGTGACTAGAGAGGGATTCCGTAAGCCTTCCTGGCCATGGAAATAAAAGGATGGCAGGAAATCTGACAAGATGAGGATAGAAGCTGCCACAAAACCTGAGAAAGGCTAGAGAAATATAGAGGAATCTTTTTTTTTTTTTAAGGAGAATTGACAGGAAGACTGAAGAAAGAGTAAGAAAAGGAAAAAAAAAAGTCTTCAGGTCCCATTTGACTCAAATGGTGACTATAAAAATGACAGCAAGGTCCTGAATCTATTGTCTCCTAATATGTCCTCATAAACTGTCCCAGGTTTACAAGTCTGTTGACAAATCCAAAAATAAATTTTCTCACTGACCTCTCACAATCACAGCCTGCAGCGGGGGAGGGGATGGATGGTCTCAGAAGTCAGACCCATTTCTGTCCCTTCCACAATTGCCAGCAGTTCTATGACTCAGAAACAAAGACCCTGAGGTAGAGGGAAAGTGCTGACATTTGCATTAGGAAAGGTGGTTTATGCTTCAAGCATTGATGAACTACCTAAAAATATTATGAATAGAACTAAATCTGAGGATAAACCTCAATAACCTGAATACAGACAATAAGAAACATTTCAATTAATGAGATATCCATTTATGCAGGAATTTTGATTGTGCATAGAGATTAAAAATGAACAAATAACCTACTAACAGAAAAGGAAATGTTCTGTTTAACTAAAAATGCATAATGTTCAAGTTGTCTCTTCTACACAACAATCAATAACCTGAAGTGCTAAGGAAAGCATTGGAACTGTAATTTGAGCTGGTGCTGGTGGTTCATACCTGTAATCCTAGATACTCAAGGAGCTAAAATCTGACAGTTCAAATCCAGCCCAGGCAGGAAAAGTCCATGAGATGCCAATCTCCAGTTAACCACCAAAATGCCAGCAGTAGAGCTGTGGCTGGAGTGGTAGATAGAGTACTAGCCTTCTGTGAGAGGAACAAAGGGACAGTGCTCAGGATTGGCACATTAAAATGAAAAAGAACCCCCAAAAAACCCTACACAGCACTGTTTATGCTGCCCTTGTGCTTTGCCACGTTTCTTTTTCTTTTTTGCCAGTTTTGGGACTTAAACTTGTCCCTGAGCTTCTTTTGTTTCTTTTGCACTCTACCACTTGAGCCACAGAGCCACTTATGGCTTTTTCTGTTTATGTAGTACTGAGGAATTGAACCCAGTGCTTCATGCATGCTAGGTAAGTACTCTACCACTAAGCCACATTCCCAGCCCTGCCAAGTTTGTTTTGCTTAATATTTTCATTAATGACCAAGAAACGTTTATCTTCACATCAAATGGTGGTAAGAAAAAGAGTACAAGAAAGAAAATCTTCAGGTAGACTCAAAATACAAGAAATTTTAGCAAATTAGACTAGTACATCCAGTAGATCAGGAGAAACAAATGCACAATGTGGAATTAGCTGGGGATGGGCTGATTTGTATTTATTTTTTTTGGCGGGGGGGTCCGGTCGTGGGGCCTGAACTCTCGGCCTGGACGCTGTCCCTCAGCTCTTCAGCTCAAGGTTAGCACTCTACCACTTGAGCCACAGCACCACTTCTGGCTTTTTTTGTTTTGCTTATGTGGTGCTGAGGAATCGAACCCAGGGCCTCGAGCATGCAAGGCAAGCACTCTATACCACTGAGCCACCTTCCCAGCCCCGATGGGTTGATTTTTAAAGCCACAGAAAAGATAGATGATGACGCTGAATGTTCTCCTCTCCATATGCATACATCTTTTCTCCTACTAGGGATGGAGTTTTAATTTAAACACACTGTCTTCCAGTTCTTCTGGTAACGTATAACCTTCTTGCCATGGCTGCTACAACCTAGTAACAATAATTCAGTAGTGTTTCGAGAACTAAGGTCTCACTCTGTAACCAATGTTGGGCTAAAGTTAAGCCAGTAGCTATACAATTTTCCCTATAGTAAGCATAGTACTGGGCTATACACATGCAATAGAGCTGACTGGAACTGTGACAGGTCCTGCTTCCAGACTTTACCAAGCACATTTGGCAGTGCAGTTCGCTGGAAAAAAAAAAAAAAAGTTTATCTCTTCCTGGCTGTGTGATCATAAGCCAGATAACCACATAGCCTCATCTGTAATGTGGGCCTGATAAAAGTACTTACTCTCATCTGCAAGATGGGCCTAATAAAAACACAGTCTCACAAGATATTTTCAGATGCACTCCGACTGTACACCTGGATGCACTTTGTAATAGGTAAATATTATCAGAGTACAATGTCCAGTTCCAAGTACAAATAAACAATTTCCCATAGAGGGAATTAAAAAAGGCTTTGAAGTAAAGCCACAAGAAACATTTCACGGTAAGAAAATGTTAATGAAGATGGATATTACCATATGGATGAAAAGAAGCACAAACCAGGCCATTTGACATTTTGTGTGTGTGTGTTGTGGGGAGGTTTACTGGAATTGAACTCAGGGCCTAATGCACTGATGTCCCTGAGCTAATTTTAACTTAATTTTAATTTAATTTAATGTTAACTAAATTTTAACTTAAACTAATTTTAACTAAAAACTAGCACTCTACCACTTGAATCATAGCTCCATTTTCATCTTTGTTTCTGGTTAACTGGAGATAAGTGTCTTATGAATGTTCCTGTGCAGGCTGGTTTGAACCACAATCCTCAGATCTCAGCCTCCTGACTTGCTCTGATTACAATAATTATCATAGCTGGGTGTGAGCCACTGGAACCTGGCTGACATTTCATATAATAATATGTAATATTATATATATATGAAACTCTTCCACTGAGCAGCTGAAACAAATGAACTGAAAATAGAAGAAAAGCAACGGAGTTTCACTATGTTATAAAATATTTGGGTAAGTTATCTTTACAAAGGAGTTTTGTTTAGCCAATGGGAAACAGGTAGTCAATATAATGTTCAATCCTAGAAATATTTTCTAATTGGGCAAAGTTATTTTAGGAGTGAAGAAAATACAAGCAATCCAGAAAATATTCTTAGTCTGCTAAATCAAAGTTGGCAAATGTTCTCTATAAGGGCCAGATAAGGGCCATAAGTCATAAGTTCACCTTCACACTCCTCAACTCTGTTAGAAGTGAGAAAGCAATCATAGACAACACATATGTGAGTATGCTTGGCTGGGATCTGATGAAACTTTCTTTATAATAGGTGCAGGCTAGATTTGGCAATAGGCTGTAGTTTTCCTATTCCTCATCTAAGGGTTCCTTCCAGTTCTGAAATTGTAATCTATAAAACACAGCTGCAGCAAATGGTGACAATCAAGCCAAATGAAAAATAGCATCATCTTTCTGTTACAGCTGAGTAGCCTGTCAGCAGAGTCAGGCCATTCTTTCTGTCTAGAAACTGGGAATAGAATTAATTGATCTGCATAAACAGCCAATTAGAATAATACATCATGAGGGGTTTTTTCCCCTTCTTAGCAAAACATAAAAATGTTTACATATGTTTATGGCTGAAATATCCAGACTTTGTAATCCAAGTGTGTAATATTACAATCTGCCACACTAGGCAACATGTGCCATATGCTCGACTTCATCTTGTCTGCTATAGAGGAATGCATTTTTAGATAAGGTAAAGTTGTGTGTTCTTTTTCTAGCTGCTTCCCTTCCATCTCAGCCTTCTTCCTCAACATACTGCCTAAGAAGACAGACACAGACCCCCAGGAGAAGATCAAGAATAAACCAGGTGAAGGATCAAGACTGGCACACTATATCCTGTGGAGCTTTAAGGGTTAAAGCTTGAGTTCATGGGCCAGAAAGGAGTGCTGGGAAATGAGGCTGAAGTGGAAGAGAGTGGGAGCAAAAGGAAGAGTGGGCGTGAAACAGGAGTTCAGGAAGGAGATGGGGCTACAGGGCCAGAGGCACATTTGCTCTGGCACCCCGCCCTGAGGCTGGTGGGTGGACTGGCCTCCTTAAAGCCCTGGGTCAGAGCAGACAAACAACTCCCCTTTATGACTGTGCCTGCAGCCAAATCATCTTGGACTTTGATCACAAAAATTCTCTGCCATGGTGGATTTATTTCCTGATATTGCCCAATGGGAAGGCCGTGGGTGTTTTAATTTAATAAGTGAAACGTATCAATAATTGTTGGAGCAGTCATTCTCAAGATGTAACATATGCAAATATGTGTGTGATGGATATTCATACTAAAAATGTTTATGTATTTATGTATAGGAACATATCCAGGTACCTTTCAATATCTGTGAGGGATTGGTTCCAGAATATCCTGCAGATACCAAAGTCTGTCAATGCTTAAATCTCTTGTGTAAAATGATAGACTATGCCCACATAATGTGTGCACATGTTCCTATATAATTTAAGTCAGCTTGAGATTACTTACAATCTTGGATACAAAATTGCTATGCAAATAGTTCCTCCCTATTTCTTAGGAAATCATAAGAATGGGAAAAAGTCTGTACATGTGCACTACAAATGCATTTTCCTGAATATTTGCAATTCATGGTTGGTTGGATTTTACAGACATACAACCTGAAGACACAGAGGGTGAGACTGTGTGTGTTTGTGTGTATACATGTGTGTGTTATATTAACTTCTCTGTGTATCAGAAGCAATGAAATGTAGCTAGCTTGACTTTAAGTAGTTTGATTTTGAGTAATTTAATATCCTATTCAGAACTTAGGAAATAGAAAGAACTGAAGACTTCTTGCACAGTTTGAAGCATTTTTGTGCAACATACCACAATAAGCTTTTTGGATGCTAGCATCTCTATGCATATGAAGGTTTTCCAACTATTGTTTATAATAGGAATACTAGAGACAAAGCAACAGTAAAATGACCTTCTTCTAAACTTGAACTATATATACTATCGCGTATAATTTTTTTTTCTGTTTCAAGTAACAGATTTCAGAAGCTCCACTTTAATTTAAACTAAAGGGGACAAAGAACTAGTGTAACTAAAAACCCATGAGCTAAACATCATTCAGGGTCAGACAGTGAGAATCAGGACTCAGTTTGCCATACTGGCTATTACCACAGGTGAGTCCAAACAGACCAAGATGATTCAAGATGAAACCTGACAAGCAAAACTTAGAGCAAATAGCTGCTGGTTCCAGTGAGCTTGTGCTCCTTTGCAGTTCTTACCTCTGAGGCTCTGATTGGGGTGAGGGCCATAAACTGTCCACCAGACTTAGGTTGAACAGAAATGAACTCATAAGAAAATTGGGTGCGTTAACCACAAGAAGCGGCAATGCTGAACAGCAGACAATGCCTTATCAAATAAATCAGTGCACCTATCACTAAGGAACCAAGAAAAACTACATAGAATACAGGTTAGCTAATGACAGAAAGGAAATCACTAAGATGGGAAAATGATCAAGTCCGAAAATGGAAAAGTAGATGGTTTGATTTGGGCTACAGTGTCCATTAAAGTATAGAGACCTCCCCTCTAGAAGCTGGAAAGGCACTGCCAAGAGAGTACACTGCTGTTGAAATGGGAGCCCTCAAGAGAACAAGATCTGTTAACTGCCAAAGCACGGTCATACTCTGCAGTGGTACTAAATCATGGAAGTAGTGCAGTCCTATACAATTCTAACAAAATAGTAATATCAAGTTCTGCCTCACCATACCTCTCGAATGGCTTGATTCTAGGAGCCTGTATTACTCCACTCATTTATTTATATATTGGTTTGCTTATTGGTGCCAGCACTGGAGCTTGAACTCAGGGTCTGCCACTTTTGTTCAGCTTTTGTGCTCAAAGCTGGCATTCTACCACTAGAGCCCCACCTCTAGCCCAGTATTTATGCTAGTTAATTAGAAATAGACTTTTCTAGGTAGGCTGTTTTTGTACCACAACTTCAGATCTCAGCCTGATGAGTAACTAGGATTATAGATGTGCACCCAGCTCCTTTGATAAAATCACACCCGTGATGGAAATTATATGTGTGTTCATTTTAACTTCCTTCTGGAAGTATGAACACCTTCATTATGCTTCACAGCTTTGAGTAGCCTTTTTACTCTGAATTTTGTAGAAGGGAAAAATAAGAAACTTGTCTAAAATAAAAGGAAACAAAGAAACAAATGGTCATCAAAATCTAATTATTTTGCTTAGCATTCACAAGAGTCTGGCTCCTATTCCTAGCACCACAAAACAAATCAAACCAAACTAAAAGTTATCAAAAACATATTAAAAATATCCTTATGTCAGTTACTTTGAACACACATTAAGAAATTAAGAGAAAAATTAATATCACCATTATAATTCCGAAGAAAACTCAAAAAGACCTGCCATAGTATGACTTTGTTCATTGAATTGCTAAACATTTGATTCTTACTTGTACAAATTGATGTATTTCCATAGCACAAGTCAGAGCTTTTCAGTCATATTTCTGTATTTACAAACATATGCCAGTTTACCAAGATTTTAAAATATATAGACCCAAGTTCATGCTATAGGCCCTGAGTTCAATCCCTAGTACCCCACTCCTCCAAAATAAGTCATATTAATGGGCTGGAGTTATGGCTCAAGTAACAGAGCACTTGCCTAACCAAGCCATGAGTTCAAATCCCAGTACTGCCCTCTAAAAAAATTCAAGTTAGTTGTGTGTCTTTTCAGGTAACTATAAAAATTAAGTGACTCAAAAAAAAAATTAAGTGACTCATGCCTGTTTTATGCATCACTATTATCAATGGGCTGTTCTATGCCCAGACTTATCTACATTACTTACATCATGGAAGTTTCCAAAAAGTACAAACACTTTAGAAGTTTAGTTCATTTTTTCCCCAGTCATAATAAGACTTCTGAGAGATCACTTTAAAATGCTAAATTTCCCTTCATTTTTCAAATCATTTGAAATGCTACAGACAATCAATTGAGAAAAGACAGGTTATTGTTCTATTTTTCCTCCCCACAGAGAATTTGTCTCAAAAGATATTTTTTAAAAGGAAAATGATTTAATGTTTCCCTAAGCAGCTCAGAAAACTGCTATAAATTCAAAATTCATTCTTCTACAATGTTCTTAATTATAAGATAAGTAATCTTTCTGTGTTCATTTTATTCCATCCTATTTATCTTTTCCAGTGGAATGACACACTCAAAACACCATTTGGGGAGTTTTATTAATAAAGGCCTAATCCTGTGGCTTGTATGACACATCTCAGAATAATGTTTTGTTGTTATTGTTGTCAGCGGTGTGGTGGTAGGGGTGGTGGTGGTATACATGTTCAGGTCCTGAGGTTTGAACCCAGGGTCTGGGCGCTGTCCCGGAGCTTCTTTTGCTCAAGGCTAGTATTCTACTATTTGAATTACAGTTCCATTTCTGGCTTCTTTTGGTAGTTAATTAGAGATAAGAGTCTTACAGACTGCCCGGGCTGGCTTTGAACTGTGATCCTCAGATCTCAGCCTCCTCAGTAGCTAAGATTACAGGTGTGAGCCACCTGTGCCCAGTTTTAGAATAATGTTTTAACTACATGAAAGCTCAGTGACTCTAAAACCCTCTGGATAATCAGAAATGCGCCCAATGAGAAAGTCACCTTTTCCAATGTGATTAGGGGTAAATCCTCAAAATGGGTCTCATATAGCCTACAGCAGTTGGTCAGCTCTAGTCGTTGGTACCTCTCACCTTTAGCAAGGATCACAAGTTTCAGTTGATATCCTCTGGATTCAATTTTCCACAACTCATAAAAACAGGATAGAAAGCCAAGAGAGATGTTGAACTACAATACTGAGGCTGGATAGACTCAAACTCTATTTTACAGAGAATCTCTGTATATTTTTCTCTAAACATACAAATATGCATCCCTATACACATGGAAAAGTAGAAAGCATGATATTGCACATACAAATACACACACATGTGCACACACACAAAGAATTTTTCATACTTTGGTACTCTGGAAACTAAATTGTTTTGTATATTTCGCTTAGACTAATTCATGGTTATACATAAGCCAAACAACTATATTAAAGTCTATTTATTTGTAACTTACAAATCTTTCTAGGCTAATTTATTATGCCCAGATTTAGCAGGACAATATTCTGATCCTAACAGTCCATCTTTTTCATTCCCCCCACCTTTTCTACTTTATTTTTTTCATTTGAGACACAGTCTTGCTATCTAGTTCAGGCTGGCCTCAAACTCACAATCTTTCTGCCTCAGCCTCCAAACTCTGGGATTACAGGCAGGTGCCTTCTATTCCCCTAGCTCTTGATTTAAACAAATTAGGGATGGATTTCAATAATTTGTGAAGCACGTGATGACAATCAGGAAAGAAGACCACATCATTTTGTCTGCTCTGAATCTATAAGGAGTTTCAGTATTCCAGGGCTTAGGATTTCCTAATTCCTTACAACTACAAGCAATCCTGCTATGATCAAAAGTGGAGGTGTCAACTCAGGCAGGCTACAAATTGCCAACAGAGGGAGTAGCCATTTTAAATTGCTTCCAAGGCCCAAATAAATTCTCCAGAATGGAAATCTGCTTTTTGCCTTATTTTCTATCTCCAGCAGATGATATATGTTTTACTCATTATGAATCATTTTCTCCACTCCTTTATAACTAAGGCCAAGAAGAATGAGCAAAATGTGATTAACCACTGCCTGTACTGGAATCTGCTTATAGCATAGGGCATATAACAAATAAAAGTGTACAGGCACTTACCATATAAAATTACACCTTGCATTTTAATACCACTTTACCAACGAACAGATTAGTATAAATAGAAAATGAGAAAAATATGCAGAAAGTGTGTGTGTGTGTGTGTGTGTGTGTGTGTGTGTGTCCCTTTGCTTTTTCCACTCGAGGTCACTTGAGTGAAGATCCTCAGATCTCAGGCTAAGATTACAGTCATGAGCTACCATTCCAGGCTCTTTGTTACCTTTAAATCCCCACAAAGATTAGTCATTACAGGTCATCTCAGTTTCTCACAATAATTTTTGGGTAAAGTCAGAAAGTAAAATTTCCATAGTTTCCACAAATTATACCGACATCAAATATAGTGAAAGCAGGGGTTATACTGTGGGGGAGGGACATACAAAGCAACAAAGAAATAATCTTATAAATGAGTTAGATACATGAAAGAAAAAACATTTAAATACATATCTAAGGGTGGGAAAAACAAGTCATTTAAGGATACAGGTGGACCCATTGCAACCATGAGAAGTACCAATTGTCATGTCTAAAACGAACTTTACAACTTTGGTGCGGGGGTGGGGTGGGGATTGGATGGGGGGTTGGGGGGGAGCTGGGAAGGGATGTGAAGGGTAAACAAAGGAGGAGGCTGCAATGCTTGATAAGAAATGTACTCATTATCTTTCCCATGTAATTGTAACCCCTCTGTACAGTATGTTCACAAAAAATTAAAATTAAAAAAATTTCCATAGCTTTTGCAGATACTTAAGACTGAAATAGGGTGGATGGTGTCATTCACAAGTAGAGCACTTGCCTAGCATATGCAAATTCCCAACATCAATCCCCAGGATTGGAAATAAAAAACAAACAACAACAACAACAAAAACCTGAGACCAAAAAAGCACAATGTGACTAGAGTCATACCATTGGCCATACAGAAATGGCCCCTGAGCTCTTAGCTGCTGATTTTCTCTCCTGAAATTACTTCTTAAACAGTGGGGTTAGAAACAAACCCTTTTGTGCATTCAACAAACACAGAAAAAAATATTTGTACTGTGAGGATTCTTTTTATGTGAAGAATTTTATTAGAATACATTAGCTGTATAAGTATTTTATTATGATATTTACATACATACATACATACAATGTATGCCCCCTGTCAATTTCACCCCCTGTATCACACCTCCTTATCCTCTCTCCCTTACCTTTTAAAACAATTCCAACAGGTTCATTGTTCCACTTTTATGCATGCACATAAAGTGCTTTGATCATATTCACTCTCATTCACCCTCTCCATTCACTCCCCCTCCCCTGCTGATACTCAGCCCCAAATGAATGACATTCCTGTCATTCATTCTTTTAGGATATGTTAATTGTACCAAGGGATTTCACCATGGTATTTCACATATGTATGTATTGTATTTTAATCAGAATAACTCACTAGGCTTACATCTAGGACATTCTCATTTTTTAGAACTGGCATTCTGCCAGAGCCATTGCATTTTCAATTGCCATCTCTGAGGATTCAGAATTACAAAGCACTAATCAGGACTGGCAGTGTATCAAGAGATAGAACATCTACATAGCAAGTGCAAGACCCAGAGTTCAAATCCCAATACCAACTACCAAATAAAATAAAAGCACTGATCATTTTCTGACAGAGCCCGCGTTCTCTGAAAACAGCCTAAATTTCTTGTTTTAATTAAAAATCTAACTTTTAATAGGATATAGCCTTTAAACATAGATCTCTTATGACTCCACTACTCCAATGTGCTACCTTCACTGAACATGACCTCTGTCATCTAGCATTATGGCTACAAACTTGAGAAGCAGAATCAGAAGCTGAGAGCAGGAGTTGTGGAGGATGGGGAAACGGGAGGAGATGACATAGTCCTAAATAAGACTAAAATCACCCGGGGCCCTTCACAGGTTTGTAATTAATTCTAATAGATTGCTTCCTTTGAACTGTCTTTAATATAAGATGAAGAGTTACAATTATGGCTACATCCATTTGAACTCTGCCAGACAATATCATGTTTGTGGGGAAGGAGAAGAGATGGTGGGGACTGAACCCAGGTCCTTTGATATGCTAGGCAAGCATTCCACCATGGACCTACAACCCCAGCCCAACACAAGCTCGCCCTTTCTTTCTCTCTCTCTCTTTTTCTTTCTTTTTTTTCTTCCTTCCTTTCTCTTCCTTCCTTCCTTTCTCTTTCTTTCTTTCCTTCTTTCTTTCTCTCTTTCCTTCTTTCTTTCTCTATTCTTTCCTTCCCTCCCTTCCTCCTTCCCTCCCTCCCTCACTTCCTTTCTTCCTTTCTTCCTTCCTTCCTTCCTTCCTTCCTTCCTTCCTTCCTTCCTTCCTTCCTTCCTTCCTTCCTTTGTCCTAGCCACGTCCCTGGACTAGTGCTTTACCACTTGAACCACAGTTTTACTTTCAGCTTTTTGATTGTTAATTGTAGGTAAGAATTTTATGGATTTTCCTGCCCAGGCTGGCTTCAAAGGACAATTCTCAGATCTCAGCTTCCGAAGTAGCTAGGATTACAGATGTGAGCCACCAATGCCCATTATAGTTTATATTTTTAAACAAAAGTTATTATCTTCTGATTACAAATCCAGTTGTCTCTCACGATAAGCCATTCAAGGTGTTCTGATTACATTGCTTTCAGATCTGTTCTATCAAATACAGGAAGAGATAGACATCTTCTGCTCAGAGGCACTAATTCTCATTCAGGAAATTCACCACATTCCCATTCACTGCCTTCTGGTGTGCTTGCTGCCCAAGGGCTGATGCTGAGATGGCAAATTCTCAGACTCATAGCTTTTACTCACATACATTTAGAAGCATGAAAACACTAAAGGAAATCACTTATTTGCTCTAAGCTACTTAAGTAGAACCAGGATTAAAAACAGTAAACACAAAGGACTTGAGGGCCTTAAAGACATCCTGTAGACAATATTCCAACTAAATATTTATATTCACATGAAAGGCATTGTTAGGATCCTTTCATCTGGAAGACTGATTTTTCTATCTTAATTAAAAGATCTGATACATCACAACTTTCTAGCCAGTTTCAACTGACACGTGTGCCAAGTGATTGTATTTCCACAGTGGCCCTTCTTTCTCAGACACAGAAACAGTTTCTGTGTCTCTGTTAGCACCATCACAATTTAAGGTTTCTTTTCCGTTCATATTGACAGACTGATAAGCAGTACTTAAGTCATTTCCACATAGACAGAACTATCTACATGAAGGAATGTTCCACTTACGCTTAGTTGAAAACATGCTGAGTCCTACATAATTACTGTCTTGAAGAAATGACCATGGTAGAGCAATAGGTCAGATAACTACTGTGGTTTGCTCTTTGCAGGCACAGCCTGAGATAATATAAAAATAATTATATGCACAAACCAGATTTTCCAAACTGCTTATTTGGTTTCTAGGTCAGTATAGCTGGACAAATCATCCTGAAAGTTAAGTTTTACAGCTGACCGTGAACTGTTAGTTCACTTCACATTTCTTCCATAAAAGGCTGCACATATTTAGACATTCAAGGGACTATGATGTTTATTCCTCATTCTCTGAAGGATTATCCTGCTAATAGCACTGTTAGGAGTTAGAAAGAAAGAGCAGTTCAGAGCCCTGCTACAGTGAAAGTCGAATATCACCTGTATGACCATGTAATTAACGCTTCAAATATTACATCTACCCAATCACATGACCTTAGCTCTTGCATGTTAAAGTATATAGCCAGATCTATGGCACATGCTATTTTCCCTCTCGTTGTGATCTCACCAATCCTCAATATATGCATAAAATTTTTTGTAATATTATTTTGGGCTTAAAAATGAAAAAATGACACCTCAATGTATCTTTGTAATTTCAAGGCTATATTTATAGTGTTAGAATGTAACATACTTCTTGGCATTTTTGCTCAAGGCTGATACTTCAGCCATAGCTCTACTTCTGGCATTTTACTGGTTAACTAGAGATAAGAGACTCAGCCCAGACTAGCTTTAAGCAGAGATCCTTATATCTCAGTCTCTTGAACAGCTAGGACTCCAGGTGTGAGCTACCATCACCAGGCTCATATTCTGTCTTGAACTAACAAAGACTTGAACCAGCTCACTGATGACTGTTAGAGAAGTTGCAAGCACAAAGGAGAATAGCAGTCAAAATTCTGCCAAAGAAGAAAAGGTAATTTGATAAGAGATTTTCTCTGAAGACTTCCACAAACAGACAATAGATAGTTTTAGGATACCTAGACAGTGGTCTTCAAAATGAGCATATTTGCACCCGTTAACCGAGGGAGATGAGAAGAGGCAGGAAAATGGAGAAGTCCTTGGCAGGTTTCCAGCCTTGTCTATTATCTCAACCCTAGTTCAGTTTTCAATCCTGATGGGATTTCTACTTACAAGAGTGTCCTCTACCAATTTCCCCAGTTCTAATTGTCTTTTCTTTTCTCTCAGATATACTGCAGAGTTTCTGTGTCTCTGGAAATTAATCACTATTTGAGAGATTAATTGGAATTTAAGGCTATTAATTGTAATTTCCTCTTCCTCTTACATTTTTAATTTTGAGGAAATTCTGCATGGACCCATTTAGCAACTAAAATATTATGGAGAGAGAGAGAGAGAGAGAGAGAGAAAGAGAGAAAGAGTATGTGTGTGTGAAGTTCTAGCTCCCTAAAAATAACCACTTTTCAGACTGAGATTTTGATTCTGGCTTGATACTCATTACACCTGGAGAATTCCTTAGGCTTAGTTACAAACTCCACGCAGAAATTTAGGAAAAAAATGGCTTACATAATAAAATTAATTATATATAACTATCATATCCAGTCTGAACTCTTTCATATTCAGAATCAATCACTTCAGGAGGAAGAATAAATCATTTTAGGAAAAACAAAAAGGGTATAGTTAATATTTTGTCCTACAGATTATGGGCCTTTGAACATTTCTTTCCCCTGAGAATTGAATCTTTGTTAAGAAACAGAATTCTCTCTCTGTCTCTCTCTCTTTGTGTCTCTCTCTCTGTCTGTCTCTCTCTCTCTCTCTCTCTCTCTCACACACACACACACACACACACACACACACATACAATAACTACTTTTCCTCAGAGCAAATACTTAGCCTGGAAACACAGCAGTGAGTACTTTTAATTCCTGTTTAACCAGAAGTAAATGTCTCCTGGCATAGCATAAACATAAAATTGTGACTAAGAAGAAAAAAAACAGAATAGACTTAAGTTCTGGTTTCCAAAAGGCTTCCCTCTTGGTTCAGAATTACAACTGGCACCAAGTTAAAGAAGACTCTTTATTGGAACATCTTGGAGGCCTCCCAACTCTGTGACATTTGCAGAAAGAACTAGAGAGAATGACAAAGTGGGAGTGACCTGCTACCTATGCCAGGAAAAATGAGTGAGGTAGACAGTCATCTCCCCTTCCAGCCGATCCTGGGAGACATCTCTACACCACCACCATTTGTAAGGGGCTTTAGGTAGAACTTTCACTGATATCCATGAGAACTCAAACACTCTGAATCAGTAGCAATTTAAGGGAAGATTGCAAATGAAAAGTGGGTATGACTGATGATGATTTTGCAAGTTCTACCAACTTTCTCAAAGTCTGCATCCACTCCTCAGCTGTGATCTCTTTACACGGAGGTTCATGTCTTCACTCATTGTTTTCATCCCAAATTAATTGTTCATAAGCTATGATGTGGTAGTTTTTCTCCTAGGAGTTGGTAGCTACAGGATCCCTGCCTTCGTTGAGTCAGTCTACTGGAGACAGACACTGACTAGAGAGTCAAAAGCAGAAAGCTTCATGTTGCTTTAAGTCCCTGGAGGCAAGAAAGGCTAGCACTAAAGTAAGCATTTGTCCAGCACTGGTTGCTTATGATTATATCCTAGTTATTCAGAAAGCTGAAATCTGACAATGGAGGTTCAAAGCCAGCCTGGATGTAAACATTTATGAGACTCTTACTTCCAATTAACCAGTAAAAGAAAAACAGAAGTGGAGGTGTGGCCCAAGTGGTAGAGTGCCAGCCTTGAGCACAAAAATCCAAGCAAGAGGATGAAGTCCTGAGTTCAAGTCCCACTACTAGCATGCACACACGTGTACACACACACACACACACACACACACACACATAACTATGTATTCAATATTTGGGAAAACAGAAGGAAACAAGGAGAAAGAAAGGGAGAAAAGGATACACCTAGGGTATTGCTACCTCTCAGATAATTTCACATACTTGGGAAATTTAATTAAGAAATAATCAATAGTGCATTAGTATATGCCATATTTTCAAACGTAGTAATGTCTACTTCTCTCTGAAATGATAACAATTAAATATGCTCAGACATGATGATGTTTACATCAGCTGTATCAAATTAGTCTCTGGCCAAGAATTAGTTGTTGGTGATGAGGTCAGATGAACAGCCAGGGCTGATTGGGGAAAATAGTGTATAAGAGAGTGGGGGGGGGTGGGGGTGGGGAAGAAGTAAGAGCTGAGATTGACTTGAAGGTTCCTAGCAGAGGCAAAACTGGTTCAGAAAGCCTTTTGATCCTGGGAAGGATGAGGCTTTTCAGAAAACTTAGGTTTTAATCCAATTGCAACATATGGCCAACAGGAAGTGATAGGCCAGAACTAGAGGAGAGGTTATTCCAACTTCTGCGAAGAAAAGGAAGCAAAGTATTTACAGAAAGTATGAGGGCTCCTGCTGGGCCTGGATCCATGTCACTGGGTGATACAGGAATGAATAAGAATGCTAGCCTTCCGTAAGGCATTTATTATTGATTAGTCAAAAACCATAGAAAACAGGCCATATCTAACTACAGATAGAAGCTGGAAACATTTCAAACACTGCTGGGTCATATCTATCATCCAAGCTTATCAGGAGGCTGAGATCCAGAGGTTCACAAAGATACCCCCAGCAGAAAATAACCCCCATCTCCAAAATAACTGGCAAAAAAAAAGCAGTGCAAGAGGCATAGATTAAATGATCAAGTAACAGCTGAGCGAACAAACCAAGCAAGCTGAACAAGTGTGAGGCCCTGAGTTCAAAACCTCGTACTGATAAAAAGTATATATATATATATATATATATATATATATATGAAGAAATGAAGAATAGTATTAAACTGATGTATGAGAAAACAGCTTTTCATCAAGTCCCTCAGAAACATCATCTCCAGAAACAGAAAAAAAAGAAAACAGGAAGATAGCTTTATTCCATGGAGGTCATATGTTTCCCTTCTAACATCAGTGACAGAAGACATTGCTAATCAACTGAAGAGAAGGGAATTATTAAGCAATAACCTTGTATTGTGCACACACAAGATTACAGTCATTTGGCATCTTTTTTTGATGGAGTATTTTTTTTGAAACACTAACTGAAATATTTAAGCATTAAATGATGTCCAGCCCGAGATTTGCTTCAAAATAAATTAGGAAACAGGGATGAAATATAAATAAGACTAGACTTATTTACATTTATACTGTTGAAATAGACTGATGAGAGGTCTGCTATACTTTTCAAATATATTTGAAATGTTCTATAGGAAAATTATTTAAAATGCCAATTGAGAATAACAGCCTCATAAATAGGGTAGCAAGTTTAACTTTTTTAAAAACTTAGTAAAATGGGGCTACTAAGTAACAAGTTTAAAAATAAAGAAAGCACTTCAAAACTATTATTAAATATAACTATAAGGCCTTCATAAGTAGCATCTACCATAGTCAGGCCTTCAGCAAGGAAACTGGATTTAACGTATCTTTAGGGTTCTAGTCCAATTTGTCTATAGTCTGTTCCCAAAATGCTACTCACTGCCTTATAGCAAGTCCTGAAATCAGTATGTGGATTTTCAAATGAATGATTACAAATACGGTAGGAAAGATACTGTCAGAGCACACCAGACACGCAGCAAAGTATTATTAGTACAACTTGTGTTTCTCCATGCGTATCATGTATGTGATTATGTGTTTGTGTTGATGCACAATATTTTTGTCTAGTTTATGCTCAATATAATAATCAGAAAGTGTCTGTTAAAAACTAAGTCAGATCATGACTTTCCCCCATCCAGGGGCCACCTATCTAGAACTCTTCAGAAGACAAAGTCTTTATGATGGCCCAGTTCTTCCTCATTCCCATTCACCTCCTTCATTCCAAACCCACTGGCTATGTTTCTGTTCCTGGAGCCCCAGGCACATGCTCAGGTGAGCTCAGTCCCTGCCATTCCCTGCCTGGAGTGTCTCCCTATATCTTCTTCTACATACCAAACAACTCTTCACAACAGTCACCTCACTCTTTTTCAGCAATGCCTCTCCTAAGCACAGAGTTTAAAATTCTCTAACCCTAGCATTTTCTACTATTCTTCCCATGTAATTTTTCCCCATGGCTTATTCCCCCCTGATATATTGCAGTGATTTTATAGTGTGTAGGTGAAGTGACATATATAAATGATAAATAACTTCTTTTGTTATCTATCTATATTTGCTTTGTTCATTGAGCACCAAGGACAAGGCAAATGCTCACCAAATATACATGGGGTGAATTATGTGTGTATGCATGGAGTATTTTTGTGTCAGGAGGTATGTATTGGACTATTATACAAAATATATGTATTAGTGTGGGTCGCATTCCAAGAAGCTTGTATGGCATTGTCCTGGAGTCTATTTGGGCTATCTCCATGCTTGCTTAGAGGAAAGACTGAAAAGCAAATACATAATATGCACCCAACCATACTCTGTATATTACAGACTAGGTACCTAGATTAAATGATGCCCATTTTAATTCCTGGTTGAAGAATATATAGATATGAGTGGTTCCCCCCAAGAGAGCATACTTAAATAAATTGTACCATAAATTGGCAGAAGGAAATAGGCAAAGTTGGAAAACCATTAAAAACCCTTACAGATGATCCTGTCTAACCTAATCATTCTAAAACTGAGCATCAAAGTTACAAAACTATAATGACATTTGCCCCAGGCCACACAAAAAGTAAATGCTGAGATAGAGCTAACATGGACTTAGCTCCTATCATGACTCATCCAGTGATCTTTGCACACTCTGGCCTGATCTAAAAATGAAAAGTACGGACTTGCTCTCCAAAAAAATCCTGCCACTTTTCTTCTCTCTGGAAATAATCTGAGCTTTTTCTTCCCAATTAAGTGTCAATCATCTATTCCATTCAAGCCTTGACAATTTGCAGGGATCTGTGTTTTAAAAACAAAGAGCTGCTAATGATCACTATTTTTCTCAAAAATCAGTGCCTTAAAATCTCTTTGCCATAGCAACCAGGAGTGGTGGAGTCATCCACTATTATTCCCATACTTTCTAATAATACAATTCTAACTATGTCATGCCCCGCGCTATTAGTCTGTCAAGAATCAAAACATTTAACCCTCATTGTCCTGTTTATGAGAACCAAAAAAATCCACATCTTAAAATTAATGAATCTATGTTTTTCTCTAACCATCCATGCATAAAGTTACCTCAAGCCATAAAGCACTAAGAACTAATGAATCAAGAGTAAAGACTCTCACTTCCTTAATTTGGTAAGAGGTAGTAACCACCTTTTCAGAAAGCAATTTTATTATATGGTTACAGTAATTCAAATATAATATTAAAAGCCCTTTCTCCAGGTGAGGACATGAATCTTAGAACTGTTTTTGTGGTGTCCTAACTATAGAAGACATTCTTGGTTCCTCCTTTAAAAAATTATTTTATTTTTATTTATTTAATTTTATTTTTACGTCAGTGCTGTAGCTTGAACTCCAGATATGGGTGCTGCCTGAGGTTTTTTTGGGGGGAGGGGGGTTGCTCAAGGCTAATGCTCTACCACTTGAGCCACAGCTTCCAGCTTTTTGGGTACTTAATTGGAGGTAAGAGTCTAATAGGCTTTCCTGCCAGGCAGACTTCCAATCATGAACCTCAGATCTCAACCTCCTGAGTAGTTAGGATTACAAGTATGAGCCACCCGCAACCAGCATATTGATTCCTCCTTAACAGAACTCTGTTCTGTCCAGTTGTCCCCAACTCTTCAGGACAGGCTGATGCAGCCTTCTTTCATAAAGAGATCATGACTGTACTAAGTGTATCACAAGACTCTTACTCTTTTGACTGGTTTACCTCTTAACATGTTATGAAACTGTAGCCAATGAAGGAAGGATACATTTGCTGGAGAGAAAGATTATTCTGAGAAAGTTTCCTTATCTTCTGCAAAACTTGGAGGAAGAGGTTGTTTCTTTTCTGATTCAAAGTATAATGCCAAGACTGTTGTTGTATATATAAGGAAACTATATATTGTATATATAAGGAAACTATAAGGAAAGTGAAGACAAAGCCCACTCACCAAGGAGGGAAAATAAAAAAGAGGCAAAGCAAGATTTTGTGGTAGAAGAAATAACCTGTCCAGCACTTCATGTAGAATTTTCTGTATTGACATCGGAAGCACTCCAATCCATACAATGATTGCATCCTGGTTAGGAAGTGGAGACGTTATGAATAAGTCGTACTTGTTTGTGGTAACATGAGAAATGTACAATTAACAGCAAGTCCAAGGAAAAGTGATTCTTTTGTTTGATATACTACAGCCTGTGCCATTAGAAAGTAAGAAGGTCAACACATAAAGGTTCTCCGTGGAGTAAAGTGTTAGATCAGTAGCAGAAGCCAGCACAAGGCAGGGTACCTACTCCAAGTGTGCTTTTGTTATAGTGGACTTAGGGGAAGCCAAGCCTCACCTGAAGGAGGAGCCAGAACAATGAATCCACTGTAACCCATTCTCACTTCCTCCTCTATATGCCAGAAAAATACTCTCTGAGAGAAAGGAGAACTATTAGGTAGATAGGAATAAAAAGTGTTAGCTGTAACACATGGCAGCTAACATCGTGGTACTTGCTCCTCAGGCTCCTGCTCAAATGCGTCCTCCTCCTTAAGCATTTCTTCTTCCTGTCATGGTCTGGGTGCTCCCTCAACCGACTGGAAGAGCCCAAGCCGTGCATGCACAAGCCATCAAGCCATCAGTGCAAAGCTCAGGGGAGGAGATGTGGGAGAAGTCCTGTATTATAAAACTGCCTTCGGAAAGGACTCGGCCTGACTCTTCTCTGAGGCCCCTCTCCTGAAGGAGAGCGTCCCTACTTTCACAGCTTTCCTTTTACTTTCAAATACACTTACTTTGGGCTGGGAAGGTGGCTTAGTGGTAGAGTGCTTGCCTAGCATGCATGAAGCCCTGGGTTCGATTCCTCTAGTACCACATAAACAGAAAAAGCTGGAGGTGGTTGTGATTCAAGTGGTAGAGTGCTAGCCTTGAGCAGAAGCAGCTCCGGGACAGTGCCCAAACCCTGAGTTCAAGTGCTAGGACTGGCAAAAAAATTTTAAAAATAAGCTTACTTTGTTTACCTTAGACACTCCCTGCCTTTTATTTTATTTAATTTTAAATGGGCAGATAAATGAATCAGTTCCCCTAGACTGCATCATCTGAATGAGATCTTAATCACAGAACTGAGAGAGAAGTTCCAGTTCTTGTTCTGCCTTCATATTTCCAAGACTAGACATGTATCTGTGTTTCATGAGCTTGTCCATCACAGTTGTCATATGGAGAGAAGAAGAAGGACAGGCCATGGACAACTTGAAAGACAGTAAGCAATTCTACAAACTCAGGCCACTAAAGATGATCACTTGCCCAAGAAAATGGCTGCCCAGGTACACTGCTCCCCAAGGACTCTGGTCTTTACCTCCATTAGCTTCTCACCACTGTCAGATCTTACTCTCGCTGGCAAAAATAATATCTTGCTAATGGAGTCACTAGAAACAGGCCACAGCCTGACACTCAAAACCAGCAGGGCTTAAAAGAAGCTTATTAATTGGAGTCATTAGAGTATATTGTGTGTGGGTCTGGAAATGGTCTTATTCAGAATAATTTGCGTTTGAGATCTGATCTGCTCAAATGCATTCTTGTTCAGGTTTTATAAAAGTACATTCTGTTAGACTATCTGAGACAGCTCTACATGTGTAATATTTTAATCTTTCTAACAAAGTATTTATAGTACAGTATTGTGATCTCGTATGTTCAAAAGGTGCTCGCTCTTTGATAGAAACAACAAAAAGACCCAGTAGAAGATATCCTTGAAAACATCTGCACAGGCATTGTCTAGTGGGGCATCAGAAGGTGGCAGCAGATGCATCGCTGGACACCAGGAATACAGGGAGGACATTTGGTTCCTGGATGACCCACATTCTTCCTTAAAGGCATCAAAGTTGTGATCAGGGCTTAGAAATCTGGATAAACATCTTAAGACATGCACCAATTGCTTAGCCCAGCATCAGAAGAGACCTGCTGCTCTTCCTCATTTCTTAGTGGAAGGGGGCTCCATAGATTTTAGCGGGCATAGGAAGAAGGAATTTTTCTAAGAGCTGACCTATGAAATAGCCAGAGAAAATAAGTCTCTGTAGGGTCATCTGAGGAGATTAGGGGCTGGCAGAAGAAAAAAAAAAAAGGAGAAAAATATGGAAGTAAAATTGGGAAAAGAAGGGACCACACGTACTGACAAAGTTATCAGTGACTTAAAAGTTACCAAGTTACCAAATAACTTGAGGGCATGGGAGGGGTTAGGAAAGATGGATACAAATAATGGAAGGGGTCACATTAATTATGATGTATTGTACTTATAAACTGATTTGTTGAATGAAGCAACTTTTAACAACTATTTAATGATAATAATAAAAATGTAAGAAGTCACCAGTAAATATGGACTGAAATGTGATTAATGACAGAAATATTGCATCCTATTCAGTATGGATTTAATCTTTGGATTTTCTTTTTTGAACTTTCCTTGTATTTCACCTTCTCATTCTTACTGTGTCTACTTTGGGCATTTAAAAAACTAATTGCTTGGGCTTGGAAGGTGGCTCAGTGGTACAGTGCTTGCCTTGCATGCATGAGGCACTGGGTTTGATTCCGCAGCACCACATAAGCAGAAAAAGCTGGAAAAGGAGCTGTGGCTCAAGTGGTAGAGTGATAGCTTTGAGCTGAAAAGCTGAAGGACAGTGACCAGGCTCAGAGTTCAGGCCCCAAAAAACAAACAAACAAAAAAAAAAAACCAACACAACAAAGAACTAATGGCTTTAATAAAATATAATTGAAAAGATACTGCAATTCACCTGCTTAAAAATGACCAGTTCTACTACCTTTAGTGTAATCACAGATACGTGCCACCATTACTACAAACAAATTTAGCATAATTTTACTCCTCCAAGAAGAAATGGTCATTCCCCATTTTTCCTCTTACCCTCTTAGTCCAAGAAAACAGCTAATCAACTTTCTGTTTCCAGGATTAGCAGCATCACACACTATATGATCTTTTGTGCATGCTTCTAGCACTTAGCATAGTGTTCTCCAGATTTATCCCTGTATACAAATATATCATGCTCCATGCTGAACTCTATGCTGAGTTTGCTTATGTGTCCAACTACCTAATTCTGAAATGTGTGCTTGAGCTGCAGATAATTAAAACATTTAGAAAAGATAGCTTGATTTTGTTGGGAGTCTATTGTCACTAAGCAAAAATAATTATATGTATATTTGTATATGTGTATATATATACATAGACATGAATGTGTAATGACTTTATTATGAATTTTTTTATTTTGGTACTGGGGCTTGAATTCTGGCCTGGGGATGATCACATAGCATTTTTGCTCAAAGCTGACACTACCACTTGAGCCACAGCTCTACTTCTGAAATGTTGGTGGTTAATTGGAGACAAAAGTCTCATGGACTTTCCTGGCAAGGCTGTCTTAGAACTTGGATCCTCAGATCTCAACTTCCTGAGTGCTAAGATTATTGGCATGAGCCACTTCACCCAGCTATATTATGAAGTAAAAATTAGTAATTTTCTCAATGGTATAACTCCTTCGAACAACTAATGAACTATTTATCAAAATGCATACCAGGAAGCAGGGGTCCAGTGAGTGGGGGACAAGAATAGAGGGAGCAAGAGTGTGAAAATGCAGTTATTATATCCAATGTATATTATATAACAATTGAATTTTGTAACTTGACAATAGGGGTGGGATGGGAAATTGGGGAGAACAATGGAAGGGATAGAACTGATCAAAATGCATTGTACTCACAACCTGATGTATAGAATTGTAAACTCTTTGTATAAATAATTAATAATCAAACTTTATTAATTAAAAAAATGAAAAATTTTGGAAAAACCACTGAGGCTACTGTGAACAGATGATGGAGTCCGTACCTTATTGGTAAATGAGACATAAAGGAGGGAAATCCAAGAGCTTTAAAAAAATATTTTAGGGCTGGGAAGGTGGATCAGTGGTAGAGTGCTTGCCTTGCATACATGAAGCTCTGGGTTCCATTCCTCAACGCCACATAAGCAGAAAAGGCCACAGTGGTGCTGTGGCTCAAGTGGTAGAGCACTAGCCTTGAGCTGAAGAGCTGAGGGACAGTGCCCAGGCCCACAATTCAGGCTCCACAACCGATAAAAAAAATATTTTATTGTAAAGATTCTGTATAGAGGGGTTACAGTTACATGAGTAATAATGAGTACATTTCTTGTCAAGCATTATTACCTCCTCCTTTGTTTTTCTCCTACTATCCTTTCCCATTGCTCCCCCCAAGTTTTAAAGCTCATTTTCAACGGAGTGTCTTGTGAGTGTCATTGTTGCAATGGGTCATCCTGAATCCTTATTACAACATTTTGCTACTCCCCTTTCCCTCCCCAAATTAGATAAATATATATACAAGATACAGAATACCAAAATCAAATACAGTGACATAGGGGGACGAACATTAAAAAAATCACTTAGTACATTAAAAACAACCACAAAGAAAGACCTCTTGTGTCCATATCTTGGGGTTCATTTCCCTTAGCATCATAACTTTTGAGCTTTTCTGCTCAATAAGATTATTCTAGACATAAAGGAGGGAACTCTAAGGGCTTTTATGATAAACATTCATTTATTAAGCATCTAGTTACTGTGTCCATGCTGCAGACAAGGACTGAGGCATTGAAGCCTCAGAATTGCACAAACAGATAAAATTAGCTATCTTCATGGAGTAAATAAATACCTTTGTGGAGTGTGTTTTAGTGATATATGCTTGCATGTGTGTGTGTGTGTGTGTGTGTGTGTGTGTGTGCGCGCGCGCCTATACCTGGACTTGAACTCAGCATCCTTGTGATCATTCTGCTTACTTTCTTATGATGGACACTACCACTTGCACCATGCCTCTAGCCTAAATAATAAAATTACCAAAAAAAAGAAGTTGGGTGCTAGGGTCTCTCACCTACAGTCATAGCTACTCAGGATGCTGTAATCTGAGGACTGTGATTTGAAACCAGCCTGGACAGGATAGTGTGAGACTCTTATTTCAAATTAACTACCAAAAAGCTGTAAGTAATGCTGTGGCTCAAGAGTGCTAGCCTTGAGCAAAAGAAGCTCAGGGACAGTGCCCAGGCTCTGAGTTCAAGCTCAAGGACACACACACACACACACACACACACACACACACACATACAATGTCATAAAAAGTAAGGCAAAGGAATAGCAGATTGTTCAGAATAGTGGTTATCTTTGGAAGGAAGGAATGAAAGAAGATGGGAAAGTAGAGAACACAAAGGAAGGTGCAAGTCTAGATAATGTTCTTATTTCCCTGTGATTATGCAGTAGCACAATGCTTCATAATTTCCTTCATAACATGTCTATATTCTTCATAATACTTCATAACATGTCCATCACATATACCCTTTGGTGTCTAAAGACAGTCTTGGACTGAGGGATGGTGAATGTTCCACAAGAGCTATATTTTGAATTTTGATCTTTTCCTGGGCTAGCAACGTATACAGTAAATTCTGGGGAAAGAGAGGGTGTTAACAGATAGACTAACAACAAACAACCTACATTGTAGGTTAACCTATATTGTTAAGCTATGATGTTCAGTAGGTTAGCTCTGTGAGCTACATTTATAACTTTGAATATTTTAAATGAACTTATTTAGATGTAACCCCAGTATAAATTGAGGAGAATCTGCATTGAATATTCCACGAATTTAATTTTTAAAGGAGCAACTCTTTTGGATAAGAAAACATAACTAGTGATGTTCTCTAGAATCATCCAAAATAAAATGTCATTGGAAATGCAGCCTGATCACTGGCCTCTCATACAAGAGACAGAAATTCTAAACTGCTTCAATTACACTACAAGGTTTGGAAATGGATGTTAGAGAAGAGCAAGGTAATGTACTGGAGATAAATTTGTCTGCTTATCTTGTAAAATCAAGAGCTCCGATTGATCACTTATAAAGCATCTTATCAGAATGGGACTTCCTGGGACCAGAGAAATTTTGTTTTATGTTTTCACAACTTCTCAGTTTTCAAGTTTCATTTGTATATACATACCTATTTATTCTCACAACTAGTTTTATTAGCTCATTTTATATAAGATAAAATGGAACATAAGGGAGGTCCAGGTTAACAGAGACAAATGGTTCTAGAACTCAGGCTGTGTCCCTAACTTCTGTATTTGTCACATAATGCCACACCTAAAGTCCATGATTCATGAATTTACTTTTATTTACAAATCCCAGGAATGGATATTAAAAACAAGTTTCATCAAGTTAAATTTAAATCCATAGAAAGAAACATCAATCCACTCTATGGGTAAAATAATGGATAGAACTCATTACTATAAGGAGGAACACAGCTGACACTCCAGATGGAGTCAGACATGTTTTCAGGAACTCCTGAGTGACAGATTTACACTCAGCTATTTATGAAAAGAAGATGTCTTCAGGGCATCGCTTCCCTGAAAGGCTGCTGTGCATTTTTACAAAATACCCTTAGTGCTGTGACGGGAGTTAGAAGACAGAAGCAAGTAAGTACTGTGGCAATCATCATGTTCGTAGGACAAATAGCATTCTAACTCCAAATCGTGTCTTACATGTGTAATTGCTTAGGATTTGCTGTGGTTCCTTCTAATCTTAAACTTAATTATTTCAGCAGAGCTGACAAATCCCCTACCCATAGCTTGCCTCCACCCCCCTCCAAAGGAAGAATTCACATTTATAATAAAGGCATGTGGATTTAGCTGCATAAAACAAGCATAGGGTTCTCATATGGCCAAAGTTCAGTCCTAGAGCATACTAATGTCATAGAGAAATTAATTCTGGTGTCCTGATAATTGAGTACTTTCAACCCTAGGCATTGATCATGGGGGAGATGGCAAAGAGAACACTAGGCTTAAACCAACCAGGCTTCAACCAGAAAGCAAATAGTGTAAAAAGCTATTACATACTCTTTATAAATAAAAGCCAGTAAAATTGTATTTTTTAACCTAATAAACACAATTAACATCCTCAGTGCTATCTAAGACAACAAGCACTACAAAACAAAATACTCAAGTTTTATATAGCAAGGTTAATTTGAATAAGCAATTTAATCAATGTAAGGCAGCCAAATTATGTACATTAATATCTTCATATCATTAGTATAATCCCTTGTGAATTATATCATTACTAAAAGTAATTCTAGGCTGAACTTTTCATTTCCCTTTATATTAACTTATTTATGATATAAATTTGGTTAGAAGCAATATGTGTCTGAAATAGAATCCATTTATACTCTCTATATAAACATATGTAGAAACAACTACACCGACCTATTCACAAATGTATGTGAATAGACACATACAGATTTATGATAGGACACCTCATCCAAAAGACTACCGGGAAAGGGTCTTCTCTTATCTATACAAATAGAGAAAACATGCTTCTCCCTTTCCTCAGCCTCTTTCCAACTTCATAGTATTTCAGGGTTCTTTGTTTTGTTTTGTTTTGTTGGTCATCGGGCTTGAACTGTGGGTTTGGGCGCTGTCCTTGCGCTCTTCAGCTCAAGGCCAGCACTCTATCACTTGAGCCACGGCGCCACTTCTGGTTTTCTAGTGGATTATTGGAGATAAGAGTCTCATGAACTTTCCTGCCCGGGCTGGCTTTGAAGGGCCATCCTCAGATCTCAGCCTCCTGAGTAGGTACGATTACAGGCGTGAACCACCAGTGCCCAGCAAGCTTTCATTTTTTTAACAGAGGAAAAAAATGTACATATATTCATAGGTACATATATAGGTGTGTATGTATGTTTTTAAAAGAATATAATATGTATTATGTGTATATATGCATAAATATGCAGAGACATAATTTTTAGAATGCTAAACTATAAAGGCAGAGAATTTGACTAAATATTTGCCTGAAATATTTCAGACTAGTTTATCTTTAATATGTGACGAATAGAGTTTCTTTGGCAGAAAAACTGTACATAAATCTAACATGTAAATAGCTAAAGTCCAGAGTCATAGCATATCACAAACAAAGCAAAAAGCAAAGCCTGTCTAAACAAGAACCTAACTAATGTCCCAACCTGACCCTCCTGTGGTACATTATTTCAAAATCAATGCACAAACTGGAAAAAATGCATCTCAATGTTTAGGTTTAAAATCGAGGCATGAGAATTGGGTTCACTGCTTTGGTAGGTGCCTCCTGGGTTGGAAGTACTCAGGATTGTACCCATCTGTGGAAGCCACCAGGCACAAGTCAGCAATTGTGTATTATATATTATGCAATGAAGGCTGGTGTATTCTTACTGGACCCATTCACATCAGTGCTGCCCAGTACAAAACAGAAGCCAAATACATTGTTTCAAATATTCTACTAACTATATTAAGCATTTTAAGTACGCATGTGCAATCAATGCCTAATATAGTCTATCTGACCTAAGTATTATCATTTTGACATATTCTAGAAATCATTAATAAGATATTTTACTTTTTTGTATGTACTATCTTTGTACTACTTTTGTACTATGTTTGAAGTATTTTTGCTTGTACTATCTTTGAACTCTATGTATTTTATACTTGCTACACACCTCAGTTTGGAAGGGCCATGTTTCAAGGGCCAATATTCATGTATTGCTTCTGTATTGGACAGGGCAGGGCAGGTCTTAGTCTTGAGAATTAGATCCTTATAAGAAAATGCCATAGCTCTTATTGTGCGATAGACGCTATAGAAAATTGACCCCAAAGCCATATTCTTGCTTCCTGTTTCTTTGTTTTTCTAACATGCTATATCTCTTGGGTTTATAGCTTAGAACTAAACATCATTTAATAAAGATCATTTTACATTGGTAGTGGGGCATTAACTGAAGAAAAAAAAACAGAGAAGTGCTATGCTATTTTTCCTGGAAGCTCAGATAGTGTTATGAGGGTTCAGAGGGCAATGACAGGCCTAAAGAAATCCAGAAACTGGGCCTCCAGTGAGAAAAGAATTGTGTAATATTATCACCCCAGTGATTCTTGATTCCTATTGCCCTAAATCTATGCTCTGAGTTCCTGTCAATAAAGAACAAGCACTTCATGCCACAGCTCATTCCAGTGGCTTCAACATTCATGTCTTTCTTGGAAATTGCTTCTTACTTTAAAGATACCTTTCTACTTTTGCTGCATTTGAAGTTGGTAAACAGAAGTTCCAAAAGAACTACTTCCTTTTCTTAGGAACTGTTGTGATCCTGAATCTTATTTGCATGCATTTTTTCCCAACTGGATGAGCCTAAAATTCCAAACGCTAACTTGATTTTCTAAAAAACCAATGTATTTGCATTGCCCCATAAGTGGTCTTTTGGAGAAGCAAAAATATTTCTAGCCTAGCTGCTTGCTGATGGCCAGGTTAGTAGAAAATCTCTTAAATAACATGCCTTGGATATGCCATTAGCAACCTCAGTCCACACATTCACAATTTTCCTATTTTCTTTATGAGTTTTTGGAAAAGAGGTAATGAAAAAAATCCAAACTTTTTTCTGGACATGGGCATTTTTTCCTTTTTGAGGGTGAAACTAAACCCTATTGTGGATATATTTCAAAAAGAAATTGAGTTACCATCAATCGACAGACCATTTTTAAAAACTTGAATCAAACCTCAGAACTGGAAGAATTTTACAGACATTTTAATTATTCTTACCAACATATACTCCAGCCACAATTTCACAGTTTACCTCAAAATTATGAGGAAAATACTCTTTTTAAAGTCAGTTTGCAAAATTACTGAAATACAACCTACAAAGCAAACAGAGAAATGGAAAGATATTTGATCAAACTTCCTAACCCAAGTTTGCTAATCTGCATTAGTTATATCCTTCTTTTAAAACTATACCAATTCTAGCCAATACATTTTTTAACCAATGATAATGTTTTATGTCTATATAGTTTATTATGGTAGGATCTAGTTAGTCTGTACTTATAAATAATGCCATTGTCCTTAGAGAAACTGAGGAATTGATTTTTTTTCACTCAACGCTAAGTAGCCACATATGACTAGCCATATTGTGGTCAACAGAGCTATATATAACAGTTGGGGTAGGCCTGGTTTACTTAGGTCTTTGTGACTCCATACAAACAACAGCTTCCAGATCCAAAGCTCATTTAAAATACAAAGCACTTCATAACTTCTTTGAAAGTCTTAAATAATTAAACAGAACAGCCTCCATGACAGCAAGTCTGCAAGAAAGTCTCTCAGGATGCTGTTATTCTTTGGGATGAGCCAGCAGGAAGGTGTGTGTGTATGTGTGTGTGTGTGTGTGTGTGTGTACGAGCCAGCAGGAAGGTGTGTGTGTGTGTGTGTGTGTGTGTGTGTGTGTGTGTGTAGAATTGATGTTTTGGGAGC
Organism: Dipodomys ordii; assembly: GCF_000151885.1. NCBI lineage: Eukaryota > Metazoa > Chordata > Mammalia > Rodentia > Heteromyidae > Dipodomys > Dipodomys ordii. The sequence continues at coordinate 5,281,743 of NW_012267292.1, forward strand.
TTGGGCCTTGGCTCTAATACCACTATGACCTGGCTGAGGGCTGAGGGGTACTGTAGAGTCTTGAGTTCCTAGGGCCCTGATGTTCTTACTTACATAATGAAAAGTCCTGCCTCTCTCTAAGCCTATTCAGTCTAGTTTGTAGGACTTATTGGTTGATTAAAAATAATTCTTAATGCCACTGATATTACATTGTGAAAGGGTGAGCTTAGGGACCCATGGTCCCGCAACCCATTCTCTTGAAAGACCATACTGTACAGGCTAAATTCAAAGATTAGTCCTCACAAATGTGATGATTACTTGTGAAAGAAGAGGAGCATAGGTTATTAGCATGAGCAGCAGGTAGCTGGTGCTCCCTGATGCAGAATTGGAAGTTTTTTCCTCACACTTGGCAATGCTCCTATCCCAGGACTTGAGCTTCAGATCTCAGTGGACAGTCACAGACATTTTTGACCCATCTGGCTGCCTGTGCGGTCAGCACATTCCTAACACAGGCTGGTTTCCTCTATGCACTGAGGTTTTAAATAAACTTCTCCACTTGTTACTTTGAGACACAGCATTGTGTTCTGTTACACCAGAGATCCTGCACCAGGGACACACATCCATTTGACCCTCTGACCCAAACCCAAGTGACAGACAGAATACCAGCTTCCTTTCCCACATGCCAAATGGAAGGAGAGGCAGGCAGATGCCCAGGCCAATTTGTGTAGGAAAAAAAAAAAACAGCAAAATAAACCAAATGTTAGTATTTATATAAACATCTCGAAATAGGAATCTGACAAAAACAGCAGGTGAAAAAAGGAAAAGGAAAAAAGAAGGAAGGAGGGAGGGAAGAAAACAACTAGAGAAAGTAAAGATTTTGAAAATCAAATGACATTCCAGATAAATGACAGGTAGGTATTAGGTGAATGCTATTAAATTTTTGCCTGTCTAGTGCTAGGCCCATATTTCTTCACTTATAGCTCTCTCAGCAGAATTCTTGCTCTTCTGGCAAAAAACTCTTTTCTAAATCATGCCAATGTAACACGGCTCCTGTATAGGTTTTCCAAACAAAATTGTTTCAATTATTCTTTTCCACTTATTATTTCAACTATTTTTCAGTTATTATTTCAGTTATTTTTACCATTGGGTAGGAATAGGAGATCCTACTGAGCAACAGATGGTCCTCAGCTGGGCCAGTTCTTGGGTCAGGCCCCAAGTGGCAGCTCAGAGAATACATCGTCCTGCTAACACACAAACTGACCTCAGAAAATATTCACATCCTGGTATTCACATTTTTCAAAAATTGAACAGTGAACAGAGTCATCCATACACTTCATAAAGTTAGAAGCGAGAACTGGCATTCCAGCCAAAGACCCAAATTTATGTGTCCCTCCTCTACATACAATATACAATACTGTGTTAGCTTTGCTACCACTGGGGGGGGGAATATCTGAAACAAATGAACTTTATAAAGCAAAGATTTATTTTGGTTCATAATTTCAGATATTTCAGTTCATAGTTAGCTTGATCAGAAGACTATTTTGGCAGAGAACACATGGTAGAAGTCTGAGTCTGTTTACCTCATGGTGGCCAGGAAGCAGAGAGAGAGAGAGAGAGAGAGAGAGAGAGAGAGAGAGAATCAGGGTCCCAATATCTCCAAAGACTTGTCCTTCACTAACCTCAGCTCCTAAAAAGTCTACCTCTCAACAACTCCACAGATGATCAACTGTGACTAAGCCTTTACCATATGGCTTTTGGGGGACATTCAAGATTAATAGCAAATATACTTCAGAAGATAGTCCTTATGAGGAAGATTTTAGATCAAGTTTCCTCAAATGCACAATGAAGGCTGATCATGAGAAGTGGAAAGATCCATCAGAAAAAAAATAGGACAAATGTTCCACACCTGAATGATTTCTCTCTTGAGTTATGTTTGTTTGGCAGTATTTTTACTTGTGATTTTTTTTCCATTATAATTTTTGTGCATAGGATTTACAATAAAACAGGTAATCAAACTTCCCTGCCAATCTAGGTGACCAAAACAAGGTAATTACCCAGAATTATCATGAAAACAGAGGCAAAGCAATTTTTCACACATAATTGGATGTCCAAGAAGACATTTAAAAAAAAATCCAAAGGTCTCAATAAAGACCTCTCAGTGTAAATGTCTATTTCAGTAATAATGACATCCTATTTTATGATGTTGGATCCATACAGTGTCTAATTGCACATATGTACATCTTGCCAGAATGACTACAGCTCAGTTTTCCCCCTGTATCTAGGAATGTGGAAGGCCGGTTATATATGTCACAGGTCATGAGCTCCTAGTAATGAATAAGAAAAAAATCCTGTTTATCACTTCCAGAGTCAGTCTCAGTGTCACAGCAGAAAATCACATCAACTACTTGACACACAACATTGCTGCAGAAAATCCATATATATAAATACCTCAGTCCATTCAGGTTCTTTTCCCAATTTAGGTTTAGATGACTGCACAGGATAGAGATTTTTACCTTTATCCATTTGTACTTTTATCTAAAACTTATGTTCACTTCATTTTTATAATACCATGTACTTAGGTTCTCAAAATTTTAACTTCTTATCCAAAGAGGATCTCTTTAATATTGAATATTTTACCTTGTTCAATTACTGGAAATTATTTATTTATTACTTAGCTTGGGCTGAATTTTTTCTCAACTGTGAAATGATCCACTAGGCAATCATATTACTAATATGCAAAAAGTTCTATTTCAATTACCAAAGCAAATGAAACCTATGATTATTAAGAAAACTGCTTTGCATATCAGTCATTGTTTATTTCTGAACACAATCAAGTACCACAGGCTAGATTAAACGCTTAAGGATACGGATTTTTTTCTGTGTGATTTACAATATAAAAGTAATCAAACCTTCCCACCAATCTAGGTGAGTGGGAAATGTAATTACTAGTAGTTATCATTAAAACAAAGACATGGCAATTTCCTGTACACAGAATTGAATATTCCAGAAGTAAATTTCTGAGGAGTTCTCAGGAAAAAAATATATTTTTAAATTAATGTTAACCTGGTTATTTCGCTTGTTGTGTCTCAGTTGCTAACACAGAATAAGCAACACATTTGGGGGATATACTTAAACAGCAGCAAGTAAAAGGCTATTCTCAGGAAAATCACAGAACTTTGAGCTTAAGGCTGAGTAATTTATTACAGTTTGAATCTTTATGCAAACACAACCAAACTTAATCCCCTGAAGCTGTTCCTCCATGAGAGGTTTCACCCCAATTGGATCCCCTCTCCAAATGCTGAATCCTACAGAAATCAACTGCTCCTATTCTAGGGCTCCATTGCCCTAGACAAACCTGAGGGTTTTCAAAACTGATCCATCAAAGCCACTGTTACAAACCAAAAGCAGTAGTAACAGGCAACCACTGTGTGTAATTATGTTGATGAGCTGATAGGTATGAGGGTTCAGAGAACAGCACCCCAGGAGGCACAGGATTAGGAACTTCAAGAAAGGGGAAAGAAGGGCATGAAGTTCCCCATCTCAGGCTTTTCCTTCTATCGGCTTTTTTTTTTTTTTTGTCAGTTATGGGACTTGAACTCTGGGCCTGGGTGCTATCCCTCAGCTCTTCAGCTCAAGGCAATCGCTCTACCACTTAAGCCACAATGCCACTTCAGTTTTCTGGTGATTCATTGGAGATAAGAGTCTCATGGACTTTCCCTGCCTGGGCTGGCTTTGAACACAGTCCTCAGATCTCAGCCTCCTGAGTAGCTAGGATTACAGGTGTGAGCCACCTGTGCCCAGAAACTATTGTATTCTTAATATCCTACTTCTGGAAGCTGAGGGATGGTTCTGGATTCTGAGCCTCCTGCTTGTTAGGCAGGTGCTTACTGCTTGAGCCCTATCCCCACTCCGTTCTGTTTTGATTATTTTTTTAGGTATTTTCTCGTATTTCTACCCAGGACAACAGAGACTGTGATCTTCCTAGAGCCTCCTATTGTAGCTAGAACCACAGGCACATGCCCCTATATGCACTTATTAGTTGAGAGAGGGTCTACCTACCTTTTTTGCTTAGACTGGCCTCAAACTGTGGTTTTCCACATTTCTGCCTTCCTAGTAGCTGGGCCTAGATCCCTTAACCAGCTTCTCAGTTTTTTAATGGCCCATTTCATGTCATCTCCCACTGTCTTTTCCAAACTGAAGTAATTGTTCCATTTCCCCTATATATTCTTCTACACAGTTCATTTGATTAAGCTGGGATTCAGGTTGTTTTGTGCTTGCCCATATCGGCCACTACTTGTGGATTTGCCATTTGCCTTCCCAGTCCAAACACTCAGAACCATATCTGCAACCTGGAACCTATTCAATAAATGCTTGTTTAATGAAGGCCCAAACTCGGGATCAAATTCAGCAAGTGATGGAAGAAGCTCTTACGTGTGTTGGACTTATTTCTGCGCTTAGAGATTGAACCAATAAGCAGGTTCTTCACCCCTTAAAGATGAAAGGTTATCTTGCACCAAGCGCTTATAAACTACCAGCGCATGCTAAATATTCTAGACCATTATATCACTGAGTCCACGCAATTAAAAAAATCCCATGAAGTGCTCTTACTATTAGCATTCTGTATTCACAGATGGGAAAATTAAGGCTCAAGAAATTAAGTAATTTACCCCAAGATATCCAGCTGTTAAAGGTGGAGCTAGAACTCAAATACAGTGATCTCAGAACTTCAGAGTTAGAAGGAATCCTAGAATTACCTTTCTCACTTAAACTTTTTGAAGATGAGACTTGTAACTCACAGCCTGATACATAGCAAATCCTTGAAAATGATGATTAATGAGTTGATGGAGTCCCTTTGCTTTCCCTTTTTCTTTCTTTCTTTCTTTCTTTCTTTCTTTCTTTCTTTCTTTCTTTCTTTCTTTCTTTCTTTCTTCCTTTTTTGATCCAAGACTGGAACTTGAACTTGGTACCAGACATTTTTACTCATTGGCTCATGCTCTACCAACTGAGCCATGGCTCCAACCCAATTAATCCCTTAATTTCTCAGATTCTGGCCTTTGCTTGAGAGAACCCAGCTGCCACAAAAGAAAAAGAAAAAAAAAAGAAAGATACAGGCTCTATTCTTGCCTGCCCAACACCTCTCACAGGTGTGAATTGCTTGTATCATCTGAATTATTCATGACCCACACAATCACACAATGATAAGTGTGCTTACAAAGAAGCACAATTCCATCTTTTTCAAGACAAAGTACTGGATTAATTGGTTAACTAGGCAATACAAGCTCACAGGTCAGGTTGATTCACAAGAAATAATACTTCTGGGCCCATGTTCTGAATTTCAGCTTTCGTGCAATTTCCCTCCTCCCCATAGGATTAAAAAACCAGCAGTACTTAAAGCAGGAAAGAGAATCATCATAAGTATCCTTTCCTTACTTGCAAAGCAACTGCCAACCTCTGAATCTTATACTGTGCTACTGTAAACCAATGTATTTTTCCCAAAACTGAATTAGGATTCTCAATGACATTTCTTAAGCCTTATCAACATCTGAAAATTCTGATGCCACGGTATCTGTCATTTATGCCACCAGTAAATCACATGATAGTTTCGTTTCCTTGTCCTTTCTCCAAATTCTTCTTTCCCTTTGCCACCTCTCCCCCCCACCAGTTCATTGAGTAGGCAATTTTCTGAGATGGATAAGCATATGCCCATGTATTTTAAATTCAATGTTAGTCAACCAAAATGAATTGAAAAGCAGCAGCAGCAGTGGTTTGAGGGTACTAAAAATAAGCTGTAGCATTTGCTGAGTTCTCAGAATTAAAACCACCAGCGGTCAACTTGTTGCTGCTCTTAATAAGATGTGAGTGTTCGGGTCCCAATGGCTGCTTTGACCAGTAACTTAAACTATATCGAACACCTAACCAACACCTTTTTATATTATTATTAGACAGCAGTGACCAAAAACAGAAGTGTTATTTCCCTGGAACTAAACCCTGCCAGAAAAGATAGCACATGGCTTTCAAGTGGCCACCTTGTGACACCTACCTCTCTCACCTTGGTCAAATTCAACTTGCGTGTATAATTTAATTAGTCACACATCATAGACCGTGGCTCCCTTTAAGTCTTGTTTGCTGTCTCATGTCATGCAAATGCTATTTCTTCCTTGAAGCTTAATGTTTAGAAAATAATAAAAAATACAATAGGACATAATACAATAATCATATACTGAGCATTTCTATTAGGACTTCAAGGGCTTTCCTGACCCTTGAATACCATACACTACACTAAAATGTCTTATCTGCTACCCCTGCAAGGTTTGCCATTAAAGTTTTCAATGACCAGAGAGGTAGAGGAATTCTGCCTAATGCATCATTCTGATTAGAAACCTGTCATACTCAGAAACCGGTGGGGCTGCTTCTATTGATTCCTACTCCTTCGGATTCATTATCAATTTTCCCCCTCAAATTAGACTGGCTCCCCAACCATAGAAAAGCTGAAAGCAGCCTTCCTTTGGTTCAGCCACACTTAAAAGGGAAAACAAATGCATGCCTTGAAAGTAAAATTACAGAGTATTGTAAGGAAATGTCTAAAGAGCCACGTAGGAAAACCTCACACACAGATACGCGCGCACGCACGCGCGCGCACACACACACACACACACACACACACACTTGTAAACGTGCAAGAGTCAAAGACTAGGCTTGACCTCCCTTCTCCTAACCCACTTCAATCGGGACCAGAAGGGCAGGAGCAATCTTATTATTGCTATCTGAAACCCATGCCCCCAGCGAGTGTCTCCACAGAGCTAATTTCTGAAACAAACAAAGAAAACCAAGTCTGCAAGAAGCTAGGGTTTGCGTTCCCTCGGCTCTGGGTTTAGGGATCCAGGGTAACAGGCGTGCGGCACCACCGAATTTCGGGGCGCCCAGTGTTGCCCTGACCTTCCTCACCCGGCCGGGCTCAGCGCCAGCTGAGCCTGAAAGTGCAAGCCCACCTCGCTCACCCCGCTCACCCCGCTGCGCCCCAAGCCCCAGAACCCCCACGTCTGCACACCAAGGGCGCCACCGCTCTCCCACCTCTGCGCTGTCAGATGTCAGGCGCAGAGGTGCTGCGGACCCCCCAAGTGCTGGCAAACCAAACAAGTGTCACACCGGACGCCGGGCCCCGCTCCCAGCCAGCGTACGGGATGGCCACAGGTAGGCTCTCTCTCTCCATCCCGGAGAGCCAGACCCCGGCAGCAGCCCCGGCGCCCGACGGGCTGGAAAACTCACCAGAGGACACGGAGGAGCCGGACAGGCTGGAGTTGCTGGACGCTGCCATCTCCGTGCGCCCCGCGCGTCGCTGTTCGCTCAGCCTCGGTGCGGGCGCCGCGGTCCCTGCCCTCGCCCCGCAGCTCGCAGCCTCCGCGGCCCCCAGCCCATGGCAAAGTCCTGGGGACGCGCCGAAAGCACCAGCCTCCCGGACTCTGCCTGCACTTCCTGCTCCGCCAGATGACGCGCTACAGCCGCCGCTATTTATTTGTGGTTTCCGTCCCTCTCCGCGCCTTTACCCGCTTTTCTCCCGGTGTCGCGGGGTAGCTGGGGAGCCCTGGGTGGGGGGCTCCGGAGCTGCGGGATGGTGGCTCCGAGCCGGGCCCCACTGCCCTGCGCGCTTTCCAGTGCGCGGCTGGGACCCAGGGCGCCCGGGCGACCCTGCGCCGCCCCCACCAGGCTCCCCGGACCCTCCCCTGGGTTCCCGCCTCCTCGGCCGCGCTTGGAGCCGCGGGGGCAAAGGCGGCGGGAGACAGACAGACAGAGCGACCTCCCCTTTCTCTCTCCCCCCCCCCGCCCCACTCCGCCCCAACTCCGCTCCCGCGCACACAAAGGAAGGAGAGGAGACGCGGGCGATCGGGGGGCTGGTTCAGCTGCTGCGGGCTTGACAGCTCCTGAGACCCGGGGACTGGAGGGGGGTGGCTGCCGACTGCTGGGCGAGGATAGTCTGGCCGGGGAAAGGGTTTCCAGATACTAGAAAGACCACTAGGGAGTGGGGGAGTGGGGGTTGAGGAACCGAGCTTAGTTCTCAGGATCCAAAGCTGCTCCCAAATTTTACAGAGGATGGAGAGGGTTGGGGATGGGGGGGGGGGGCGGGTAGGGGAGAGAGAGAGGCACGGGCCGCGCCCCACTGGGCTCTGGAGCAGAGAAACAGCAGGGGTGGGGCATCCAGAGAGCAAAGCCTAGGCCACTAAATATACAGTACACAGTGCTAGGGAGAATGGGGTCCTGCAGGCCAGGCTGAGGAGTGCCCCCTTTTACTCCCCTCCAAATTGTCCTTTGTTGCTGGAGAGGGAGCTGCTGACCCCTGTCCCACACAAGGTGGAAGGAAATCGAGCTAAGCTTAAGTACCTCAGCCATGGACAGTGCCCAGCAACTCCCCTGGGCTTCTGAGGCCGGCCTTCAAAGCAATAGAGATGTTCCAAAGGTGGCATCTGGCCTGCACAAAGCAGGGTGTCAGAGGAAGGTTCTTCTTTGCCTAGGCCTTGCAGGAGCCTCACAAAAGGCAGAAGACTTGGCAGCAGGGCCTGTGTTCACCTTTCTGCTTAAGAAACCTCTCAGGTGTGGGAGAAAAAGTGATTGGAAGTACAAGGTGTGGACCTTCCTCCTGTATTTAAACCTAAATTAATTTCACTGGAAGGAAATATCGTGTAGGTATGTTTTTTAAGTCAGTTTCACGCTCCCAGCGGGGTGATCGGTTCTTTCAATCCTTGAAGCAACAGAAAACTGTGAAATTTGAACAGAAATTGTTAGATCAAAGGAAAAAGCAAACATTAAAGGGATGAAAGTACTCTCATTACATATCGCAAAATGGAAAGTGTTCACATTGGGGGTAGTTCAATTTTGGAAAACATGTTAAAAGGATATAGTCCATTAAAAAATTATCAGGAATGACACAGGAGTGGCAGCAGGTCTGGAGGTGTGGGGGTGGGGGGCGGGGCTCCATATCCGGCAAGCACCTAACACAGAGTGAATAATAAATGCTAAATAATCACAATATGCACTCATGTCACATTTTCTAGTTGATTTAAACTGTTGTGTGTGTTTTCTTAGAATTCTCTCCAGGATGCCAGCCCAGTGTGACTTCCCAATAAGGCCATGTTTTTTTTTTTTTCTTTTTAAATAATATGGCTTGCTAAAGATTTAAAAGCTTGTGAGCACTCTTAAGTCACACTAGACTATGTCTTCCTGGCTCTCATTTGTTTCGGCCTCAAACCAGCCCTGCCTGGTACAAGAAGATCCAGCACACACAATGTCCTCCACTCCCACCCATTATTCTTTTGTGTTTTCAAGGCAGCCTGAACACAGCCTCAACGGAGACCCTTCAGGGACAGGTACCCATCATGCCCTTGACCACCTCTCTGTCAGGATGGAACTTTCTTTCCCCCAAAGTCCTTTTGGTGGAAGGCAGCATTTTCCTTGTCTGATTAGTAATCTGTGTATTCCTCCAGTAGTGTCAACTAATAAAATTGTGATGGTATGGGACCAGACGGGCTTTGCAGAAGATAACACCTGATTCCTCTTCTGGTCTTGTTACTTGTTAGCTATGAGACCTTGAACAAATAAGACTCCCCGAGCCTCAGTTTCTCCAATTGCAACAGAAGTACAGAAAACGTAGATTAAACATGATAATGCATGCGTGGCCACAGTGTAACTGGAAGAAATCATTTGTATTCCACAAATGATTGTAAGTTGTTCACTTGATTGATGGAAGCTAAAGTTTGAACAATTTTATTTCCTCCTCTGTGCCTGAAGATAACTAATCAGAGTGACTTCTTCTACTGAAGAAAGACTTCCTCTTTAACCCAAAGTTTTTAAGTTTTGTCTTAAATTGAACCGTAGGTGATAGATTTAATTGTTTACTTCTGAAGTCTTGCAGAAAAATGTCAGCCCCGTTTTCTGCAGTTTGGACAATCGTATTGAAACTAAAATAGAAATGGATTGTTTTTAAAGATCCCAAATTGATAGATGAAGGGACAGAGAGACAACTTGTTATGAAAGCATCAATTCCACACCACCCTGTATTGTACAACAGTAGGGAAAGATGGAGATGCATATAGCAAGGCCCAGCCTGTAGTAAGAGATGACAGATGGTCACACAGAAGCCCATTATTTAGAAGAACAACATAAAGTTCCAGATTCTGAACTGAAATTTGAAAGTTGATGGATCATTTGGATTTGTTAAAGCATTACCAATGGAGAAAACTCTGCAGGCATAGTTGTTCACAATCATCTTTCTTCCATTCAGAATCCTAGGGATTCACAATTCCTCACAAAATATTTCTAGGTCATCAATTATCAGGCAGGGGCTGAAACAAAATGCTAACACACTACTGTAGGCTGAGGAACCTGCTGGTGGAACTTCTGAAGTATTCCTCCATATATAATAATAAAATTAATTCATTTCCTTTATTAATTCCTGTGGGGTTTATTTTATTCTCTTTTGTGGGGTTTTGTTGTTGTTTTGTTTTGTTTTTATGGGTGTGCTGGTACTGGTGCTTAATTCAGGGCCTGAGCATTCTTCCTTAGCTTTTTTGCTCAAGATTTGCACTGTACTACTTGATCCATATCTCCATAGTTTTGGGTAGTTATTTAGAGACAAACGTCTCAAGGATTTTTCTTTTTTCTTTTTTTTATTTTATTTTATTTGTGAACATACTGTACAGAGGGGTTACAATTACATGGGCAGGATAATGTGTACATTTCTTACCAAGCATTGCAGCCTCCTCCTTTGTTTACCCTTCACATCCTCAAGGATTTTTCTGACCAGGCTGTCTTTGAACCAAGATCCTCAGATCTCAGCCTCCTGAGTAGCTAAGATTACAGGTGTGATCCACCAATGCCCAGTTTAAACTAAGCTTTTTTTTTTCCTTTTGCCCTGAGCTTCTTAAAATTGGAAGCACTGATCTCTGCCTGGACCTTTCTTGCTTAGATGCTGTGGCATCTAAGAAAGGCCCTTTTCTGGTGAAACTTCTTGGAGTCCAAGGCAGAGGACTGCTAGCTTTCCAAGAAATATCTCCAGTTCTTCTGATCCCCATTGGTAGATCTCTGCTTTGTCTTTTTTGTTGTTTTCCACTTCTGTGCAGTCTTGTGGCTTGACTCCAGGGCCTGGGTAGTATCCCTATACCACAACTCCACTCCCAAATATTTTGTGTGTGGATAACTGGACTCTTGGATGAGTCTCCTATCCAGGCTGGCTTCAAACCACGATCCTCAGATTTCAGCTTCCCAAGTAGCTAGGAATACAGACCTTAGCTTGAGTGCCCAGCTTGTTCTTTCTTATTTTAATGATAATTTTGCTGCCCATTTTATCCCTGGGAGTTCAGCCCTTTTTCTCTGTCATGCTCTGTACACAATAGGTCATCAGTAGATATTTGCTGAATAAATGTTCTAAGGAACTAATGACTTCCTGAATGATTTTCACATATGCCCATTTTTTTACACTCCAATAGATGTGACCAATGAGCAACAAGACTAGCAACATGAGATACACAGCATAAAAGGAAGTTGATGGTGCTCTTGGCTCACGCTATTAATTCTAGCTACATAGGAGGTCAAGATCTGTGTTCAAAGCCAAACTGGGCAGGAAAGTCCCTGAACTCTTGTCTTTAATTAATCACCCAAAAGCTGAAAGCTGTGGTCCAAGTGGTAGAGTGCCAACCTTGAGTAAAAAAGCCAAGTGAGAGTGTGAGGTCCTGAGTTCAAATCACAATATTGGAACCAATAAATAAAATAAATAAATAAAGGAAGTGAATAGACAACCAAGAAGGCAGATAGGCCTCTCAGCACATCAGAACACTATCTTTACTGTGAACCTGAAGAACTGAATTGGAGAAAACAAAAGAATACGATTTTTTTTTTTTTGCCAGTCCTGGGGTTTGAACTCAGGGCCTGGGCACTGTTCCTGAGCTTCTTTTGCTCAAGGCTAGCACTCTACCTCTTGAGCCACAGAGCCACTTGTGGCTGCTTCTGTTTATGTGGTACTGAAGAATCAAACCCAGGGCTTGCATGCTAGGCAAGCACTCTACCACTAAGCCACATTCCCAGCCCAAGAAATACATTTTGATAGAGCAAATATTGATCATCCCCATCCTGTCCCCTATGCCCAACACCACCTGCTACAACTCAGGTAATTTATTGTTTACAGGGTAGCTCCTCCGTAACTGTAATTTGTTTATTTTGTTTTAGTGTTGCTTTAAAGTTTAAAAGTAGACAAGAACATACCTCGGGGAGAAAGTGTTGTGGTGCTTGGAACTATACTCTCTCAGGTATTTTGGAGTGTTTCTTAGTGAAGGTCATTCTCTTCCCCTGTGCTAACCACAGAATGAAATATTCCTTACTTTCAAGATTAATCCAATGGCCAGCATTCACAGGAGAATAGTGGAGTTATCTGTCAAGTAGCTTTAAATATTTTATGGCAAGTACTGTACTGTAGCCTGAAAGGTACCCTCTTGGCCATCAATTTCTCAATGTCAATATTCTCTTTGTCATTTGGAGAACTATTTCCCTTTCCAGATCAAGCCCTATTTCGAATACAAAGATACCTAGTTCTGTTTGAGAAAAGAAAAAAAAAAAAAAAGCCCCTGCAGAGGTAACATAAGGAGAACCAGAAGCTAAAAGCTTGCATTCCTGGGAAGGTGAGCAGACAGCTGGGACATGGTAAGCCAGAAGCCCAGGTACTATAGCCCTGCCTCTAAACAAAGAGGTGCCCACACCTGGGGTGCAGACAAAGAGAGGCTTCCTCAGCTACCAAATTCCCAGTGCAGATCGCCTGCTGCTGAGGACCCCTAGTGGCAACATACAAAACTGAAACACAGGTACTTCTGCATTTTGTCACTGAGCTATACAGAGAGGTCCAGAGGTTGTAAACTGGTTTCCTCTATGGCCACTTGGCTTGGGAGGAACACACACACACACACACACACACACACACACACACGCTCCTTAGCTAATGAGAGGCATAGATGATGCTCCCTCTCTCTTTTTCTCTCTGTTTTTCTGTGCCTGTAACTGGAGCTTAAATTCAGGGGCTTTAGTTCTCATTTGTTTCCCCCCCTTTTTTTTTCCACTTAAGGCTGACACTCCAGCCACACCTCTACTCCCAGCTTGTTGCTAATTAATTGGAGTTATGTCTCCAGGATTTTCTTTTCCTGACTGGCTTCAAGCCATGATCCTTAGATCTCAACCTCCTGAGTAGCTAGGATTGCAAGCATGAGCCACCAGTCTCTCGCAAAGCTTTTCTAAAAACAAATAGACAAAAAAAAAAAAACCCACCGGCATCAACAACAAAATAAAATTCCAGAGTTTAGAAAATAGTCCAATACACTTTCTTCAGCATATTTTGCCTTCTGGCTTTGTTTGCTGACATTAAAGATTTCAAAATGTTTTTCTTTTTCTTTGCTTGCTGTCCTAAGAGAAATCTTGGGTAAACTAAAGTGAAGGGATGTTTAAGTCTTCTCTGGGCAAAAAATGTGGAGTGAGATTGTTTTTCATGTTTTTGGTGGGGAGGGGAGTTAATCTGGGCTTGATGCTTTTTAACTACCAAAATGTGCTTTTTTAAAAAGGGCATCTATGTGATGGCTTATTCTTGGTTAACTGTTCGTTTATTCCTGCATTGGTTAATGGACTCAGCAATGCTTCTCCAGTCTTACCATATGTCAGGCAGAATGCTCTGCCCTGAGAATTCAGATATGAAGGAAACAGTCTTTTCTATAACTGCTCCAACTGAGCCAACGCTTTCAACTATGAAAATGATCCCTCAGGGAGAAATCATATAGCTTTCATCTGTGCTGGTCATGTCTGTTGTTCTGTCTGATTTTTTAGGCAAAAAATTAATTTTTCTGTAATGGGCATTTTCTTGGTCCCAAGTTTTCCAAGCAGATATGCCTGGTTTGTTTGTTTTTGCTGCTGTAGTTTGTTTTTGTATTTTTAAATATTATTGTTGAGGTAATGTACAAAGGGGTTCTAGTTGTATCAATACGGTAGTAAGTACATTTCTTGTCAAACTTGTTAGCCCTTACCTAATTTTTCTCAGATATGTCAGTTGATCACAGGCTACATAGAAGAGAAGAATACCATAGAATTAGTAGGAAACTCCCAGCTCCAATGATGTTGCAGCACAACCCGTTACTCATGTTGTGATGATGTTGGTAAAATAAATCTTAGCAGATAATAGCACAGCATGTGGAATTATGAATCATGCATGAGACTTGATAACAATCAAAGGTCACTGTTACAGGTTTATGCAACATATCCTGTAAATGTTATCAGAGCTTAGAGTACACTCCTACACATAGAAATAAAGTTGACTCGCCTGTTATTTGGGCAGCAGCCTTAGGCACAGTCTATCAAGTCGCTAAGAGGCCAAGTCTAGGGATTGACCTAGATGGGTGGAGTTCATGTAGCACCCATGGTGAATTCCATACAATGGGGAAATCACTTGTGACACATTTCACAGAACTCATTCTATTCTTAACTACACAACTTACTGAAAATATTCTTGACCTTTGCCCCCAGAAAATCTGAATCAATATTTTTATTTCTTCTTCTGTATCAGCTAGAGATCCAATCACAAAACAGAACAATCTTTTTCTTTAAGGAGGGAGAATAAATGGGCATGAAGGAAAGCTCACAGACAATAGCAGGATCAATCTCTTGATGCATAAAGCATAATGGAGCCATTTACAAAGGTCCTAGATTGTTTGTAAAGCAAGAAGAAGTGATTCTGAACAACTTTAATATGTATCTGTGGAATCAATCCAATTTCACCTAGCTTGGTATTTATTAGCTGTGTATGTTTGAGTTATTTAAGCTTAAATTCCCTTACCTTTAAGATGGAGTTAATAACCCCTAATTGTAGAGTTTGTGAGGACTGAAGGAAATACCAGATACAAAGAGTTTCCAATGCATAGAAGTCATGCGGGGAATTTTTGTTTCTTTTGTTCATTAGGGCAAAGGATAATGTATTGACACCAACGTTTCCAGTCTAGAAGGACCATGAACTGATGCAAAAGCAATTTTTTTTGTCTCTTGTTTTATTTTTTTTGGGGGGGGTCCGGTTGTGGGGCCTTAACTCTGGGCCTGGGCACTGTCCCTCAGCTCTTCAGCTCAAGACCAGTGCTCTACCACTTGAGCCACAGCGCCACTTCCAGCTTTTTTCTTTTTGCTTATGTGGTGCTGAGGAATCGAACCCAGGGCCTCAGGCATGCAAGGCAAGCACTCTACCACTGAGCCACCTTCCCAGCCCTGCAAAAGCAATTTTTATCTTTACCTACCACCCCCACTATATCATCTGTGTGAGTGAATATTAAGACCATTGGGCCTGGAATGGTGAGTCACACTTGTAATCCCAGGTACTTGAGAAGTGGAGATCAGGATGATCATGGTTCAAGTCAAATCTGGGACAAAAAGTTTTTAAGGTGTCTATTTCAGTCAATGGGAAGCAGGACACAGCGTGCATGTCTGTATTCCCAGTTATACAGGACTCATAGGTATGAGGATCTCTGTCTGTGGTCAGCCCTGGGAAAAAAACATGAACCCTATCTGATAAAGAACTACAGAAAAAAGGACTAGAGGCATGGCTCAGGTGGTAAAGCACTTGCCTAGGCATTGTGTTGAAATCTCAGTACCAGGCCTGGGTGTTGAGAGGTAAGTATGAGTTTAGCTTCTGACTGGGCTGTCCACTGAGAGCACAGAGGAAATTCAGAAAACAAACAATACTATTGAAGAGGCTGGCTATGAGTGGTAAGATTTAATGTTGCTTTATGATTTTTTTCCAGGTCTATCTCTGGTCATCAAGGGAAAATAAGGTATTCAGTTCTTGTCAAGATCTCTCCTATGACTGTGTAACCACAGACATTCTGATGTAAGAAAGTGGAATGCACTATTAGGACACTAATCTGGTAATCAACAGAAGAGTACTCTTTCTTTGGATTTTTAGTCCATGCTATGATTTTTTAAATATAGAACTGGATGAATAAGTACAGACAGTATGCATTTATTTTAGGGCCATTCCCACAAGGGCAGGCATCTGTCAGTCAGGCAGATGTTCCCCAGAAAATCTACTCTATCATTTCTCAATCAGAAAGAAGATTAGAAATGGGATTTTCAGCTCAGAGGGGGTTGAAGGGTGATGTTTATGCCAGGAAAATATTTCACACCAAAGCAGAAAAAATTGCTTTGGGGGAAAAAACACCAAAACCCTCAACTTCTACGTGTTCTGAATATATGAAGATGAACCCCTCAGCTTGGATAGAAAGAGGTGGAATCCAGGTGAATGTACCTGGATTGTATAGCACAAGAGGCTCTGAAGGGGATCTTCTTGCATATAACTGTCCCAAGGAGAATTGGAACTTCCAATTATGGCCACATTCGAGTGGCAAAAAGGTATTTTAGTTGATTCTTCATGCCCAAAGGTTTCATCCGTATCCACATAAATTCCCAGGGCTGAAGTTGAAATGTTCAAATTACAACTTCAATGTTCCTAGCACTAAATTCGAGTGTGATGGTTGGTTTCATGCAACTTGGTAGGGCTAAAGGGCCCCAGATATAGGAACAAATATTATTCTGGTTATTTCATTGAGAGTGTTTTTGGAGGGATGAGATTAACATTTAAATCACCAGACTGATTGCCTTCCCTAATGTGGATGGGCCACATACAATCAGTTGAAGGCCTAAATTAAACAATAATGCAGACCTTCCTTTGAGGACAAGAAAATGCTTTTTAATAGCCTTTAGACTGCATTATCAGATTTCTTTTCTGCTTCAGATTTGAACTGAAACATTAACTTTTCCTGGGTCTGAAGTCTGCTGGTTTCAGAATGAAACTAAACCATCATCAGCTCAAACTTTCTGAATCTCTAGCAAGCTGCCCTGTCATGCAAGTCTGAGACGTACCAGTTTTTACAATAGTGTGAGCCAATGGTTTGTAATAAATCACTCTCATCTGTCTTTCTATGTACATATATATGTACATATACACTCATATACAAACACATTATTTATAGGCTATTCTTACTCTTCTACATATCATATCTAACTTCTTTATATCTCCTATATATTTCTCATATGTATCTCCTATCTATCTCATACATATGCATATATTATACAATTGCATTTGTTAATATATATTGTTCAAATGTATGTTTCCCATTCTGTCTCTCTGAATATCTGTAACCATATATTAATACAATGGGATAATCCTTTTTGATGCTTCCATATTTTCTATTTTTGTCTTTGATGAGCATGCACAGTCATTTATTTAAATACATGTTATTTAAAGTTTATCATTGGGCTAGGAAGAGGGCTCAGTGGTAGAGTGCTTGCCTTGCATGCATGAGGCCCTGGGTTTGATTCCTCAGCACCACATAAGCAGAAAAAGCCAGAAGCGGTGCTGTGGCTCAAGTGGTGGAACTCTAGCCTTTAGCTGAAGAGCTGAGGGACAGCGACCAGGCCTTGAGTTCAAGCCCCACAACCTACAAAAAATAAAAAAATAAGGTTTATCATAAGCAAAAGAGAAGATCCTGCCCTTTTGTATCACAGTACATGCATATCAGAGCAGAGCTGCTTCTTGAACTTAATTGTCCATACATATGACCCACAGCACTATTAGCATTGATTCTGAGCCATCCCCTGGCCGAGCATGGCTGATTCAGGAGGTTTGGGGGAGGGTAAGGGTTTGCATTCCTGCCAACCTGGTGGGTGATGCTGAACTGCTAGTTCATGGGCCATAATTCTGGTGACAAGGTCTATGATCACTTTAATAACAGTCACAGACCCTGTCTAGGCAACTGTCACTTAATTTCTTCCCTTACATATACCACGAATCCAGCACTTCAATAAATTCTGCCATACTTTGCAATTGTCTTCCTCCTGGCTTTCTCATGCAATTGAAAAACTCTGGAGGGCAGTGTGGCTTTTGTATCTCTCTCACTTACCCCAAGAACCTTTCATAAAATAGAATTCCAAAAATGTTCATAGAATGCAACTGTTTATTTTTGTTCTGGGTTCCCAAGCCATTTAAAGACAGCAGGCTGTCCTGATTTTCCACTCGAAAGAGCAGAAACTGGATCAACACAATGAGATGCTGTCTGATATATTTTTTTTTACCCTATCCAATGAATTTGGTTTTCTATAAACCTAGTTCCAATTCTCCTTGGGAAAGTTATATGCAAGAACATTAGTGCTCCAGACCCTCTTGTGGCATGAAGTTCTGACTATTGAAAGCTAACAATATTGAGAGACATTGCGTTTACTCAGTGTGGAAGTGTGTAATTGTGTAGACAAAATTTGTGAATGTTGAAGTGATCTTTCTCAGTTTTGATCAAATGTGTGATATTGAATAAAATGCCCCAGGGTTAGACATAGATAAGATTGATTAAATTTGTCAAGCATTTGAATATGATAGACAGGCAAGACTTATGAAGAATATTACAACTTTATACATTTTCATTGTCATCTTGGTTTCTATATCCCCATTCTGTTACACCCTGTGTCACAGTACCACAGCTAGATTTCATTTCTTACTGCTGTTTGTGATTTCTCTTTATTGTTGTTAGACTATCAGATTAATGCAACTCTTTCAAGGCATTCAGAATAAAAATCCTCCACTATTGCTAACCTTCCTCTGCTTCCTATTTTTCAAACTCTATCATTACCTTCTGTTTTGTAGAGCTACTTGTCACTGTCTCATAATAGAATTTCTGCTCATTTGCATATGCATTTACATGTCTTCATTAAGAGGTAGATGGCTAAGTGATTAATGAGAGATTTTTCTCATTTCGTGAAAGGAATATTGTCCATTTTTTTACACTTCATAGTCAAAGCACTGCAAGAAATATATGTAAGTAGCAAAAGTCATTCATAGTATTTGCTATTTTAATTTTTTATGAAGTAATTCACACTTCTTGTAGGCTTGTTGACATTTTAAAAAGAAGCAAAATAATCAATCATATTTCAACCACCATGAATAAGTATCTTAATGCTTTTATTGTCTTTTTTTTCTCTGTGGGTGGATTAGCAGTTTCACAGTTTGCTATTAGCAGTTTACATTTTGTAGGAGTCTGAACATTCATGTAAAAACATTGTTCAGGTCTGTAAAGTACCTATCCTAGGTATTAAAATTATAAGTGCCTATTTTATTTAATATTTCCATATTGCATAATTTTTCAAATGAGTATCTTTTACTATTTAAGTTGGTGAGAATAACGCTCCTTTTGTATGAATATTTCCCCATGTTAACATCACCTTTAATGGCTAAATAAAAATTCCATTGCATGAATCTAAAAGAATGTATTATATTATTCCTCTGTTGATTGAAGTGGTAAGATGTTCATAGGTTTTGCTTTTTGAAAATTGCAATGGGGTAAAAAATCCTTGCACATAAATCTATATATGCCTGCCTGTTTATTTTCTTAGGCTGGATTGAAAAGGTCAACAGCAGGGCCCCAGCTGCACACTTCTAGAGGGTTCTAGAATTGTGTATTATACATAAATAATGCTCCAAGAAGATCAGTTTATATTTATTCTAGGACTTTTCAAAATGGAAAATAAAACATGCACATATTGGAACATGTACTGATATATATTAGAGCATGTTCCGTTTCTGTTAGCATATATTAGTTGTATAAAGGGATTTTACTGTAATTTTTTTCCATAAATGCATACAATGTATCAGGATCAAATTCTCTTCTATCTTTTCCCTCTCATTTCCTTTTCTCATCTTAGAACAATTTCAGTAGGTTTCATTGTTCAATTCTTATACACCTGTTTAGAGTATTTCAACCATATTCATTCTTGGTTTATACTTCCTTTTTCCCTTTCCTCTCCTGCTGAAACCCATCCCCAAATAGAACCTACTTTGCATTCTCATCACTTATAAATTCATCATATGAGAGAAAATATATCGTCTTTCTCCATCTGATTTAATTTGCTTAACATGATGACCTCTGGTTTCATCCATTTTTCTGTACTCTTTATACATTCTTTCTTTTTCTTTTTTCTTTTTTGGCCAGTTCTGGGGCTTCAACTCAGGGCTTGGGCACTGTCCCTGAGCTTCTTTTGTTCAAGGCTAGCACTCTACCTCACAGTACCACTTGTGGCTCATTCTGTTTGTGTGGAATCAAACCCAAGGCTTCACGCATGCTAGGCAAGCACTCTACCACCAAGCCCCACTCCCAACTCCATTCTTTGTTTCTTGATAGAGGGATAGGTAGGATTATTCTATGTCTTAGTTATTCTGAATAGTAAACTACATGTGTAGGTATCTTGTCTTTATGTTAACCAACAATCCTTCAGATATATGCCCAGGAGTGGTATAGTAGGATAATATACTATTTTTTTCTGGAATCTCTATATAGATTTCCATAGTGGTTATACTAATTTATATTCCTACCAACAGGGTATGAAGATTCCTTTTCCCTTACCTCCTCACCGCCATGTGGTTTGTTTTCTGGTGTGTATGTGGGGATGCTGAGGCAGAATCTGGGTGTTTTGATTTGCATTAGAACAAACTTTTAAATTCAAATTTACCAGGAAAAATGGTATCCTATTAGAATACTAAAACTTACTTGACACCCTGTGGGATTAAACTTTTTATGTTTGTTTATAAATCACTTATATCTCTTCTTTTGTAAATTTCTTACTTATATTATTTGTCAAATTAGCAAGTACTAAGTCTCCATGATTACACTGAGTTGTTTGTATATGATATTCCTCTCTACATTACACTGTAAACAATCATTTCCATTATTTCTGTGTTACATATTCTAACTCTAAGAAGAAGGTGGTAGTTTAGGACCTTGCTCAACAACACACACAAATGGCAGGATCTAGCTCTGAAGTCAGCACTAACCACAGACTGAGTGCTTAATAGGTGTACTATAGTGCCCCTTAATTGATTTATCAATATTCTTCTAATTCATTTGCAATGATTCTTTCCATACACAGTAACAGAACAGCCTTTAATTGTTGGCTTGTTATTTGCCTTAAGTTGATATGATATTGACATCTGCCCTTCTTTTATCAATGTATATGACTCCTCTGTCCATTTAATTTACTCATGGTAGTTTTTAAATGTTTGCTATGAAGTAGTTCCCTTTCTAGTAAACAATACTTGGGAATCAGAACTGACTTTGAGATACTGAGAATAAAACACAGGTACCCACAATATATGAATGTTCAAAAATGAAATAATCTACATCATCAAAGAAGAACCACCTTAGCTCTCCATGTTTACATCAATGGCAAGGAAAATAAAGACAAAAAGAAGAAAAAAGGGTTGGGATATATATGAGAATTTTTTCTTCTCATCTAACAAATTCTGTGTTCAGTTTGGGGTTTGAGTTCTGGCGCATCCAAGGATGGGCAAATATTCTCCTACAATAACACTTTTACCTAAGGTTCCCAAGCAGAATACCCAGGAGCCCTTTACTCTATCAAGTTAACAGAGAAAGACTGACACTGGATGGGTGGGAGTAAAGAAGGCATTCATAGGTAGTGAAGAGATCTTAATTTGTAAAGAATGGTTGGTTCTTCAGGATGACATTTTTTTGTAGAATGCTCTGTGAGGACCTAGAATCATCCAAAGAGTCCTTTTAAATGGCAGTGGGTCCCTAATACAAATGAGTCTCCTGCCTGGGATCAGAAGTGCTGCCTTCAAAGAGACCTTGGGGCCTATAAGCGTGCCAGCATGAGATCCTCTCTTGTTTTCTACCACCACACCACCTCAGATTCTAGAATACATAGATAATATCCCAGTGTTCTCTCTACCTTTCTGATCAGAAGCTCGTTTGCCTTCAGTTATCATACTTATATACTCTTCTTTCTTGTGTTTTATTCAGTCATGTTTCAGAATACCAGAAATTAGCTATTATTACTGCTGGTTTACATTGTCAGTGTTATTTAAGTTTGCCTCTCCCTGTCCCCACTTTATTTTTTTTCCAGTCCTGGGGCTTGAACTCTAAGGCTGGGCATTGTCACTGAACATTTTTGATCAAGGCTAGTGCTCTACCACCTAAGCCAAAGCTTCACTTCTGGCTTTTTTTTAATGCTTAAGTGGAGATAAGTGTTGTATGGACTTTCCTGCCCCATCTGGCTTCAAACCATGATCCTCAGATCTAAGCCTCCTGAGTAGCTAGGATTATAGGCATGAGCCACCAGAACCTGCTCCCCATCCACATCGCTTACCCCACTGTTTTTGTAAACTCAAAATTCTCCTTTGTACTTTAAATCTTGCTTTTGCATTCTTCTTCTTAAGTCATGTTTTATAAGTTTGCTTATGAGGGTTTCTAAGTAATCTTTTTCACTTTTTGTCTGTAAACGTCTCCATTTTGTCTTTCATTTGGAATACAAATTGGCTTTGTATAAAATTCAAGCTGACAATTTTCTTTGATCTATTTGAAGGTACTAATCCATCATGCTTGGACAAGTTGTCTTGTCAATAGAGTCCACTATTAATCTAGTTACGGTATCCTTTTTATTGCTTTTAGGAGATCTCTCCCATTTTACAGATCTGATATTTTTCCTATAGTGTCTAAATGTGAATATTTTTATTTCTTTGTTTTATGCATTTATGCTCAGTACTCATTTGTCTTCTTTTGCTTTTTCTTTTGGTCTTGGCAGTATGGGGGTTTGAATTCAGGACCTCATGCCTGCGAAATAGATGCTCTTGTCCCCAGGCCTTCTTTGTGCTGATTATGTTTGAAATAGGATCTTTTGTCCTAACCAGGCACATAACTGACTTGAATCCACCTATTTTGGGCTCGCTGTCATAGCTAAGAGGACAAGTGCCTCTGTACACAGCTGTGAGCTGAGAAGAGATCTTGAGAACTTTTTTTTGGTTTCTTCCTGGACTGGCTAAAACCTGTGATGCTCCGGATCTCAGTCTCCCAAGTAGGATTACAGGGATGAGCCACTGAGGCCTGGTTTCACTGGCCTCCTTGAATCGAAAGAGCTTTGTCTTTTTCTAATTTTGGAAAAGAGTCATCATCTCTTTAAACATTGCCTAATCTTCCCTTGTGGGACCTCAGTGAAGCTGGTCTTCTCAGGCAGTGTTTAACCTTTCTTCTATATTTTCCGTTTATGTATTGCTCTCTGCTCTAATGTAAGCAAGTTACTTTCTACCACACCAATTCTTTCTTCTGCTGTTTCAGTATGAATTTATTCTGCTGCTTATCAGCAGAACTAGATATAATTTTTATATTTTTAAGCATTTTGTTTTTTTTAGTCTATTGGATATTATTTTATGGCCTATGCTCTTCATTCTCTCTTACAATTCTTTACTCTTCATGATGGATGTTTTATTTCTGCTCCTTCCCAACAAATTGTCTAGCATCACATGCACCAGGCCTGGGAAGCTGGACTATACATGCTTGGGTCTTCTTATCTGAATGGGTTCCTGCCTGTAGGTCACTGGTAGTAGAGCTTTGCTCTCAATCAATGTAGCATTCTGACCCAGAAGAATTTTACTGACTCTCCCTAGGGACACAGGACTTTCACTTCCATCCTTTACCCCAGAGAATTTGCTGCTTTTTCCCCTAATGGATGAAGGCTTCTTCTTTTCATTAGAAATGTATTGCAGCACAGTAGCTGTTGCCTCTTTCTGCATCTTTTTTTTTTTTTTTGGGTCCTGTCGTGGGGCCTGAACTCTGGGCTTGGGCACTGTCCCTCAGCTCTTCAGCTCAAGGCTAGTACTCTACCACTTGAGCCACAGCACCACTTCTGGCTTTTTTCTTTTTGCTTATGTGGTGCTGAGGAATCGAACCCAGAGCCTCAGGCATGCAAGGCAAGCACTCTACCACTGAGCCACCTTCCCAGCCCCTCTTTCTGCACCTTTATCAACACATCCACCCTTCTGCCCTGCTTCAATCTTTCTCAGAAACACCCAGTGGAGACCACAGAGAGAAATGTGGGGTGTGTATGGATTTTACTTTTATCTGGGGTTCTCATTCTAAACTGAGATGCGATGGGAGCACATAATTAGCTTTTAAGAATTAAGTTTATTGGGCTAGGAATGTGACTGCTTGCCTAGCATGCATGAAGCCCTGGGTTTGATTCCTCAGTATCACATAGACAGAAAAAGCAAGAAGTGGAGCTGGGGCTCAAGTGGTGAGTGCTAGCCTTAAGCAAAGAAGCTCAGGAACAGTGCCCAGGTCCTGAGTTCAAGACCCATGACTGGAAAAAAAAAAGAATTGAATTTATGTTTTAAAAAAGTCAAGCTGGGCACTGTGGCTCATGTTTGTGATCTTAGCTACTCAAAAGGCTGAGATGTGAGGATTGCAATTTGCAGCCAGCCCAAGCATGAAAATCCTCAGGACTTATCTCCAATTAATAAGCAAAAAGCCAGAACTGGAGTTGTGGCTCAAGTGGCAGAGTACTCTGCACTCAGGTCATGAGTTCAAGTCCCAGGACTGGTACAAAGGGAAGAGACAGAGGAAGAGGGAGTAAAGAGAGAAGGCGGAGGAGGAGGAATTATTTTATTTAACCACACTTTGCCAGCTCTTCTTCCTCCTCCCCCCATACTTTGTCAATGATGAAGTGCTCAGTATCCTGGAACTTGTTAGGAATGCTTTCCTTCTTTGAAATTATTTCCTTCTTGCCTTGTGACTTTGGCTCTCTGAGGAGTTCAAGGAAAGTTCTGATTTTGTACGTGATGCATCATTTTCTTTCTGTTGGGGGGTGGGTAACATTCTTTTGTGGCTTTTCGCGTCCCAAGTAGGAGTGAAATTCCAAGTGTACAGTCATGT
Organism: Dipodomys ordii; assembly: GCF_000151885.1. Taxonomy (NCBI): domain Eukaryota; kingdom Metazoa; phylum Chordata; class Mammalia; order Rodentia; family Heteromyidae; genus Dipodomys; species Dipodomys ordii. The sequence goes on from NW_012267292.1 coordinate 5,306,489, forward strand.
GGTACTTACCAATGAAGACTCTTGAAACAGAAATGCATTATTGGTTGATGTTGTGGCAATGGGAACTTCATAGGGTCTCCTAAAGCATGGCCTCTCAGTGCAACCAAGAAATGCCATAAACCAAGATGCATGAAGCTGCCACTAGCTTCCCACAGCACATAGTTTTACTGCAACCTCATTTTGTAAGTAGGAATACACTCTAAAGCATTGAAAACAAATATGGTATGGTAAACACATAAGCCAGTAATAGTTATGAGCAAGTGTTGTTCATAATTGAATATGTGACACTTCACTGTGAGGAGTACCTTTGTCCATACACACATCCCAACATTTATCACCACCAAAGCAACCCCTAAACTCCATGTGAGGTGTGCTATGACATTATGATGGCCAAGACATCACTAGGCCATGGGAATATTTCAGATTTGTTATACTCTATGGACCCACTGTTGCATATGTGGCACATTGGTCAAAATGTCATTATGTGACATTTTGTGTTATTAGTGATATGACCTCTAGCTCTATTCTATAAGGCACTAATGTTGAGGGTATGGTGGCTCACTTTTTCTCTGGGCTCGTAGCCTTAGGGGGACATGTCCTGCTTTCTTATAAGTTTAGGCATACACTTCAAAAGATGTTTTGTTTTGTTTTATAAACTACCTTATCCAGTATTAGAGGTGAGATATGACAATCTCGATATCTAGTGAGTTATATAGACAGATACAAAGGATGAAAAAGCTCTCTTAATGTTAAAATTCCAAAGGTTTACTTCTTTCTTCATTAACATTAATGATTCTTGAAATTGCTGATCAGATAGCTACACAAGTCAAAACTAATGGTTGATGTGAAATTAATAGTTGGAAAGTGGAATCCATTAATGTATAAAACTGACTTTACTAAGCTTTTCTTAAACACTCTTAAATACTCTAAAAGTTCAATTCATCTGGAGGATGTTAACATGAATAATTTAAAATTCATTTTCTAACTGCAAAGGAAGTCAAATTGATTCTAATGATTCCTGAATCCAAAAGCTTGATTGTTTTTTTTAAAAAACATTTTTTGACAAATAATAAATGGATGACTACAGAATGATAGATAAATATTTTATTGTGATAGGGCACCAAAGTAAAAATTATACACTAATCCTATCATAACCGAAGGTGAATTTAGGTTTAGAATCCTGAGGATGCCTGAGCCAAAATGCCAACTGACTAACAAAGTCAGCTAAAATGATCACAATAGCTGTGTTACCAAGCCAGCAGGGGTCTAGATCCTGGAAAAGAAGGGACACTGAGTTTCCATGGTATCTCCTTAGAAAACTTCATATACAACTATCTCCCCAAATAAGGAAACCTTGGTAGTTCCCGGCTTCTACTTCAAGTAGGAATCAAGGTGTTGGAGCTGGAAGTGAAAATTGTTGAACACAGCCCGCCTACCTTTTAACAGGAAGAATGACTTTCCCCAGTATGCCAAGGTAATTGAAACAGGCAGCAAGCTCCAGCTCTCCCTACATCTGACTTGGTCGACCTGGCTGGCCAATGTTTGCATTAATCCTTCAAAGGCAAATGAACACAGCCAACTGGGCAAAAGTTTCCCATTGTGTAGATCAGGACAACTATAGGGACTGGAGTTGGAAAGGCAAACTGGACCTAGATGTGGAAGATACCATCTGCTAAGAAAATGGTTAGAGCCTCACCTGGGAGAAACAGCAGGATGATAGGCTTTCTAAACTAGAGACTGGGGTTCCACAGGCCACAACACAGGAAGATTCATCTGGGAGCAATATGCAAAGTGAGATGGACAAAATGAATCATTAGTTTCTCCCCTCTTCTTACTGTTCCCTTTCCTCTTCTTCACTTCCCCTGCATAAAGTTCAAATACTCAGCCTTGAGAAACCATTCAGGACTTAAACTGAAAACATTTCAGTTTTTTTTCCCTAACCTTGAACAGCTTCCCCTATCTTGTTAATCATAGATAAGGCAGAAAGCAGTTTAAGTTAATAACTGGTATGAAGATAAGGCAGCTTATAGGCATTACTATACAGAAATTTCTAGAGTTTCTAGAGTTGAAAAGAAGGATGATAAAATGAAGTTCAAAAAGAGGAGAAAAAAATCTCAAGGACAGAAGAGAGACTCAAGGAAGTGAAACCTCTTCCTAATATTATCTCAAAGCTGACAAGTTCTTATAAACAATATTAACTTACAGTTTTTCCATAATGAAACAATAGAAAAGATCAGTAATACGATAGCAATGATTATAGATGTTATTATTTGACTGTGGAAAAAATTAATCTGGAGGAAGCATAATCTCAGGGTGGGACTTCAAAATGTCCTTAAGAGTCTAGCTCCTTCCATCAGTCTTTCCTCTCTGTCAGTCTACTTTAGTGTTATTGTTCCTGGGGGTCTCAAGATGGCTTCGAAGACACCAGGTATCAAGTGACAGCACTCAAATTAAGAATCAGTGTTTCCATATCTTGTAGTTCATTTCAATTAGCATCATTTTATAAGCTCATATATATATATATATAGCTATTGAGATATCGTGATCCTCTGGTAGAAGTAGCCTAGACATATATTAATTATTACAAATGAGGGAAACCAGGCATCCTATGTTTCTCTGGGCCTGGCTTACTTCACTTAATGATTTTTTT
>NW_012267292.1:5309938-5323704 GCF_000151885.1 Dipodomys ordii
AACAAGTTTACACTCCCACCAACAATGAAGTAAGGTTCCCTTCTGTCCACATCCCCTCCAGCATCTGTTGTTGTTAGAGTTCTTGATTATAGCCATTCTAACTGGTGTGAGGTGGTATCTCAATGTTTTGATTTGCATTTCTTTTATGGCTAGGGAGGTTAAGCATTTCTTCATGTGTCTATTGGCCTTCCTTCTTTCTTCTTCAGAGAAGTTTCTCTTCAAGTCTTTAGCCTACTTATTTATTGGGCAGATGTTTCTTTGAGAATTTGTTGTTGGGGGATTTAATTTTTTGAGTTCCAAGTATATTTTAGATATGAGACCCTCTATTTTCTTATGAATGGGGCGATGCCAATTTTTCTGATGGAAGCATAGAATTCCATTGTGTATATATACCACATTTTCTTGATCTATTCATCCATTGAGGGGCATCTGGGTTGATTCCATGTCTTGGCTATGGTAAATAATTCTGTAATCAACATAGTTGTGCTGGTAGCTTTAGTATGGCCTTGTTTGTGATCATTTGGGTAAATGCCCAAGAGTGGTATTGCTGGGTCATAGGGGAGCTCTGTGTTTAGTCTTTTGATGAACCTCCATTCTGCTTTCCAAAGTGGATGAACAAGTTTACACTCCCACCAACAGTGTAGCAGGGTTCCCTTTTGGCCATATCCCCACCAGCATCTGTTATTGCTAGTTCTCTTCATAATGCCATTCTGACTGGAGTGAGGTGGAATCTTAATGTGTTTTGATTTGCATTTCTTTTATGGCCAGAGATGTAGAACATTTCTTCATGTGTCTGTTGGCCATTCTTGCTTCTTCTTTTGAGAAGTCTTTCAGTCTTTAGCCCATTCATTAATGGGCTGGTTGTTTCCTTGAGGGCTTGTTTTGGGGAGGTTTAGGTTTTTGAGCTCTAAGTATATTTTAGATATGGAAACAAGAGGGTTTTATATGTTTTTTTTCTCCTTAGTATACTGTATGCAGTTATTTCTTTTTTCTCCCCCCCCCTTTGGCTTACCCCCTGTTGTCACTATTTTTTTATTTTAATACCCTTTGTATCGTACATAAGTTTATCTGGTTTGGGGACAGGAAGGGGGATCACAGAAATAGTGAGACAAAGGGCAAAGGGTGAATCAATGCCACAGTGATACTCACAAGACACTGTGTTGGAAGTGAACTTTACAACTTGGGGGAGGGGGCTGGAGTGGGAGGGGAATGGGGAGAAATGTACTCATTATCTTTCTCATGTAACTGTAATCCCTCTGTACATCACCTTTGCAAAAAATAAAAAGAATCAATGTGTTGGAGCTGAAAGTGAAGATTGCTGTACATATACCACTCCTGCCCCTTAAAAAGGAGAAAAACTTTTCCCCATTCTCCTGCCCACTAGACTTCCCTCATCAGGGCTGGGTTTACAAGCTCTCTTGTAGACCAAATAACTGCCAAACAGGAAAGCCATAGCCATGACTGACTGTGACCAAGCAGGACTCATATCTTGGGCACACTGTTATGCTAACTCAAATAAGTCAGCAAATGGGAAGGCAAATGATTGATAAATAAAGAAGCAACCAGAAAGAGGTACTCAGATGAGGCGCTGGTGGCTCACTCTTTAACCCTAGCTACTAGGAGCCTGAGATCTGAGGATCATGATTAGAAGCCAACGACACCAGAAAAGTCCATAAGACTCTTATCTCCAATTGACTATCATAAAATTGGAAATGCAGGTATGGCTCAAGTGGTATCATGCTAGCCTTGAATAATAATAAGAAGAAGAAGAAGACGACGACAAGCAAGTGCACAGGGTCCTGAGTTCAAGCCCTAGTACCAGCACCAGATAGAGAACAAGAAAAAGAATTGACAGTGAGAAAATATGAGGAACTTAAACTACTAGTCTAAGAGTGTACTCACATTGTCTGAAACCATTGAATGTCTGGAACTTTTTTTTTTAAAGGCTTTCTTTCCATCTGAGGCAGTTATCAACCCAAATAGTTTTCTAATCCTAACATTTAAAATGGTCTAGAATGATCCATCTAGAATGATCCATCTCATCTTTGGGATTAGGTGGGTTGTGTGATTTCTGAAAGCAGCAAGGATGTGGGGTTTCAACCTTCACTCTGTTTTCTTTTCACAAGTGGAAGGAGTTGACTGACAGATCTGAACTTGAGAGTCTTCTACATGAACACATGTGTCCTAGGAGTCTGCCTACTGCTTTTCTCACTGGGGAGGGCATACCATTCTCCATCGCCCATGAGGAAAATAAGGCTCATAGACCCAGGAAAACAAGGCTCACAGACTCACACAGACTCAAGAGCCACCTAATGACTTAATGGGCTTTAAAATGGGCTGCTAGGTTTTAATTTTCTCTCACAGCAGATTCCCTGGGGTAAAGTGTACTTTACAGCAGATAATAAGCACAAAGGATATTTCAGTTGCTGCAGGATATCTCATTTGGAAATCAGGTTTAACTCACATTCCTCTGGTAGTTTTTACTATCTGAATAAAAGCCCCCAAAGGAATGTTTATGTAGTTTAAATCCATTGGAATGTCAAAGGTATCTAAGAGTTAAGTATCTGTAAATATTTAAAACAGGGTGAAATCAAATGCTACTAATAATGATCTTTCTTTTTTCAAGTTTGCATAGAGGAAAAAGAAACCAGCAAAAAAAAAACCTGGGAACAATTTTATCTTAAACTGCTAACTCAGTGGTCGTATCTAATGGCTCAAATTATAAGAGCAATGTGGGGCTATGCACAGCTACCCATGGAAGCACATGAACAATGGAATTCTGTGACACAGGTCATGTGGCTAATGCTGAGGATGCTACCACACAAAGATGAGGCTCTTCCTTCAAATGCTCAAGCACACTGAAGAAAGACAGTCCTTGAGTGTAGTTATTGAGTCATTCGTTCATAGTGGACTCTAAAGAAACCTTTCTGCAACCCAGCTCACTCCCTCTCTCTCTGCAGGGACTCAGAAAATAGATGCACTGGCTTGTGTCCTTACCTTCTTTTTCTTCATTGCCTCCATCTTTCCTTTTCTGGCTATATTAAAATATTACATGTTTGGATAGAATCAAGTGACTTGAAGGTATGCATGGAGTTGGTTGGGAGAGATGTAGGAGAATAATGGGAATAGTGACATTGATCAAGATTCATTGCAGTCATAAACTGATACACTGAATTAAAACCCCTTTGTACAACTACTTGAGAACAATGAATATATATGTGTGTGTGTGTATATATATATATATATATATATATATATATATAAAATGGAATATTTCCTTTTAGGTCTTTTAGGAACCATTTTCAGCATACATATCTTTAGGATTAGGTACTGTAAAACAGAATTATTACCAGAGTGTTGTTATTCTAGCACATGACTTTTCTAATAATCTACATAGAAAGATTATTCTAGCATCTTCCTAAGTGACTCTTGAAGATCCCTGTAATGTAGGACATAGTTACTAATTTGTTCTGGAAGAATAAATGAGTTCACTATTACCAAAGCTATATTTCATATCACCAGATCGTATTCAGGTATTTGAGTGGTATTTTGCTGGTGGAATTTACCACCAATGAAACATTATAGAAAGGAGAAAAATAACATTTTGATCTACCCTAACATTATATACATACATATACAAAAATAAAAAATACATTAGGCAAAAATCGCAGATCATTTTCTAAAGGGGAATTTCTGTTCTCTCACGTAAAAAAATATAACCGATTTGACTATGATATTTTTGTGCATGTATAAAATATAGTTTGATCACATGCATCCTCTTATTGCCCTCTCTTTCTTGTCCCTCTTTCTTGTCCAGTGGGACCCCTTCATTTTCCTAGTCATAGAAGGGATATTACAACAGTTTGTAGTTCTGTAATTGTGCCTGAATCTGCAAAAAAGAAAAAAAATTAAGCAAACTGTCTGAAGGGTACATGAAACCGTGATTAATATCTCTGAAAAAAATAGCTTTAAGTAGCTTTCAGCTTAGTGACTAAGATAATAACATTTCCCGAAAGATGTTCCAACTGGAGAAGAATAATAGATAGCTCCCTATCTATTATAGCTGGACATGGCACAGGCCTGCAGTTCTTGAGGCTGATGAAGGATGCATCACAGAGAGGTACCAATGGGTGTGGCAGGTGAAAAGGAGCCCATCTCCTCCCAAGCTACAGTGTGACTGTCCATTTGAGTGGATAGGATGATACGTTGGAGAAAAGAAAGCTCTTCATTATTTCTTTTGGAATGAAGGATACAACTCAGAAATCATGGAGTCTTTTTCATTTCCCTACAATTTGCTAGCACAGTCAGGGTGCTGCCTTCCTTTCCATAGGTGAGATTACTTCCTGCTGACACCAAGAGCCAGGAGAGTGGATGAAATGTGTGAAAATGAAAATTAAGCTCCAAGGGTAGCTTTTGTTCTGATGTTTGCTTGACTCCCTTTCTTGTGCTAAAATGAGATGTCTTGGCTAAAAGCAGACATAGGATTTGAACATTGAGTAGGCAAGGCAGCATTTCCTGGACAAATTTCAAGAAACAGAAAACAGTTGTCAGTTTGGATAAAGAATTATGACTTCTTGGGCTTTGTTTGGTAGTTATGCAAAACAGAAAGCCTGATAATTTACCATAGATTCCTAGGTAAGCGTTGGTGGTAAAAAAGTAATAGTCGCTATCTTACTAATGAAAAGCTCCTGGGTCAAAATCACACCAATAACTGTGTAATTAAATAGAGTTTATTAACATCTAAAGGGAAAAAGCAAATAAAAGATTCTCTTCTAGGTGACCTTTGTCAGAGATGTCTTGGCTGAGTTACCCTGGAGTGCCTTAGGGCAAAATTTCAACTCAAATTCAATGAAATTAAATGTGGCTGTTATTTACCAAGCTTGCTGTCTTTAGATATAATTTAACTCCCCCCCCTCTTAGAATTAGTTTGGAGCTTTATAGAGATTTTGGGTTTGATAAATATCTTGGTGGTACCAGTGGCTTCGATTTCTAACTTCTAATTAAACTGTATCTTTCATATCAGTTTTAGAAACTAGCAAGAGTAATCCACAGCACTTAATCATTGAAATTTGTTTTGACAGTTTTAGAACATGGAGCCTAATTCTGACATGTGATTGCTTTGTGAAAGATTTGAAGAAGGTGACATGACACATGAGAATTTTCAACTAGGAAATAAAGGGTTCAGGTGGTGGGGGAAGGGCAGAAAGGAAAGCTCTTGATGTCAAAAGAATTAAGGTAAATGAATGATTTCCCAGTTGTCTCTCTTTGAAGTCTCATGGAGCACATAGTATCAACATTTTTGTCTGTCTCTGGCTTAGTTGTTTTTAATCTCTTCATCCTCTTTAGATTTCAAAACAAGGTCGACCGTGAAAGTGAGTTTTCTAATTCATATCCATGGGGGAGGACATGATGGGTCCCACAGAGGCTCATGACCTTCTGTAGACTTGTCAACTCCGGGCCTGCTAGTGCTCAGAACAGTATTGGAATGACAGGATGCTCCTACACTGCCTTTCAGGACACAGGACATCTGACCAGCATCCCTTCCAGCTACTCTACCACCCTCACCTTTCCAGCTGTTATGTGACCTGGATGCAACGCACCACAAAAGTGGTATTTGTCAAGTTCCTCCCTCCAACCAGCCTACCCTCTGGTCTCAGATGAGGGAGGCCCAGCTATAGCAGACTTTCTTAAAAAGGCAGGAATAAAACACAGGGAACCAGAAGGATGATAGGTATAATCCAAAGTCAATTTTCCAAAGGGAGGATGCAAGATAAAGACATGAGAAAAAATGGATTAGAGTTAGTTTTAATTCTGCAGTTGACACCTAGTAGTTTTTCGGTCTTGAACAAATTATTGAACATCTCTGTTTTCTGTTATGTCTATTATAAATTGGAGCATATTGTACTTAGGGTTAGGGTGAGGTCTAAATGAAAAACTTAGCATAGTTAGTATGGCTTTGGCTGATATTAAGGGCTCAGTGCCTTTTAATTTTCTTCTCCTGGATCTTGGCTTTCTTTATATCACTGGAAAGAGATTTATTGATAGCATTTGTACTTAAATGATTGAAGTATGCTTCTTTTCCTTGAAATGGCCTAAACTAACTTTAAATGATATAATTTATTTTATATGTTGGTCAAATGTGAATTGTTTCTTATACATGTGGTACATAAGAAGTGTCAGATCTATTTATATTTTTGAGAAAATGAATCTAGTGTGAGCCTCACATCTGCTGAATTTGGCCAGCAAATCCACGACCTATACATTTAGAGGACTAGAGAGGAGGGGTGAGAAGCCCCTTCTCCCATTTGGATCATATAAACATGTCAGGGGCTATCTGTTGTGCAAAAACAGGAAGGGGTTTTGTTTTTCAGGATTATCAGCCTTGGTTCATCATTTAGGCAATCTTCCTGGTGTTCCTTCTCTATCTACTGGCTTCCAGCTGCACGCTGATTGCAGATATCTTTCACATAGTCCTCATAGAACACAGGAACATCCTCAGAGGTTCCTAGACCCCCTCCCATACTGTGCCTTTTATAGCATCTGTGCTGTCATCTCTATACCAGATCCAAACTGAGTCTCTATAACTGGCAAACACATCACCCTTCCTTCCCATTGTAACAGTCAAAATGAGCTATGTTATGGTGTGGTAACAAATAGACCCTACCATACTGTGAATAGCTTATATCAGCAAAGTGTTATTCTCTGTGAGGGGCTTGGAATAAGAAGAGTACACACTAAATGTGTAAGTATTAACAGCTTTTATGAACCAAGAAAATATCCTATTCAATGAAATATGTTGTCCTCATTTACTTTGGGGAAAAAAACCTTCATATCCTAGAAAACCAGGTTTGAATTTAGAAATCTGTCTCTATGAAAGACTGAACTAAAATGTGGTGGGATACCAGAAATGTTATCATAACCTAGGTGCTTGCATCGTGAGAGGAATTCAGGCTAGATGCAAACAGTAAAAATGATTTTTTAAGTTTATTATGAAAGAACTATGGTAGAGAAAGAAATTACGTGGCATAGGCATGCTATAGGATGGCATTTTAGCTCATCTTTAGTCATCTTCAGGGTATAAACCTGAACAGTAAATGGAAGTAAAGAATGAGGACACAGGACAAAGGTATGCATAGTTGAAGCCTTCTGCTTACAGGTGTGGCCATCATTCTGTTCTGGTTTTGCCAGGTTCCAAGTAGTTGTTTCTGTTGTCATCACTGAAGGGGAGCAATGTGGTTCCCATGAAATAATTTCTCCTGCTCCAGGGTGAAGCTTGATGGGTACTGGTAATTATCCTCATTAGAGGGTGAGCTGTCCTACAAAGTTCTGCTGTTCCTTAGGGGTAGTTTTAGTTTTTGCCATGAAGATGTGATTGATCATTCCTATCTTTCCTGTAGCCCACGGTAATTGCAAAGTGACTGTGGGGAGAATAGCTTAGAATAAATGACAAACACAAAACAGAAGCCCACATGGCAGGTTTTTTCCCTGTTTTTTTTTTTTTAGCTAATTAATAGCAGCAAAAATAGTTTTAAGTACCTATTATAAATGCACTTTCAACAGACTAAGAGTGGATTGTCTCTAGGCTGAGAATCGTAACATTAATCTTTGGATTTTGAGATCTTGTTGAAATTGCCTGTGAGAAACTCTTATCTCTAGATCCAGGCTACAGGGCTGTAGGTACCTGAGAGCTGGAACATTTATTTACATTTTAGGATGCCTTTGCATTTTCCCATCACTCATGGGTACAACAGCTCTTTAAGGAAGTGTGCACACCCCTGTCTTGTACATGCATACTCTGTATATGTGCCCTCAGTTACTTCACATGGAGCAGGATTGCAAGGCAGAGAAACTTATATCTATAGAAGCAAGCTTATGGGCATTTAGGTTTGGCAGGTATCTGGTATCCAAGCCACGGAGGTCAGTAAGCAAATATAGAATCCATGAATAATGAGGATTGACTAGAACTTTTTTTTTATTTAATTTTTATTGTGAAAATACTGTACAGAGGAGCTACAATTACATGGGCAAGATAATGAGTACATTTCTTATCAAGCATTGTAGCCTCCTCCTTTGTTTCCCCTTCCCATCCCTTCTCATACTCCCCCTGCTCCCCCACCCAAACCTCACCCCCCCTCCCCTGCACGAAAGTTGTAGAGTTCGTTTTCGACATAACAACTTGTACACCTCATTGTTGCAATGGGTCCATGTGGTATATATACACAATGGAATTCTATGCCTCCATCAGAAAGAATGACATTGCCCCATTTGTTAGGAAATGGAAAGGCTTGGAAAAAATTATATTAAGTGAAGTAAGCCAGGCCCAAAGAAACATAGGTCCCATGGTTTCCCTTATTTGCAATATCTAGTATATGTCTGACTAGAACTTTTTGTTGCTTACTTTCTGACAGAGAGGGAGGGAGAAAGATGGGGGGAGAGAGAGAAAGAAATTAAGAATTGCACAGGACAAATGAACCTGCAGTTATTAATCCTTCCAACCACCTTAGGGCAAAGGACCCAGAATTTAAGAATTTGTGTTGAGATGGGACAGTTCCTTTCCTATGCTTTTTTGAAGACAGATGTTTGAATAGGGTGGAGGGGAACAGACTCAATCCAGGCATTCCCATGACATCACCGTCCCTGGGTCTGTCCCTAGGAGGTTCAGCATGCACTCTGTTCAGTTCATTTGTTCATTGCATCCTCTGGAGTGAGGATAGGAGTGAGAGAGGAGGGTGTAGATAAACTGCTAGAAAGGTCTTCATTTTAAGGTGAGGAAACCGAGTGGAAGGAGGAAGAGAATTGGGAGTGAGGCAGGGAGAGAGTGTGAGCAGTTCAGCCCTAACTGTCAAGCATTAAAATGTCGGGAGCCCTAAGCTTGACTATCTCGCTGGTACATCTCTTGAGGCTGTTTACAGAATCTGGTCTTTTCATCCTGCCCCAAACAAAGACCAGGTAGCTGCTCTTGACCACCTTTTCACACTGCCCTAAGCAAACATCCTGCAGCTGCTACGGCCAATGAAAAGGCTTCTTTATCCTAAGCATATAAATACCCTTGTGTGAAAAAATAAAAATGGGCAGCTGGATCAGAATCCTTGTCTTGCTGTCATTCTTCGTGTCTCTTGTCCTTTCATTCCTTCTCGCTTAGGTTCATTGCCCTCGTTGAAGTCCTGCGGGTCGGGACATTAAAACCCACAATTATTTTCTGCCATTGCTTGAGTTTTCTTGCCATACTGTCACCTGTTTCATCTTATTTCTTGGTGACATTATTGGGTTCCTGAAGTCTTTAATGCCTTTAGGAGTTACAGAACCAACAAGGTAGATATTTACATTTTGAGACTGACTCTCCTTCATATCATGCAACTAATTAAAGGTAGGGTATCTTATTTGTAAGAAGAGGACCTATGATAACATAAGCAAGAGGAAAGGGAGAGACACCAAATGTCACTTCACCCACCTACATTGTTTCTTTGATCAATATTTATCACTTAGTCAATGAAAGACCTGATTGCTATGAGCCAGATACTATGCTAATAGACCTACATATATTCCATTAAATCTTCTGCTCAGCCTCGTAAGGTGAATGCTGTCCTCTTTCCATACAAGGGAAATCAAAAATTGAGAGAGGTTAATTGACACAGCAAAGATCACACAGTTAATGAGTCTGACTTGGAATTCAAATCCCACCAATCTACTGGTAAGGCCATGCCCTTAATCAGATATTAACCTGAGCACCTACTCCAGCAGGCTCATCAGAATCTCAGAATATACTTGGTAAGGTTGATGAAAATTAAGGGAGATGAATTTATTAAGAGGCTTAGGTCAACCCAAATGCACCCCTAGCCCCCAGAAAATAGAGGAACACCATGATTATTTTTTCTCCATTTTAAATCAAACTAGCTAGCTCTGCTGTCCTTAGTGGCTGTCTATATTAATCCTATAATTCATCCTTAAATGACCAGCTTCTTGTTTCCTGGCTTTTGCCATAGCCAAAAGGAAACTGAAAAATGTGCCTTTTGTAGAAAGCCTGAACACCTGCTGCCAAAGGATGTTGAACCATCTGGCTTGTCAGAGACTCACTTACAAAAGACAGAGATTAAATTGGACATTGTTTCCCTACATAAACCAGGCATAAGGAGGCAAGCAACCCAGGGAAGGATAATCACACTGAGAGTAGAAGCACTTGTTATAAATAATTACCATGTAATTATCCACAACTTCCCTGGAGTCTGTAGCTTGCAGCTAGTCTGAGGAGTACCAATGAAGGAGACTGAAACACTTCAGTGAGTTGATTGGAGGGCATTCTGTGTTACTATTACTTGGGCCTACTGTCCCTGTGATGAAACCTTTATGACCATAGCTAGATTCAGAACAGTTGGGGGTGAGGGTGGTGCTTCAGTTGGAACCAGTCATCTCTCCTCAAAAAAATAACACAATCTTTCTTTGCAAGTGTGTGGGTATGATGCATCTGACTTCTTTTCTTAAGCAAAATGGTTTTTGAGCAAGTTTATATACTGTGCCAGATGTGACTTTTCTCTAATTGGTGGCCCCATTGAGCTCTGAGCAGGTTTTCAAGCTGTAAGTTTGGCCCAGTAGGCAACAGCACTTCAAAGAAGCATTGGTGGCTGTATTGATAAGTGTGGGAGACACAAAGATACTCCCATGAGGGGCAGGATTGCATGCAAGATCCAGTTCCTTGTCTGTTGTATGGCTAGTAAAGATCTCCCAATCCCTGGGCTTTCTACTGATCTTGCTAGCTATGTCTTTTGCCATGCAGAAGCTCTGCAGTTTCATGCAATCCCATTTGTCCAACCTTTCTTTGATTTGTTTTGTTTCTGGGTCCTTATTAAGAAAATTTCAGTCTTTGCCAAGGAGCCCTAGAGTTTCTCCTATTCCTTCCTCTAATGTTTTCAGGATGTCTGCTTTTACTTGGAGGTCTTTGATCCATTTGGAGTTGATTCTGGTGCAGGGAAATATATAAGGATCTAGCTTTAGTTTTCCACAGGTGTTTAACCAATTTTGACAGCACCATTTACTAAGGAGACTGTCTTTCTTCCATTCTATTTTTTAACTCCCTTATTGAAGATTAGGTGGCTATATGTCTGTGTGTTCATTTTTGGGTCTTTGATTCTATTCCATTGTCCTTAGTCTGTTTTTGTGCCAGTACCAAGCTGTTTTGATTACAATGGCTTTGTAGTAGAGTTTGAAATTTGGTATGGATAGTCCTCCAGCACTGTTTTTTCTTCTAAGGATTGATTTTGCTATTCAGGGTCTTTTATTGTTCCATATGAATTTTTGGATTGCTTCTTCTATTTCATTGAAGAATGAGGTTGGGATATCTAAAATATACTTAATACTCAAAAAATTAAATCCCCCCAACAACAAATCCTCAAAGAAACAACTGCCCGATTAATAAGTGGGTTAAAGTCTTAAAGAGAGGCTTCTCTGAAGAGGACATAATAGACAACAGACACATGAAGAAATGTTCAACCTCTCTAGCCATAAAAGAAATATAAATCAAAACAACATTGAGATTCCCCCTCACCCAGTTAGAATGGCTATAAATAAGAACTCTAATAACAACAGATGCTGGAGGGGATGTGGCCAAAAAGGAACCCTACTTCATTGTTGGCAGGAGTGTAAACTTGTTCAACCATTTGGAAACAGTATGGAGGTTCCTCAACAGACTCCACATAGAGCTCCCCTATAACCCAGCAATCCCACTTTTGGGCATTTACCCAAATGATTACAAACAAGACCATACTAAAGCTACCAGCACAACTATGTTTATTGCAGCATTATTTACCATAGCTAAGATATGGAACCAACCCAGATGCCCCTCAGTAGATGAATGGATCAAGAAAATGTGATATATATAATGGAATTGTATGCCTCCATCAAAAAGAATGACATCTCCCCATTTTTAGGAAATAGACTTGGAAAAAAATTATATTAAATGAAGTAAGCCAGGCCCAAAGAAACATAGGTCCATGGTTTCCATTATTTGCAACAACTAGTATATGTCTGGGACAAGCAGAAAAGGTCAAAAGCTATGCACATGTGACCATATAAGATGATGCTAAGAGAAATGAACCCCAAGATAGGGACATGGGAAGTTTTATATTTCTTGCTGGGGTTTCTAATATGTTTATAATGTACTATGTGATTTTTTTGTTTCTTTGTATGTTCCTCCCCCATGGTATATAATGAGAACTCCTGTTCTCATTATATTTGATGTCAGTGCCCTGCATCTTGTATATACCCTTCTCTAATTTAGGAAGGGGAAGGGAAAAAACAAAATGCTTAAGTAGGGATACAGGTTGACCCATTGTAACAATGAGATGTACAAGACACTATGTTCAAAAACGAACTTTACAATTTAGGAAGGGGGTGGAGGGAGTGTAATTGTGGAGATGAGAGGGAAGGGATGGTAGGGGGAAAACAAAGTAGGAGGGAACAATGTGCAATAGGAAGGGAAGGTAGGGGGAAAACAAAGTAGGAGGTAATAATGCTTGATAGGAAATGTACTCATTACCTTGCTCATGTAACTATAACCCTTCTGTACAATATTTTTTACAATAAAAAAGTATAAAAAAAGAATTGTAAGAAACTTGCCAGGCACAGTGGTGAATATCTGTAACTCTACTACTGCTGGGGAGGTAGAAATAAGAGGATCTTGATGCAAGTCCAGCCAGGAGAAAAAACATGACAACTTACCTAACAAACCGAAGCAAAAGAACTGACACCTGGCTTAGGTAGTTGAGTGTTTGTCTAGCAAGAGAGAGGCTCTCAGTCCTATCTCCAATCCTAACAAAACTAAAATTTGTGTGTGTATGTGTGTGTGTGCTATTCTAGATAAGATGATTGTGAAGAGATACTAGTTGCTAGAGCAAGTGTTCCACATATCTGAAGCCAGCTTGCTCTGGAAACAGATGCCTGAGATGACTTCTATTCATAAGGAGATCAACACAAAGCCACATTCCAAGACTTTCAAGGACAACAGATTTGCTTGGACAATAATGCAGACTACCAATTAAAAGCCTTTGTGATCTTGCAGGAGTAAGGGGCCCAGAGATTTCAAACATCTCACTAAGAAAAAATTACCATGGTCTTATAGGAGAAACCATGGAGCATCCAGCTCCTCTTACTAGCTGCTCTCTGAACAACTATGCTGGCAAAATAGGGAAGTAGAGTTTGGAGACAAATGGAATCAGTGATGGTATTGTATGTCCTCTATTGACCTGCATACCAATATAGAACTCATCTTGCTCCCTTCAATATCACTAACACCACTTCTGTAATCCCAGCCAATGGTTCAAAGAGTTTCAGCAGCTTGCTACCTGATATGACAACCACTTCCCAGGCTGTTGCTACAGCTGAAGTTTACAAAACATTAAACTGTACTAACGTGTTTGTGATGTTCTGTATTTGTGTTTGTTGTATGTCAGATTCTGTGCCAGACAATTTAAAAAAAGAGTAAAGAAAAATGCTTTTTTAGAAACTTGTGGTTCAGTGTGTGTGTGTTTGTGTGTGTGTGTGTGTGTGTGTGCATGCATCTGTGTGTGCATGTAAAGGTTAGGAGGCACATACATTGATCCCACAATTCAAGATGAGAAGTGGTGTAATTGGGCCAATAGAACCACAAAAATAAATCTGGAAAGCAGAATTTCTTTTTTTTTTTTAATTTTATTTTATTTTATTTGTGAACATACTGTACAGAGGGGTTACAATTGCATGGGCAGGATAATGCGTACATTTCTTACCAAGCATTG
>NW_012267292.1:5324269-5324763 GCF_000151885.1 Dipodomys ordii
TTGTTTGTAAGCATTTGGGTAAATGCCCAAAAGTGGGATTGCTGGGTCATAGGGGAGTTCTATGTGAAGTCTTTTGAGGAACCTCCATACAGTGGAAAGCAGAATTTCTGAGTCAGAGGGTCTTTGAAAGATTATCTATGTTCAAAGAAGATCACGTTGTTGGCACATTCCAGGGATGGCGTGAGGGAGGTCCTTCTGAGAGAGCAGAGTTGGGAGAACATGGAAAAAAGTAATTGTGGCCACAGATGATGAGGGCTTGGACCAAGTGTGGGGTGGTACCTGTGTTAGCATCACATGGATACCGTACAAATCAACACAAATTAGATAGCTTAGAAAGGAGCCCACTTGCTAAAGACTTAAAGAGAAACTTCTCTGAAGAAGAAAAAAGGTTGGCCAATAGACACATGTAGAAATGCTCAACCTCCCTAGCCATAAAAGAAATGCAAATCAAAACAACATTGAGATACCCAGTTAGAATGGCAAAAATCAAGAAC
>NW_012267292.1:5325461-5327525 GCF_000151885.1 Dipodomys ordii
GGTAAACAAAGGAGGAGGCTACAATGCTTGATAAGAAGTGTACTCATTATCTTGCCCATGTAATTGTAACCCCTCTGTACAATATGTTCACAATAAAAAATTAAAAAAAAAGAAAGGAGCCCACTTGAACCCCAGCACCACTTCCAACTTTTTCTGTTTATGTGTTACTGAGGAATTGAACCCAGGACTTCACGCATGCTAGGCAAGCACTCTACCACTGAGATACCTTCCCAGCCCCTGCAACAGTTTAGACTGTTACTCTCTACTGTACTGAATGGTATCTGGACACCAATAGACTAATGGACATTACTGGCTAATACTTCACAGTTTTCTCTATTGTCCAATTAAAAGGATACAGAGAGAGTAACTTGTTTATACATCATTAGCAGGTAAGTATAACTCTATTTCCCCAGGTTTGGGGGTTGAATTTTACATTTGTAGCAGCTGCCACCAAGATAAATGTAGAACTAGAATGAACACAAGAGGAACTGGATCATTTTTTAGCACATATATATATTTATTTATTTTAAAGATACTGTACAGAGGGGTTACAGTTACATGAGTAAGGTAATGAGTACATTTCCTATCAAGCATTATTACCTCCTACTTTGTTTTTCCCTTACCATCCCTTCCCTCCCACCTCCACAACTACACCCTCCTCCCGCCCCCACCTAAATTGTAAAGTTTGTTTTTCAACATAGTGTCTTGTACATCTAATTGTTACAATGGGTCAACCTGTATCCCTACTTAAGCATTTTGTTTTTTCCCTTCCCCTCCCCAAATTAGAGAGGAGTATATACAAGATGCAGGGCACCGACATCAAATATAGTGAAAACAAGGGTTATACCATGGGGGAGGAACATACAAAGAAACAAAAAAAACACATAGTACATTATAAACATATTAGAAACAACAGCAAGAAAGATAAAATTTCTCATGTCCCTATCTTGGGGTTCATTTCTCTTAGCATCATCTTATATGGTCACATGTGCATAGCTTTTGACCTTTTCTGCTTGTCCCAGACATATACTAGATGTTGCAAATAATGGAAACCATGGACCTATGTTTCTTTGGGCCTGGCTTACTTCATTTAATATAATTTTTTCCAAGTCTTTCTATTTCCTAAAAATGGGGAGATGTCATTCTTTCTGATGGAGACATACAATTCCATTATATATACACATTTTCTTTTTTTTAATTGTGAAAATACTGTACAGAGGGGTTACAATTACATGGGCAAGATAATGAGTACATTTCCTATCAAGCATTGTAGCCTCCTCCTTTGTTTCCCCTTCCCATCCCTTCCCATCCTCCCACCCCAGCCCCCACCTAATCCTCCCTGCCCCCCCCAACTCACACCAAAGTTGTAAAGTTCGCTTTCAACATAACGACTTGTACATCTTATTCTTGCAATGGGTCCACCTGTATCCCTATTTAAACGATTTTATATATACATTTTCTTGAACCATTCATCTACTGAAGGGCATCTGGGTTGGTTCCATATCTTAGCTATGGTAAATAATGCTGCAATAAACATAGTTGTGCTGGTAGCTTTAGTATGGTCTTGTTTGTGATCAATTGGGTAAATGCCTAAAAGTGGGATTGCTGGGTTATAGGGGAGCTCTATGTGGAGTCTGTTGAGGAACCTCCATACTGTTTTCCAAATGGTTGAACAAGTTTACACTCCCACCAACAATGCAGTAGGGTTCCTTTTTGTCCACATCCCCTCCAGCATCTGTTGTTATTAGAGTTCTTATTTATAGCATTCTAACCGGGGTGAGGTGGAATCTCAATATTGTTTTGATTTGAAACCCTAGGTCTCCTTGGCACAGACCAAAATTTTCTTAATAAAGACCCAGAAACACAACAAATCAAAGAAAGGTTGGACAAATGGGACTGCATGTAGCTGAGGAGCTTCTGCATAGAAAAGCATATAATTAGCAAGATCAATAGAAAGCCCATGGAAATTGATGGAGCTAGAAGGAATCATGTTGAGTGAGGTAAGCCAAGAGCAAAGAGACAAACGGTACATGGTCTCCCTGATAAGTGGATGCTAAATCCAAA
>NW_012267292.1:5327575-5341117 GCF_000151885.1 Dipodomys ordii
TTCCACAATACTGTGAAATTTGGGAAATTATGTAATCACTTAATCACAATTAAAAAAAAAAAGAACCTCGGGGAAGGTAGGGAGGGAGGGGATAGTAGGGGGAAAACAATGGAGGGGGTAACAATGCTCAATAGGAAGTGTACTCATTACCTTACTCATGTAACTGTAACCCTCTGTATAGTATCTTTACAAAAAAAATAGAAAGCACATGGATTGGGAGAACATCTCCACTAGCCATACAATGGATAAGGGTCTCATATCTAAAATATACTTGGAACTCAAAAAATTAAATCCCCCAACAACAAATCTTCAAAGAAACAATTGTCTGATAAATAAGTGGGCTAAAGACTTAAAGAGAAACTTCTTTGAAGAGGAAATAAGAATGGACAATAGACACATGAAGAAATGTTCAACCTCTCTAGCCATAAAAGAAATGCAAATCAAAACAACATTTGAGTTTCTTACAGTTCTTTAGTGGCATTCACCTTAGCACTTGTTTAATCCATTCAGAGACAGCAGTAAATTCAACCCCACATCCTTACTTTTGCTTTAGCCATGATTGTCGGTGGTGCTGAGAGGAATTCTTTTCTGTGTCCTATCTTTCATGCAGGTCATTAGAAGTTCTTGAAATTGAAATTGGAAGTAGGCCTTTTTTTTTTTTTTTAAGCCTCTTTGCCTCCAGTGATGCAGATCTTGTAACAACTTCTGCCACTTTGTTTTTTTCAAGAGGTGAGCTATGGTGGAGATTGGCATGAATGATTGTGAGCAATGACTATCATTGTTTTTTTTCCACCTTTGTGGTTCTTAATTTCTGTTACTTTTGGTTAGTTATGATGTGGCCTTTTACTGGTGACATTAGCTGTAGGTTAAAGACCATAGTGAAGAAAAGAATATGAAATTTAATCAAGCTCTAGAGAAAACTATGCGATCAAGGGATATGGTGAGCACGATGCGTGAGGCTGATACCCTCAAAGCACAGAGTGCTGTTTTATAGTAAACTTTTTGTTTGTTTGTTTCTTTGGTTATTTTTTGTTTGTTTGTTTGCTTTTCGGTCATGGGACTTGAACTCTGGGCCTGGGCACTGTCCCTCAGCTCTTCAGCTCAAGGCTAGCGTTCTACCACTTGAGCCACAGCGCCACTTCTGGTTTTCTGGTGGTTTATTGGAGATAAGAGTCTCATGGACTTTCCTGTGCCAGCTGGCTTTGAACTGCGATCCTTAGATCTCAGCCTTCTGAGCAGCTTGGATTACCGGCGTGAGCCAAAGGCACCTGGCGTTATAGTAAACATTTTTATTAAGTAGAAGGAGTAGACTGTAAAATAATGAAAAAAACTTGGTATAACAAACCAGTCATATAAACCAGTACCATAGTCATTTATGATCACTACTAAGTATTCCACTCTGTGAATAACTGCATTGCTGTACTTCTATATCAGGATAGGTATCAGGATAGGTTGCTGATGTGCACCCTGGAATGAGGTTTTTTAAAAAGATGCTTTTGCTGAACTCTGTGAATAAAATAAAAGTCCCCACCTCACCAACTTTGTATCTATGCCCTTTTATCTGAACTATGCTGCTCTTTGAAATTACCTTGAGCTCCAAGAGAGAAGAGGAAATTCTCACAAGTAATTGATGATGATGAGGAGGAGGAGGATGATGATTGCTGGTCCTGAGCTCTGGGCCTGGGCACTTTCCTTGAGCTTTATGTGCTCAAGGCTAGCACCGTTAGCTTGAACCACAGCTGTACTTCCTCCTCCTCCTCCTCCTCCTCCCTTTCCTCCTTCTCCTTCTCCTTCTTCTTTTTTCTTCCTCTTTTTCCTCCTTCATTTTGTAACAGTGGAAGTTAGGAGTCTTGAAGGCTTTTCTGCATGGCTGGCTTTGAACCAAGATCCTCAGGCCTTAGCCTCCCAAGTAGCTAGTATTACAGGCCTACACCTTTGTGTGACCAACTTGTTCCTATTCTATTCCAGTAATAAAATCATAATTTCTCCATAATTCCTCTAAGAGCAAAGACTGAGCTAATGGTGAACCAAGCCATACACCTGTGACCCGAGACTGTCGTAACTATGCGTATCTTCTTCTCCGTATTCCCCATAACTCTTCCTATCTTACCTGAAATCCATGTTTGTACTCTTGAAGATGGCTGAACATGTACTAAAGTGTTCCCAAGGCTGCCATGGGATAAATCTTTCTCTGCCCTTCACCAAGCCTCCATATTTGGTATTTGGAGACAAGTAGCTAGATCAAATTGGGAGTCCTGGACTTTGGGCCTAGGATCTAACAATTCATTTTCACCCTACCACTGCCATGTATTTTTTCTGCTGTCACAATGTCACTAGGCAGCAGGCATTTTTCAGCTACAGAATAGTTTTATGAGACCACTACTGTTGAAATGGACCACAGTTAAATGAAACATATTTTAGTAAATGTAATAGTTTTCTTTTAGTGAACGCATGCTAATTTCACAAAAATTTAAAGAATCACACCTTTCCCAACATTTGCAAACCTAGATGATTGTGAAATAAATGTAAACTTCCAAATTTTTTGCAGCATCCAACTCCCTAACCTTCAGAGGTGATTGAAACTGAAAGAAGATCTTTTTTTGTTACCGTTTTAAAATACTATAAAATTCAGTTTGTTCTATACTTACTTGGCTTTGTTAGCTGTCCTGGCCCGGGCTCACATCATGTTAGAAGTGTTATCTCTCTGGCTGTTGATTGACTGTTCTCCACTGTGGAAGAAAATCCATGGGGATTCACCATGGGGAATCCACTGTGCAGAGTCCATGGAGATGTGTCCATTGTGCCCCCTTACCTCCCATTCCATTCCTCCCCAAGCCTGACTATCCAGAATGCTCAAATCCCTTCCTAAATGACATTGTAACTGCTTCCTGGGTTGGCATACAAGAAGCCATGTTATCTCTCCATGACTAAATTTGCAATACTACCTTTTGTCTTTACTGTACAGTCCTGGGCTCCAGAAATGGTTTCTGGGTTCCTGGAATGAGCTTCCATCTACTGACTGGAGCCCTGTGGAATGAGATGGAGTAACTGTAGACCAGGAGCTGGAAATCAGCTCTTCCTGTATCACCACATTCAAAGTACAGAACATGCAAGAGTTTGCACCTGAACTTATGTGTCATTTCAAAGGTGTATCTGTCAAAGGTAGGAAGGCAGACTTTACAGTACAAGAATATGTTAACTTAGTTGGTAACTGTTAAATATCTATATATCTGGGTTTTATTTTATTGTATTTTTATTGTGAAAATACTGTACAGAGGGGTTACAATTACATGGGCAAGATAATGAGTACATTTCTTATCAAGCATTGTAGCCTCCTCCTTTGTTTACCCTTCCCATCCCTTCCCATCCTCCCCCCACCGCCCACCCAATCCTCCCCCCCTCACACCAAAGTTGTAAAGTTCGTTTTTGACATAACGACTTGTACAGCTCGTTGTTGCAATGGTTCCACCTGTATCCCTATTTAAACGATTTGTTTTTCCCCTTACCCTCCACAAATTATACCAACATCAAATACAGTGAAAGTAGGGATTATACTGTGGGGGAGGGACATACAAAGCAACAAAGAAATAATCTTATAAATGTGTTAGAAACAATCACATGAAAGAAAAAAAACATTTGAATACATATCTTAGGGTTCATTTTCCTAACATCACCTTATCTGACCTTTTCTGCTTGACTCAGACATATACTAGATACTGCAAATAAGGGAAACCATGGGACCTATGTTTCTTTGGGCCTGGCTTACTTCACTTAATATAATTTTTTCCAGGCCTTTCCATTTCCTAACAAATGGGGCAATGTCATTCTTTCTGATGGAGGCATAGAATTCCATTGTGTAGTAGATGAATGGATCAAGAATATATATCTGGTTTTTGGACCTTTATCTACTCTTACCTTGGGTCCTGAAAACATTAACATTAAAGTTAAGTTATCCATTTTATTCATATCATTTTTATTATTGTTAAATAGTTGTACACAAGGGTGTGAATTCAATATGAGCACAATAGATCTTGATCAATGTCTTGGCTCAACAAAATTCTTTTTCCAACCTACAAATTTTTCTCCATCGAGACATGTTTACAAACTATAAACATGTGGAAACGTGTATAACTAATATAAGCTAATGAAAAAAAGAGAGGTAAGTGTGTGAGGAGGTTGCTAGACAAAGTGGTTCACACCTGTAATTCCAAGTGCTTGGAGGCAGAGGTCGGAAGATTATAGTCTCAGGCTGGTGCCAGACAAAGCATAAGACCATATTTGAAAAAATAAAGGAAGAAGGCTAGAGAGGAGTAGAGCTGCTGCCTAGCAAGCAAGAGTATGTGATGAGTCAAATAAAAATGAAATACATATGCGTATACATACATATATACACGCATACATACATGAGGAGATGAGTGGCAGAAAATATTTCCAGTCATAATATGCAGACATACAATTCATGACTTACACTTTTCTTTCCTTACAACCACCCTAGGACCGTAGGTAGGTAGAAAAAAACGAAGATTCATAAACACAATTGATTTGCTCCAACACACAAAGCTACTTCCCCAGTTTGCATTAGATGCAGAACAAATTGTCCCAAGTAGAAAAGAGCTGGTTAAAGCATTGGCTGGCCTTGCTCCATAGCTGCTTTCCTGACATTACTCAGGCAGCTGCCCATAGCAGGCTAACACCCACAGGGGTGTTAGATTCAGACTGGCCCCTTTCACTTGCTTTAGGTTGGTTCTGCTGTTGCTGGGAGACATGACCTTCCCTGATTTTGTCCTAACTAGTACTGTTTGACTTCCCTGTCTCTTTTATGCCCCTGGTTTGGTGCAGTTCCCAGCCCCTAGTAGGGCTTACTAATAAGCATTCAGGTCACTTATAAGCAGCAGGACTATGAGGTTACTCAACCTAACTTTCGGGCAATATGGGGATAATTACAACACTCAGCACACCAACTGCTTTAACATTGCAATGTAGGAAGAGCACCTGGCAGGGCTGATGCTACCAAGCTCACTCAGAGTGTCTGGGGTGTGTTCCATCAATGAATGCATGCTGATTTTTTACACTTAGGAGTAAAACACCAACTTGATTTCCAAATACCAGCCTTGCAAAAGACAGAGTGAGGAAGTAATTTCAAACTACAGAGTTGAAATTCTTTTTAAACAAGCGATAAACAAAACAAAGGAACAAATCAAGCAGAGTCATACCACCCTCCCTCCTGCTTTCTCCAAGTTAAGGGTTGAAGATCCACAGTGGGTAGACTTGCTTCAGCCAGGACTGAAAGTGACAACTTTCAAGACCAGAGGTGGGGACATAACCTTTGGGTCCCCAGATCTGGGTCACAGAAGAGCACTTTCAGAGCTAGCAACCGCACAGCACTTTGGGTCTGGACTGCCACGCTCCTGCTGAACTTGGGACCTGCTCTGTGGAGTGCCACCCTGCCCAGTGTGAGTGTTATGCTCCCTTGCCTGTCTGTGGTAGTGGGACCAGCCTTGCTCCTGTCCCTCCACGCAGAAGCACAGGCCCAATTGTCTCAAGAGTCCTCAGCACCCAGAGGGGAGAATGCACTATAGGGTGAAGCTGCCAGGGGTGGGTGGGGCTGGGGTTGGGGGTGGAAGTGTTGGCCAGAGGTGTCAAATTGGACTGGGGATGCCCTGGGAAATACACCAAATTAGGCTGAGGCCCAGTTCTAACAGGCCAGGAGCCCTTTTAGGCATCTTCCATAGAATATATGATGCCTATGGAGGGACATGCTTGGAAAGTTTAGGGTTTCCTGGTTATTGCCAGGGTGTGGCTGCAGGATGTAATTTCTGGAATCTGTCACTTGAGTGATAGAGAAGTTACTTTCTCCTCCAGGCTCCATTTCCTCATCTCTGATTGAGGAAGCATTTACTTCCCCATAAACATACTCATGCTTTATTATTATTTTCTTGGTGCAGACTGAATAAGAATAGAGATGTAAGGAGATTTTTTTTAATCCACAAGAATGCATTTTATAATTTGCAAAAAATAAGTTTTAGGAAAGTTGTTCAAAATAAGAATAGAAACACGTTCAGAAAACTGCTGTCGGTCTTGCTGGGCTTTTTTTTTTTTTTAATCTTCTTTCTTTTCTCTGTTTTTAGGGTTTGTTTTTGTAATCATGACTGGCCCATTGGCCTGTGGCACACTTGAATAGTTACTGGACTTTCAAAGCTAACATCCCATACTAGAGAAGGTACAGTGGAAATCCTTCCTGAGTCATGCCTTTGTTCTTAGCCAGAAGTGCTTTCCTTTGTCTTTTGTGGTTGGGTGTTGGGGAAGGGCATCCTTGGATCCATAATACATATGAAGTGTTTGTAAACCAATTTACAATGGGACTTTACTGGTTGATTTTGTAGCCTCAGAAATGAGTGGACTTTGAATAACAATTTAAATGACTTAGAAGAGTGCTATGAAATCCTTTTGGGTTTACCAGCTCACTCCCAACACTAACAAAATCAAAGCAGACATAGATAGTATGGTATGACTATTTTTGTAATGAATGTAGTATTTAAAGATTGTTAAAGAAAAAACTACTCCCTGAGTATGCACAGGACAGAGAGTAAGAGAGGAAGGATGAAGAAATGGCCTTGGGTGTTGTCAGACACCCTTGTGTTAGCACCTGCAATATCCAAGATAAGTAGCTACTGATCCATTCTCCATATGGAATTTGGCTCAATTTAAAGACAAACATGATTTTAGGTTAACATTCCCAAGGGTTTATAATGTGGGATTTTATGGACCAAATCAGAAACTTACATAGGGAAGTCTATCCCACTTAGAAACAAGCCATTTTATCCTGCCCATGCAATTGTAACCCCTCTGTACAGTATGTTCACAAATAAAATAAAATTAAATTTAAAAAAAGAAACAAGCCATTTAATATCTGAATTTTTAAAAAGATGAATTGGAGATGTGAGTCACTGTGTAGATTATTTGCTCAGCATACACAAGGACATTGTCACATTGAAAAAGTGTTGATGTGGGCGAATACTTAAGCTGGAAAACTAAGATTTTATTTTCCTGGTAAAACCTAGGGATAAAGTTTCTATTTTCATGCACTATTTGTGAATTCAATGACTTAATAATACCCTGCTCTCATAAGGCAATGTTCAGGTGCGTCTTTCATAAAATTTAAGTTTCTAACCACAACTTAAAGCCAAGATACTGGCTTTACAGTTATCTCCCCTAGGAGATACTGCAGGCACAGATTACAGGTTACACGTGGTACGGTGGTGATCACATACCTTTTATTACTTCAGCTCACACCTGGAGGCAAGATGAGGAGATAGTAATGGAAGGGAAGAGAAGTCTATCATTAAACTTATTAGTCTGAACAAATTCTTCACATCTTTCTGTTGAAGCTGGGTGGGGCTTATCTTTTAACCTTCTCTCTGTAGTTGAACTCTAGACAGTAATGGTCTTTGTGTTACTGAGGCTTGATAACCGTCAATTGGATCCCGGCTGTTTCTTCTTTAGGGATTTCAGGTGCTATCCTCATCTCTTGAAAAAAAAAAAGACCTCCTGTTAGGTCTTGTGCCTGTGTGGTTCTTTGGGGAGGAGGTAACTGAGGTCACATGAGATCCATCTCTTTATCATTAATTCATTTAACTAATGAGGCTTGAATATTCTCCCTAATGTTTGATTATTAAAGTTTTCAAATGTTGAGAAAAGTTAAAGACTATTATAGTGTATATCTACAGAGAGAGAGACAGAGAGAGAGAGAGACAGAGAGAGAGATAGAGAAACATACTCGTCATTTAACTATCATTGATTAGTCCCAATTATTTGCTTGGAGCTGAGCTTTACTAAACTTTAAATGGGAAATTAGAGAAAAAGACAGGCTCTTATTTGGCCAGTTAGTTTGCAAAGGGGTCATGTGATGGGTAGGGAAGGTTATGTTAAAGTTGCTTTATAGACACTGAATTTCTTGAAGGTTTAAATGTTATCCTTGTAGTTAGGAGTCATTGAAGATGTTTTAAGAAGTGATTTGCATGTTTTAGACTATCCAGCTTTTTCATAAGGACTAGGCTGCATTGGATAAGGGTGCCAGATGTATTCGGAAGCTTTGTGTATGTTTTGGGGCAAACATGCATTGAACTGCAAATAGAACAGATTGTAGAGAGGAAGAAAAAAGAAGTATGGAACTTGGTGGCTGACTTGCTGTTAGCAATAATAAATAGTGTGGTGCCGTTGAGAATCCAGAAGTCAGATGAGAAAGAAGTCAGGAATGGATGATGATAGCTTGATAATCAATTCTGAGTGTCAGAGACTGCTTGGTAAAATGTAAGTTGAGAGTTGAGATGGTGGCCTGAAGTGCCTAACAGCAAGGTCAAGACTGAACAAATACATAGAATGTTCTATCCAATCAGGGATCAGGGTAACGGGATAGGCACATATAGAAGGGGGAAAAGAAGGACACCACTTTGAGGAAAATTGGACTGCATGGAATTCTTGGAACAGAAACAACACAGGTGCTCAATTATTCTTCTTTCACAGATACTATTCTATCCACAATATAATAATTTAATTAATAACTTAAAACCATCTTCATACAGTCATTTCCATTTTGGAAAATGCAGGGTGAGGGTGGGAAAAGAGGAAAGTTCTTTTCACCTGCAGGACTTTCAGAGTACATAGTGTTCTATCCATGTTAGCCAGACAATTGAATGAATTGGTTTCTTTCACAAAGCAACACTCACTCTATCTGGAATCATGAAAAATCTATCCCATGGTGACCTGTATTTTCTAAATATAACCTCAGATTTGACACTTATTCAGATGTCTGCTCATCAAATCTTTATTAATTTGTCACATATTAATTCAAACTCTGCTCTTTCCTTTCATTTTAATAAATTAGCTCATTCCCTATATGTTGAATAGTATTCAGCTCTGTAATCTCAACTTATTATAATTGAGAATATATATAGATATACATTTACATGTATGTGTGTACATATATATATATATATATATACATACATACATATATTATGTTATATTGAGGCAAGGGATGTTAGATTTATTTAGTGGTGGTTCTGTGGCCAGGGACTATCCCAAGGTCTCAAGTAGTTGAGGAGCTATCTTTCCTCTTCTGTGGAACATCCCATATGTATATTAGATGTATATATGTATGTATGTATATGTGTGTGTGTGTGTGTGTGTGTGTGTGTGTTTCTCACTACAGCAGTAAAAGTCAATATGATTCATTTAGAATGCAAGTGCTTTATCTACAGGGATGAGATGGTCAGGTAGCACCATACAATATTGTTAGGTGGCAGAAGGAACATTTGAAGAGGCTTGTACATACTCTAACCCCTTCATATTATGCCAGTTGTATTGCTTTTCCTCCCACACACTTAAGGATGGACCAGGCACATGCCCTCCTTGCTAGCTCTGCTCTGGTTTGGAAGATTGCTCAGTAGGGAAACTTGAAGTAAAACTGCATAGTTATCCCGGGAGGGTGTCTGCACTCCTGTTCTATGTGGCATGAGTGTGTGTGAGTGTGTGTGTGTGTGTGTCTGGGTTTGCAAGCATGCATGCATATGAGCATATATCAGTACTGAAGCTTGAACTGCATAATTCACTGAACTCTCACTTAGCTTTTTTTTTTGGGGGGGGGGGATTGGTCATGGGGCTTGAACTCTGGGCCTGGGCGCTGTCCCTGCACTCTTTAGCTCAAGGCCAGCACTCTACCATTTGAGACACAGTGCCACTTGTGGTTTTCTGGTGGTTTATTGGAGATAAGAGTCTCATGGACTTTCGTGCCTGGGCTGCTAGGATTACAGGCGTGAGCTGCCAGTACCCTAAGTTAGTTAATTTGTTCAAGCCTGGCACTCTACCATTTGGGCACAGCTCCACTTTCAGCTCTTTGGTGGTTAATTGGAGATATAAGCCTCATGGACTTTTTACCTGAGCTGGCTTCAAACTACTAGCCTCTAACCCAGCCTCCTGAGTAGCTAGGGTTATAGGTATGAGCCACTAGCATGTGGCACTTGTCTTGATTTTTTGCTTTTTTTTTTTTTTTTCAGATCCTGGGGCTTGGACTCAGGGACTGGGCTCTGTCCCTGAACCTTTTTGTGTTCAAGGCTAGCACTCTACCACTTGAGCCATAGCAGCACTTCTAACTTTTTCTGAGATAAGAAACTTTTTGGAGATAAGAGACAGCATGGATTTTCCTGCCTGGGCTGACTTCAAACCATGATCCTCATATTTCAGCCTCCTGAGAGTTGCTACAATTTTAGGTGTGAACCACCTGTGCCCAGCTAATGTTTTAACTTTTTAAAAAACCTTTAAATGCTTTTAACTTGTTAAAGAGCTTTTTCACATATAACCAACCTCTCTCCGAAGTGCTAATCCCTAAAACTGATATGCTTGTGTAACCTTCCTATTTCCCTCAATTTAACAACCACTTCATTAATTCTCCCGAAGATCACACCTTCAACACTGCTGACTTTTTCAAAAGGATGAAATGGGAAAAAAAAATTTTCTATAGTTTGTTTGACCCACCAATATTGTTGCCTTTTCTCATCTTCCCATTCACGTGCATATTTAAGGTTACTTTTTGCTTCCTTATTTATTTTCCTTCCAAGGTGACTCTTTGGAGAAGAGAGGCATCGGATGAGGGCCTCCTCTGCTTGATCACCCACAATGGACTCTGGTAGCCACAAGAATTGTGCTGTTTCCTCAGTCTTTTTGTTGCTGAAGTTACAAGCAGCCACTTGCAGAATGAACAATGAAGTTTGCATTGCAAATGGGGTCATGACCCAATGAGAACTTAATAAGTTCAGTGTTTATTTGTCCTGAGTTACAGAACTGAGGAGTTGAATCCTTATAACAATCTTACCCAGTCAGCCTGGAGTTACTGGTTTTCCTGCACATCTGTCTTCTTTTGTAGTATGAAGGCTCCTTGAAGGCAGGCATTGTCTCATTTTTATCCACGATTCCCCCACAAGTTTTGAGCAGGACTCTCACCCCCTACGATATACCCAGAAAAATCTCTGGGGATGGAATGCTTTCAAGATGACAGAATTGTTTGTGAAGAAAAGACTGTGGAGAGGCTTATGAGCTTCAATGAGAAAAGTAATTGCTTAATGTTGAACGAGGATGGAAAGTCTACAAGGAAAGACATGGCTGGGCAAAAGGCCACATAATCTAAAACTGAACAAAAAGAAACAGGAAGTTAGATGAACTTGAAATTGTTCTGAAGCATTAGTCTTACGATGAAGTTTTATCTGACACAAGGACAAAGTAGCACCGTAGCTAACACTGAAAATGAAAAACTTTCTTGCTTGGATTTCTTTTTTTAATGTTTTTTTAATTGTAAAAATAGTGTACAGTTACATGGGTAAGGTAATGAGTACATTTCCTATCAAGCATTGTTATCTCCTCCTTTGTTTTTCCCCTACCATCCCTTCCTTACCTACCTCCCAAATCCCTCTACCCCCAGCTGTACAGTTTTTAACATAGTGTCTGGTACATCTCATCGTTACAGTGGGTCAACCTGTATCCTTATTTCAGCATTTTGTTATTTCCCTTCCCCTCTCCAAATTAGAAAAATGTACATACAAGATGCAGGGCACTGACATCAAATACAATGAAAACAGGGGTTATACCGTGAGGGAAGAACATACAAAAGAAATCACATAGTAGGATTTCTTGATAAAAACTATTAGCCATCAGTAAATCAGCTGAAAATATTTTTTTTCAGTTTTTCTTTTCCATTTCTGGGTATTAGTGTTTGTAGGATCAACTAAGCTTAAAGTAGAGAGGTCCTTGTGTGACACAAGAACTTCCACATTTAGGCCTACATTTTATGATACACAGCACCAAAATGTGGCAGGCTGCCAAGTCTACACATGGTTCACAGAAAATGCACTGGAAGTCATTGTGGAGAATTTGTTGACAGTTTCTTTCTTAATCCATGTTCAAAAACATGTAGTAGACCAGTTCTGTGCTTTGTACCCCCAAATTGATTTTCTCGAATAACTTAACAGAATTATATAGGTTTCTAGCTCCTAGCCCAGGCTTAGCAGAGTGTTCTTTCTGGCATCAACATGGCTGCATGAATCATCATTGTAACTCAGAGACTATAGGAATAGTATTTTGATCTTGTTGGCTGCTTAGTTGCATCCTAGAAATTCCAGGCTGAGAGAGGATGTTGGGAAATATGCAGTGCATTTAATAATCATTATAATTTACAAACAAAGGAACAAAAGTCTAGAGGGAAATGAATGGACTTCTCTGAGGATTCATGGGTTGATAAAGATGGGAACTTGAAAGTGTACACATGCAAGAATGATGGCAGGGAACCTTCCCGTGCACCTTGGAATGACTGTCCTTTAAGAGCTATCTTTACTGCTTTACCTCTCTGCCTTTCTCAATATGCCATGGGAGTGGGATGGTAAAGACCACCAGCCAAAGACGACTAAGAAATCGCTTGTAATGAGACAAAGTTTTCTTAGTTTTAACCTGTAACATAGAAAGACCCACACCCAAGGGGTGGAGAACAAGAAGGAAGCTCTGTGCTGAGTGCGTCAAGGGAAGGCAATTTGGCTGGGCAGCTCAGCAACAGATCTTCTCTGTAGTCTCTCTATTCAGGATGTGGAAGGGGATGGAACAGATGGTATCTTGGGTAAGAAAATAGCACAAGAAAAGATGTAGATCATTTTGTAGATGGGATGGGGCCTTGGCTAAGTAGAAATACCGCCAGTTATATTAAAAACATCTCACTGATTACAGCAGGGCTGATTTTTATGTTTCAAGGATCTAATTCTCTCCCTCTTGCTTTCTCTCTCACCTCTTTTACACACACACACACACACACACACACACACACACATACACACACACACACATTCAAATGATAGCTAAACCAATGGTAAAATCATATTGTCATATTAGTTACTTGTCTCAGCTCTGTGACAACTAGCTGACAGAAACAACCTAAAGAAGGAAGGATTTATTTGGGCTCATGGTTTCAGAGGTGTCAGTCCATGACGTGGAAAGGTTATGACAGAGAAGAGCATGGTAGCCAGGTTTGGTGGCCCACGCCTATAATTTCCCCATTGAGGAGAGGCAGAATGATTTCAAGTTTGAGGCCATCTGAGCCTTATAGTGAGCTCCAAACAACAAACAACAAACCTAAGAGAATGATGGAGGGAGAATAATATCAGATTTAAACATGTGTATATATAAACATGGCATAAGAAAACTCTAACAGAAAGCTGTTAAACAATAGGAAACGAATGAAGAGACCAGGAAAAACAAAGAGCAATTCTCATCAAATATTCTGATATTCTGATAAAAATAGAATATATGCATGGCAAAATACTATGGCAAAACTTCTTAGTGCAATTAATATACACTAAAAATGAATGAGTTAAACAGGCTGTATTGTAGAGGGGGTAGGGGCTGGAGTGGAGGCTGAATGAGGGTATGCATAGTTGAAATATTTTATATATGTATAAACTAAAATATAACTATGAAAGGCTGACATTGTTTTTCTTTTTTTTTTTT
>NW_012267292.1:5347162-5392038 GCF_000151885.1 Dipodomys ordii
CTTTTTGGTTGGAGAGAGCTGTGGCGTTTCCCTACTGCCCCGTCGCCATCTTGGTCCCCCCTCTGACATTGTTTTTCAAAAGAGGAAGGGAGATAAGAATGAGTAGGATGTGGGATTCATAGCATACAATATGTGTGTGTGTGTGTGTGTGTGTGTGGAAATGTCACAATGACACGTTCTTCTTGCTCAAGCAATGGTAGATCTTAGTTAATGGTATGAACTATCTACCCACTAAAACCAGCTAAGTCAGATGTAAGAGTAATCTTTGCTTCTTTGTTTTACTTCAACTATAAGATTGCATCATTGACAAGATTCTGCCAAGTTCGCTTCTCATTAATTTTCAATCTTCCTTGTCTATCTTAAAGGATTACTATCTTCCTGCCTTAGTCCAAGCTCCAATCATCTTTCTGCTGGATTTTGGTGGCTACTGTCATATTAGTTACTTGTCTCAGCTCTGTGACAACTAGCTGACAGAAACAACCTAAAGAAGGAAGGATTTATTTGGGCTCATGGTTTCAGAGGTGTCAGTCCATGACGTGGAAAGGTTATGACAGAGAAGAGCATTGACCTCTAATGACCTGCAATTAGGCTCTACTTTCTAAAGTTTCCATAGCTTTTCAAGATAGTGTCACTCTGAGGGAACATGAATCTGTGGAAGACATGTATAGTTCAGGCCCATCTTTACACTGCTGCTGTAGGATTCTTTTCAGAATGTCAAGAGTGGTCACTACAGGACAACATAAGATTCCTTAATATATACGACAAGTCTCCATGGTCTGTCCTCTCTTCAATTCTCTAGATTTCACCCTCTTTCTTCACTTTCTGCTTATGCTTACAGTTACCATATAACTGCCCAACCTGGCTCTGAATCTTGAGCCTCTAGATCTCAGCTTCTTGAATAGCTAGGATTACAGGCATAAGCCACTGGTACCAACTGCTGCTGACAACACATTTTAAGATGGCATAAATCCCTCAGCCCCTCAAATAAGATAATGAGAGGAATGGATAGATTCATTTATCCTGGGGCTAAAGTCAAAGTTGGAAACTAATTTAGAGATTTACTCTAGTCCATACAAAATACTGAGGACAGGGACTGGGTTGTGCCAGTAGTGCTGGAATGAAGAGGATTAGTTGAAAGCATGTGGGCTATTCTATTGGTGTTGGCCGTAAGAAGACAAGGAGAGAAGAGTCAGAAAGGAGTTCTGGGTTTCTAGTTTAGGGTTTGACAGCATAGGGGATCCCCAACAGACAGATCTTTAGAGAAAATGATATCAAATTAGTTGTTGACTCAGTTGTTTCCTTTTTAAAATATCCCAATAGTTGTACAAAGAGGATTTAATTCAACATGAAGTTTTTGAATTCTTCAAATTAATTTTGATTTTTGTTGGTAGAATACAAACACATAGATGAAAAAACCTAAGTAATGGAAAATTTTGTAGTCTTCACTTTTCCCTTTCCTTCATCTTGAGACTTCCTTCTAGTTTATTCTAGTATCTTCTTCCAATTGTGTGTGTGTGTGTGTGTGTGTGTGTGTGCGTGCGTGTGCGCACACGCGCCAGTCCTGGGGCTTGAACTCAGGACCTTGGCACTGTCCTTGAGCTTTCTTGCTCTAAGCTAATGCTCTATCACTTGAGCCACATCCATTTCCAGCTTTTTTGATGCTTAATTGGAGATTAGAGTCTCACATACTTTCCTAGCTGGGCTGGCTTTGAACCTGGATCTTCAGATCTTACCTTCCCGAGTATCAGGATCATAGGCATGAGCCTAATCTTTTTGTTTCATTGGTTTTGCAATGTACATCTTTTTAACTTCAAGTCTTTTCTACTCACTTATTCTTTAACAATACAGACAGATAGTACTTTTACAAACTAAGCTTTCTTTCCCTGAATTCCCTCTAAATAGTTATAGATCTTTGTATGTCAATATCCAGTGTTTACCTTATTAAACAAGTATTGCTCGCTACACCCCTCCAAGCAGCTTGCTGTAATTATATTCCCTTTCTTGCACAGTTTTAAATACTTTATTGAATCAATAATTGGCTCCTTTCAGATTGCTCCTTGCAATGGAATGTTGTATAAGGTATGGAATGTGGTGTGTCCTCTTATTGACTTAATGTTGTTTTTGTTTTGTTTTGTTTTCCAAGTGGGATCATGCTGCATGAAGTATCACTTTTGTTTCTGAGGTGTTTGCTTATTTTCATGAAGCTCTGATGCGATTTCTTTCTACTGTTGCTCCTTGATATTCCTTTATGTGTGGGAAAGTCAATTGTTGATTGATGCTCCATTGAGTTGAAGGGAACTGTTAGCAGTTAGTTGGTTGAAGGAGTCTCAGTCATCTGATTGGGCAGACCCCACATGTCTGTGCATGTTGGTTCTTTCTCCAAAAGGAAACAGTCATTCCAGAGAGGAATCTTTGTCCTGGGCCTAGGATGAAAAATGGTGATGGGTGATGCTTCTGTTCCAGGGCTGGGTGGATGCTGGCAGGTAGGCCTTCTCTTAGTTTTCTTTTCTTTTTAGTTTAAATTTTATTGTACAGAAGGGTTACAGTTACATAAGTCATATAATGAGTACATCTCTTTTTGAGCAGTGTAACACCTCCCTAATTTTCTTCCACTTTTCCCCCTCCAGAGTTACTCCCCCCAAGTTGTTAAGTTCATTTCCAACATAGTGTCTAGTGAGTACCAATCCTGAAATGCTTTAGCCTTCTTCACACCATTTCTGTGGGCATGTCTTCTTCACTATTTCTCGTAGTCACAGCTTGTATTATTACTGCTTGAATTTTCTGAAGCCTACATTTTCTATAGAATAGGCCTCTCCCTTCCTCTGCGAATACTGTCTCTTGCCTAATACCTTATTCAGTACTTTTGAGTTTTTCTGTGGGTCTATACTTTTCATTAGCTCATTTTTTTTTCATTTGCATCCCATTTTCTTTCTTTGCAAAATGGTTGCTTTGCACCTAACAATAGCAAACGTTTGATTTGCCTCATTTACTCATCTCCTATTTGTTTAGATTATGAGATTTATATACCTTTGAAAAACATCTTTACTCCCCAGCGCCATCAAAACCAAAATTGTACGTTATCAGTTCACATGGTTCAGCAGAAGGGTAAGGCTCCATTTTTACATGCAGTGTTTCATAAAACCAGGGAGGTCAGATTGAGCAGGAAGACAGATAGATGAGCCCGGAGGTTTTGAGCGGAGCTACTTTGCTAAATGGAGCGAGGGTTGGGTAATCTATGGACTGAGAATAGAATCCTGGGAAACCCCATACTGAAAGGAAAGACAGAGAAAGAATAAGTACCAAGTGGAAAGTTCTAGAAGACCCATGAAGGCACAGACTAAAAGAGGTAAGATAAAAGGGGCAATGGGAACATGTCAGAAAAGTCAATTAAGACTGAAATGTTTCTTCTGAAATTGGAAATATGGAGATCATTAATGATTTTAGTAAGATGTATGGGCAGAAGTCTGAAGGCAGAAAGTACGAGACTGAAAGCAATTTTCTGCTTCATAAATTGCTGACAGAAGCAATACTAGAGGGTGATTCAGTGACTCCCAAACCAGACAAACCAGCCTGTGGGCATTTTTCCATAGTGTCTGCCTCCAGTACCACTCATGAATACATGCACGTGCACATGCACGTGCACGTGCGCGCGCGCGCGCACACACACACACAGCATGCATGCATGTGTGCATGCATACAAGTTTGGGGACTCAGTGACTTTGTTCCTCTTTGATTGGCCATAGGAATACTTTGGTTGGTTTGATTTCTAGAGATTATTTTCCATGCCCAGCACCTTCTTAACAGATGGGACTTCAAATTCTGGATATGGTCAATGAAGCTGTTCTTGGGAACCATGCATTTCATCAATTCTGTATCTCATGAAAGGCTCTGAGCTGCCCTGCAATGCAGAAGCCCACTTCATTTATTTAACAACACTTCATTTCCCAAACACTTTTCCGTTATCTGGCTAAACTAGCATTCCATAAGGGATCCTGAAGGCTGAAGGAAATTCTGGCTTACATAAAAAATCAATTGCTCTTCCCTTTTCCTTTGTTCGATAACCACCTCAAATTTTTAATACTTTACAGTTACATGAGCAAGGTACTGAATACATTTCTTATCAAGCATTGTTGCCTCCTCCTTTGTTTTTCTCCTACCATCCCTTCCCTCCCATCTCCACAACTACACCCTACCCCCACTGCCTAAATTGTAAAGTTCGTTTTTCAACCTAGTGTCTTGTACATCTCATTGTTACAATGGGTCAAACTGTATCCCTATTTAAACATTTTGTTTTTTTTCTTTCCCTCCCAAAATTATACTGACATCAAATACAGTGAAAAAACAGGGGTTATACCATGGGGGAGGAACATACAAGGCAACAAAAAATCACATGGTACCTTATAAATATGTTAGAAACAATAGCAAGAAAGAAAAGAAAAAACCACTTGTGTCCCTATCTTGGAGTTCATTTTGCTTAATATCATCTTATCTGGTCATATGTACATAGCTTTTGACCTTTTCTGCTTGTCCTTCACATGTATTAGTTATTGCAAATTATTGCAAATAAGGGAAACCATGGGACCTATGTTTCTTTGGGCCTGGCTTACTTCACTTAATATAATTTTTTCCAAGCCTTTCCATTTCCCCATTCTTTCTGATGGAGGCATAGAATTCCATTGTGTATATATACCACATTTTCTTGATCCATTCATCTACTTAGGGGCATCTGGGTTGGTTCCATATCTTAGCTATAGTAAATAATGCTGCAATAAACATAGTGGTGCTGGTAGCTTTAGTGTGGTCTTGTTTGTGAACATTTGGGTAAATGCCCAAAAGTGGGATTGCTCGGTCATAGGGGAGCTCTATGTTGAGTCTTTTGGTTTGGATACCTAACAAACAACTCAAAGCAGAACTTCTCACACTTTCTCCTGATTCCATTCACTGTTTCCTAACCTTGAGAAAAGGTCCCACTGTCCATGTATTAGTTTCCTAAGGCGGCTATGACAAAATGACACTCGGGGTGACTTGCAGCAATTGGAGTTTGTTGTCTCATAGTTCAGAAAGCTGGAAGTTCAAAATCAGAGATTCAGTAGGGCAGGGCTCCTGTGAACCTAGAGAGGAAAATTCTTCCTTGCCTCTTCCAGCTTTTTTGGTTTGTCAATAATCCTTCAGATTCTTTGGCTTACATGTGTACTATTCCACTCTCCACTTCTGTCATTCTATGTTTCTGTCTTGGAAGGACATTGAAAATTCTTTCTTCTTTTAAGGACACAAATTCCACTGGATTAAAGCTCTATCTTACTCTAGGTTAACCTGATGCTAACTGAACTGACAACATTGACAAAGACTAGGTTTGTCTATTCTGGAATACTTCAAATTGTATTTTGGGGAAATGCAACTTAACTTGTAACAATCTATGTAGTCACTCTGAGCAAAAAATCTTAGGGTTTTTGCTATGGCTAGATTGTATCTCTCTAAAGTTCATAGAAATTTAATCTTGGTGTTCTCATGAATGGTATTTGGAGGTGAGAACTTTGGGAGGCAGATAGTATTAGATGAGGTCATGATTGCTTTAAAAATGACTTTTTAAGAAGAGGAAGAGTGACTTGAACTAGCTGATTTCCTTGCCTCCTGGTGTGATGCCTTCTGCCATGTTATGATACAACAGGCCCCCAACATATGCAGGTGCCCTACTCTTGGACTTCCAGATTTCAGAACCATCAAGTAAACATCTGTTCTGTTGCCATAGCAACTGAAAACAGGATAACTGCCATCCTGCTGCTGCTTCTATTTCCCCCAGCTATTGTATTTGTTTATTAACAAGTACTGGTAGCTCTTCATTCAAACTGCAGCCGACCATTTCTCATCCTCTCCACAGCTACCCCTGGCTCTCTCAGTATT
This sequence comes from Dipodomys ordii, assembly GCF_000151885.1. Taxonomy (NCBI): domain Eukaryota; kingdom Metazoa; phylum Chordata; class Mammalia; order Rodentia; family Heteromyidae; genus Dipodomys; species Dipodomys ordii. Next base: position 5,353,064 of record NW_012267292.1, read on the forward strand.
CTTTCACCCTCCCTGAAATCATTACCTCCCCTTCTAATTGGTGTCTTACTTCCATTCTTATTCTCCTAAAATCTGTCTGCTAGCTAGATAGCCACAGTGATTATTTGACAATGTACATCAGAAAATATTATTTCTATGCTTAAAACTTTCTAATGGTGTCCCATTGTTAAACTATATTGACACAAATATAACTGTATGCTTGGTGTTACTCAGCTCTCTCATTTCTTCATGTGCTACTCCATTCACTTTGCTCCCAGTGATTGACAAGCAAGCTTTGTGCACTGGAAAGCTTCTGAACTTTTCTCAAGAGTGGTTCCTTTTAATTCACACGCCAGAGAGTATCTCCTGACTGCTCATAGACTGAATGCTGTCTAGAGACTACACAGAAAAGCGCCTAGGGTACAGTGTTCCTCCAGCATTATATTTGAAGGAAATATATATCTATATATAATTATATATTCACATCTAGAGTATGTTACATTGGGTTATAAAGATTATACTGGCTTTTTGGCTTGTGAAATACTAGGCTAAAACTTTTACTTTACCAGACCATAGTAATTTAATTCTGTGGGGATATATAATATATCATATTTTCAGACTAAATATGGCTCACATAGCACATTTTGGGAAATTCTGTCATAGAAGTGTAGGGTACTCTTTAGATATTGATAGGGATTGTCTCAGTAGAGCAGAAAAACATCCTTTCCTTACCCCATCGCAAAGTTTATGGCTGAGACCCCTATAAAAATGAGAAGATAAACAAGAGAAAAGTATACCAAATGTATAAAACTTAAGTTTTATATAAACATGGAAGACTTCAGGAAATGAAAACCAAGAAGACCATGTTTTTGTGGACAGTCATGCGGAAATACGATCAGAGGACCAAGGGCAATATCTAATTTAATAAACCAGGGAGAAATCAACAGTCCTGTTTAGATTTCTTTCCAGGTTTTCTGTGATATTCCTTCCATCTGCACATAGGCAAAACCCCACTGAAACGAGGAACTTGTGGCCTGGTATCATGGAAGGCAGCCAGAGAAATCTTTCACATTTCTTATTAGCATACATTAGTTGTAGATGGGATTTCATAGTGACATTTCCACACAATATATTTGATCAAATTTACCCTTTCCTTCCTTCTCCCTCATGTTCCCCTTTACAAACTGTCTCAAGTTTTCTTGCTCTGTTTTCATGCATGCAAATGAACTACTTCACTCATATCCACTATCATTCCCCCTCTTCCTGGCACTTTCCATTCCTACTAGTACTCATCTCCCAATAGAACCCGTTTTATTTTCCCGTCATTATTTATTTCTATGAGTGCCTATAAATTATATAAAAAAAGTAGTTTCACTATAGTAGTTTGCATGTGTATATATTATAATTAGGTTAGATTAACTTCCTCTGTTGCTCTCTTTCCTGTTCCCTTAACTTTCTGTTGTTCAACAGCTTACAGTGAGATTCCTGTGCTGTCAACATACATACACATAGTGTATTTTGATATTATTCATCTTTCATCATTCTTTTTTTCCTTTCATGCATTAAAATTTTTTATTGTTATAAAGGTGATGTACAGAGGGATTACAGTTACATAAATCAGATAAAGAATACATTTCTTTTTGAACAATGTAAACTCTTCTCCCTCAATCTCTCCAAGTTTTTCCATCCCTTCCTCACCCACAAATTGGATAGTTTATTTTCAACATAGTGTCCAGGGAGTATACCACCTATGTATTTGTTTACCCTTTGATCTTCATCAACCTTTTTCCTGCTACCCTCTTTTCCTCATCCCCACCAAAGTTGTACAGTTCAATCACATTCCATGTCATTACAATAATTATATATAGTGTATATTTTATATATTTACATAATATATATTTAGTATATTATATATAAAATGTAACATTATATATAAAAATCTTTTAGGTCTATATGCCACAAATCAACACCATGTTTTTGGTTTTCAAATTTGAAATATATGCACAATTTTATTTTTAAAATTAAAATTAGAATAAAATAGAAGAAAACTACAAAGATGAAAGTGAAAAAACCAATAAACATGAGTAAGCTGTTATGTCACTGTTACATTGATTTGCATTCCTTCAGACATATTCTCAGGAATAGCATAATGGGATCATGAGGTAGATAGTTTTGGTTTTTTAAGAAACCTCTATCCTGATTTGCATAGCGTTTTCACTAGTTTACGTTCCCCCCAACAGTACATGAAGATTCCTTACCTGTATTGGTTGTTTTTTGATGATTGCCATTTTGACTGGGTTGAGATGGAAGCTTAGTAGTTTTGATATTCATTTCCTATATGGCAAATGATGTTGAACATTTCTTCATTGTCTGTTAGCCATTTGTATTTCTTCTTCAGAGAACTGATCTTTGTCTGACCATTAATTAATTGGGTTGCTGAATCTATTATCTATTGTATAACTGTCAAAGATTTTCTCTCATTCTGTATGTTGTGTTAAGTGCAACTTCATTTGTCAATTTTTGCTCTAATTTTCTGAACATTGAGGGTCCTCTTAAGAAAACAATTACCTATCCCCAAATCTTCCAGAGCTTTCCTACAGTAGTTGAAAGGTTTGAGAGCTTATATTTGGAGATGTTTTTAATTATGGCGAGAAATGGGGATCTAGTTTCTATCTCCTCTAAGTAGAAAAATCACTTTTCCCAGCATCATTTACTAAAAAAGACAAGTGTATGCTTTTAATTCCTTTGAGATTGCCATAACTGTGTGGTATTAGCTGTGGGTCTTCATGTCTGTTTTATGGCAGTAACATGGCATTTTTTGTACTATGGCTCATTGTTAAAAATTATAATCTAGTCTTATGACACAAAGTTCCTTTCTTCTTCTTTTTTTTTGTCCAGGATTAGTTTTGCTATGAGTGGTCTTTTATGCTTCCATATGATTTTTGCATTGATTTTTCTATTTCCGTAAAGAATAATATTGGAAGACTGATAGTCATTGTGTAGAACCTATAGATTACTTACAGAAGTATGGACATTTTCATATGAACATGGAAAGTCTGTCCATCATGGGGCTTGAACTCTGGGCTTGGGTGCTGTCCCTGAGCTCTTCAGCTCAAGGCTAGCACTCTACCACTTGAGCCACAGTACCACTTCTGGTTTTCTGGTGGATAATTGGACATAAGAGGCTCATGGACTTTCCTGCCTGGACTGGCTTTGAACTGTGTCCTCAGATCTCAGCCTCCTGAGTAGCTAGGATTACAGGCATGAGCCAACAGAGCCCGTCTAAGTCTGTCCATTTTCTTTCTTTTTTTAAATTATTCTTTTTTATTGTGAAAATACCATACAGAGGGGTTACAATTACATGAGCAAGGTAATGAGTACACTTCTTATCAAGCACTGTTGCCTCCTCCTTTGTTTCCCCTTATGTCGTCTTCAAGGTTTAGTAAAATTTTAATTGGAGAGGACATTTATCCCTTGGTTAAGTTTATACCTAGGTAATTTTTAGATGACTTTGAATTATTTTCCCAATTTCTTTCTAAGCTTGCTATTTGTGTATAGCAGAGTAATTGATTTTTCATTGTTAAAATATTCTATGCATTGCTGAAAGTGCTTATCAGATCTAGAAATTTTTTTGGGGGGGCGGGTCTGGTCATGGGGCCTGAACTCTGGGCTTGGGCACTATCCCTCAGCTCTTCAACTCAAGGCTAGCACTCTACCACTTGAGCCACAGCACTACTTCCGGCTTTTTTCTTTTTGCTTATGTGGTGCTGAGGAATCAAACCCAGGGCCTCATGCATGCAAGGCAAGCACTCTACCACTGAGCCACCTTCCCAGCCCCCAGATCTAGAAATTTTGATAGTCTCTTTAGTCTTTATGTATAGGATCAAATGATCTGTGAATAGCAATAATTTGCCTTTTTCCTTCCCTATTTAAATACCTTTATTTCTTTCTCTATCTTTATTGTTCTACCTTATCCAATGCTACATGGAATCAGTGTGTATGGACACCCTTGTCTGCTTCTTAATTTTAGAGAAAATGATTTGGTTTTCTTCCTTTAGTATGATGTTGGTTATAGGATTGTCATATTTAGCCTTAATTATATTGAAATACATTTCTTTAATTCTTAATATCTTCAGGGTTTCTTTTTAAAAAGGATATTGAATTCTGTTTCTGAATCAGTTGAGATGATCATATGATTTTTGTCCTTGGTACGCGTTCTGTTGTCTTATATTTATTAATTTACATATGTTGAGCCATTCTTACAACCCTGGATTGAAATTAACTTGATTGTGCTATATGGTTTTTTGGGGTGGAGGGGACAACCTTGTGGCTTGAACTGAGGGCCTCAGCTCGGTTTCTGAGTTTTTTTTTCCCCTGAAGACTACTGCTCTAACACTTGAGCCAAAGCTTTACTTCTGGCTTGTTGGTGGTTATTGAAGATAAAAGTCTCAGGAACTTCCTGACTGGTTTTGCCTCACACCAAGATCCTCAGATCTTAGCCACCTGATTAGCTAGGATGATGGGAGTGAGCCATTTGCTTCTGGCTTGTATAATCTTTTAAATGTGTTTCTGAATTTAGCTTGCAAGAGAGTCACTAAGAGAGAGAGAGAGAGAGAGAGAGAGAGAGAGAGTGTCCTTCTCTGGTTTGGGGATGAGTATAATACTGGCTTCAAGAATTAAGGTGGTGTTGTTCTTTCCCATTTCATGGCAAAGAGTAGTACTGGTGTTATTCCATAAATGACTGTTAAAATTCAGCTATCAATCCATCACATCTTGATAAGTTTTCCTTTGTTGGGAGATGATTATTGCCTTAATTGCTTTATAAATCTACTTAAGTATTTTGTTTTGCCTTCTTCATTTTTTTTGTCAGATTGGCTAGGCATTTGCGAAACTTATTCATCTTTTCAAAGAACCAAATTTTTGTTTCATTGTTTCTTCGTATAGTTTCTTTTAGTCTCTATTTCATCATTTTTTGCTTTAATCTTTATTATTTCTTCCCATCTGCTAATTTGGGGTTTGGCTTATTCTTATTTTTCTAGGAGTTTGGGGAGTGCATCATTATGCTATTTATTTGAGATCTTTCTGTGTTTTTCTTTTATGTAGATGTGCATAGCTCTATATTTTTTTCATTGTATCTTTGCTAATATTCCAAAAGTTCTAATAGTTTGTGTTTTCACTCTCATTAGAATCTAGGGCCATTAAAAAATTTCCTCCTTTAATTTTTCAGTGACCCAGCTTAGCCATTCAGCAAGATGTTGATCAGTCTCAGTGTGTTTGAATGTTTTCTTCAGTTCCTTTTGCTGTTGAGTTATGGTCTGAAATTTGCATGTATTTTCTAAGATTTTCTTTATAATGCAAAATATATTCTATTTGGGAAAAAATCTAAGGGCTACTGAGAAGAATGTATATTGTTCTATGAATGGGTGAAATATCCATAGATGTCCATGTGATCAATAGTCTCATATATTTCTTTGTTGATTTTATCTGAATGATCTATCTATTAGTAAGAGTAGCATATTGTTCTATTAGTACTTGTTAGTCTAGAAGTGTTTGTTTGATGAAACTGGGTATGTCAATATTCAGGGCACATATTAATTACTTTTATCTACACTGATCAATCGTTCCCTTGATTAATATAAAGTGCTGTTCTTTGTCTATTCAAGTCAGACAATTTTTTTTTCATGCTGGTCATGGGACTTGAACTCTGGGCCTAGGCACTGTCCCTGAGCTCTTCAGCTCAAGGTGAGTGCTCTGTCACTTGAGCTGCAGCACCACTTCTGGTTTTCTGATGATTTATTGGAGATGAGTCGCACGGACTTTTACCTGCCTAGGCTGGCTTTGGACGGCAATCCTCAGATCTCAAACTTTGAGTAGCTAGTATTACAGGCATGAGCCACTGACAGCTGGCTCAGACAATTCTTTTATGGCCAAATCCCAGGAAAGGAAGGGCAGAGATGTCCGAGAGACTCTCCTGCTTCAGTTTCCATTTATTTATAGTGTTCAATAAGTGTTAATATTATGATTCATTTTCTGAGCCTCAACATTGCTATTCTTTGTTCTGTCACTATCTGTGTTTATCTGGAAAGTAACTTATATTCTTTAAGGACTTTATTATAATACCTTGTATAAATGTTTAAAATAAAAAACATTTGCAATTAACATGTTCTTTGTACATGAAAAATATTTAATAATTGGTAGGAATTCTAATATAATTCTCATGACAATGCTTTAGATCATTAACCTGATCTTTCTATATCAAAACTGTGATTAACATTTTGGGGCATGATGACTTTCATTTTTCCATTTCCTCTGTACACCTAGCCTAACGTTCACTGTGTAGTGAAATTTGAAGGATATAACGCTTAATATTATAGTGTCAGTTTATATTTTTCCCCTTCCTAATTCTTCTCATCTTCTGTCTGCCACGTAGCTCCTGCTCCTGTGAATACAAGGATACGGTGGCAGAGATAGTGACAGCTAATTCATTAGAGAGATTAGACGCCAGGTCTCCTGCCAGAGGTACAGCCTGTGGAAAGGAGATAGGTAATAAGTGTCAGGGTCCCTTCAGCCAAAGCTTGCCCTTCACCTGTGTGTCATTTATCTGTCTTCCCTGGGAAAAGCCTCAAAGATCAATTTTAGAAATTAAAATGATATCTTAAGAAAGATGAACAGTAGAACCCTTCAAAAAAATTCCCTTTGACCCGTTCAGTTGCACGGAAATCCTTTAGAGCAAAATAGCTAGATTGGGGATTTGGGTTGGTATTTAATTTAGGTTCGTACAATAGCCCTTTATTACAGAATTCAAATGATTTGGATATGCTTGAATAATTTTTGAGAGGCGAATGAATGCTTTTTAAATAGCAGAACCACTTTCTTGTATCTTCTCTTAATAGATTTCATAGAAATATCTGTTACTAGTTGGCTTGTTTTATTTTAATTTTTAAAATATTTTTATCATGTTGGTATTTAAAGGCAGCTAAGTCTATCAGGGAAGAACATATCACTTTTTAATTTTTTATTATTATAATAGTAATATACAGAGGAGTTACAGTTACATAAGTCAGGTAAAGTGTACATTTCTTTGTGGACAATGTCACCTCCCTCTTGCTCTCTCCCAGAAGAACATATTACTTTTAATTGCAGCTATCATATCCATAACATAAAACACTTTTTATAGAATTGGGAGGAAATTTATTTGAGAGCAAAGTACACAGTCAAGGGGTGAAGATGTGTTTTCTTTTTTAGTTTTGGGGTTTGAACTTATCTTCATGCTTGATAGGCAGGCCCTTTGTCACTTGAATTACATCTCCAACCTTTTATGTTCTGGTTAGTTATGAGATAGTGTCTCACGTGACCTGTAGACTGGCCTGAACTAGAATCCTCCTCTTTATGTTTGCCATCACAAATGGGGCAACAGAGATATTCCACTGTGAGATGCGATCACATGAATTTTTTGCCCAGGCTGGCCTTGAACTACACTACTCCTGATTTCTGCTCCCACAAATATCTGTGAACTTGAGAGAGATGCATACGTAAAACATTACTTCTTAGGCTGGAATCCCATAGTCTAAATTGGAGAAGTGGGAGGAGAAAATGGATCAACAGGCTGTTTTACAAGTCTGTTCTTTGCTGCTTTGCTGTAATTCTGATAGAACCCAGGAGTTCTAAAGGTGTCTCAGATCTCTTTCCTTGAGGCCTTTGAATCTGGGAATGTTGCTGTTGTTTCCGTGCACATAGAACAGCAGGAGAGTAGTTTCCTTTGTGCTGGTTATTTCAAGTGGGACTGGAGTGTAGTAGTTCATTTTGCTAATAATGAACATGAGGAAAATATGTGTTTATTGAATGTTTAGCAACTGGCTCTTGTGGGGGGGGCACTCGTTTGTGATGTTTACTAATTGTTATGGTATAAATACTGCTATCATATCAAGCTATCAATGCCACTACTGAACAGAGAGCAAATTATGTAGTCTGTCCACCTGACAGCATAAAAGCATTCATAGGTTATAGTAAAATGCAGTAAAATAACTACATAAAAATAGGTCTTGTGTATTTTAAATCTCTATTTTGAACTATAACTCATTCCATCATGTTTTTATAGTTTATTAATTTATTTATTGTCAATCATGGGGCTTGAAATCTGGGCCTGGGCACTGTCCTTCAGCTCTTCAGTTCAAGGCAAACACTCTACTACTTGAGCCACAAGGCCACTTCTGGTTTTCTGGTGGTTTAGTAGAGATAAGAGTCTCATGGACTTTGCTGCCCTGGCTGGCTTTGAACTACAATCCTCTGATCTCAGACTCCTGAGTAGCTAGGATTATAGGCATGAGCCACCAGGAACCTGCCTGACTTTCTTAATTTTTAATAGAATTTTATTTTCATTATATTAAGATGTTGCACAGAGGAGTTACCATTTCATAAGTCAATACATGAGTACATTTCTTTATTGGACAATGCCACCTTTTCCTTTGCTTTCCCACAGTTTGTCCATCTATAGTTAATTTTTAGAGTTGAACAACCAACCCTAAAAGTTCCTGAAAACAACATACCAGATGAAATCCAGAGCATTTTTCTTATGGTACACTGCTGAGTTATAGTTGGCAAACTGGCATTAGTAGTTCTGAATTTTCCTAGGAAAATTTACTCTTAAATCTTTTAGCTATCATTTAAAAAAATTATATTTTCCAGCAATCCCAGGTTCCTATTATCCATTGAAAATACAAGTGTGAGAGCCTGGATACCAATGACTCATGCCTGTAATCTTAGCTACTCAGGCAGCTGAGATCTAAGGATCACAGCTTGAAGCCAGCCGAGAAGAAAAGTTGGTTAGACTCTCATCTCCAATTAACCACCAAAAAGTTGCAAGTGGAGCTATGGCTCAACTGGTAGAGCACCAGCCTTGAGTAAAATAGCTAAAAGACAGTGCTCAGGGCTTGAGTTTCAGCTCTAGTACTAATGAACACATGTACCCCTCCTCCCCCACACACATGAGAATATAAGAATGAGAATATAGACAAGGGAAAGCAGATTAGATTTAGAACAAACCTTGGCCTTCAATTTTGGTCTTACTGCTCAACAACAGTATGATTTTTACATTGTAATCAATGACATCCTGGGGTTTTGTTTTCCAACATGTCAGAAGTAATTAGACCACATAGGTCTAGAATAGTATGATTCATTACTTAGTCCATCAATCCAGTAACTATTTGCTTGGTGCCAATTATATACATACCAGTTAGAGACTCACTAGAAATAAATACAAATATAATAACAGTTATTAATATAATATCATCTCACCTTGATGCAGAGCCTTCTAACTTACCAAAGAAACATTTTACCTCAGACCTGTGAGGTTCTGTAACTTTAGAAGACCAAGATGCCTCTCAACAGAATGTTGTAGACAGAATAACCTGTTCTAGAAGAACTAAAAGAACCTTATCCTAGGAAACGCAAGAGGTCATGACCAGGTAGAAATAAGAAATAAGGAACAGGCACTACTTTTTTTTCCCCTGTCATGTCTATCAGTTGCTTTGCTTTGTTTTAAGAAAGAAGCCAAAAAATCGGAAAAAAAACTCATTATAAGATTATTGTAGGAAACTAAGAATGTGTAAGAAGTGTAAAATAAGAAGAAAATATATCAAATCAAGTGTTCTGTTTTTCTTATCTCATTATCATGTATTTCAAACTATCCTTAGTAGTCATTTCCATTGATATTTATAATTCTATTTGTATTATACAGTAATTTTACTTACTCGATGTCCTATTGTTGGGTGTTTAAATTGATAGTTAAATAGCTTGTTTAATATAGAGATTGTATGTTGCACATATGGTTTCCAACTGTGCTATAGTTTTAGCAAGCAATATATTCTAATCTGATTCTGCTAATACTGTTTGAATACACCTAGGTTACATTCTTATTCTAAATACTTATTAAGAGAAAGTTGTTGCTTTTTTTCTTCCCTGATTACTTCAATATGATATATTTGAACTGGAAGTAGAACTAATGCTCTCATATTATTTGAAGTAGAAATGATAACGTGGATGGTTAAAAGATTTTAATTTTTCACTTTCTCTGGGAGATAACCTTTGTCTAGTAAAAGTTTATTAGTTTATAATATCTATTGAGTATGGGGTTTATTAGTTTATAAAGTGCCCAATAAATGTTTAATAAATAAGAAGATTCAATCTAATTTTAAGATAAACAAAAGCATTTGAGAAGGTTGTTTTATAAACCCACACCTCCATTTGTGGTAATGGCTTGGTTTTCTATTACCATAGGTGACAGCTGAGCAGAGGTGAGAAGTTCCCACTGTTCAATGATGTTTGTGAAGTATTTATTATTTGAATTCACCTACATGGGGAACCATGACTTAAATAGTTATTTGATTAAATGCTAATGAGATCTGCTAAATTGACCAAACTCTTACTTTTATGTACTAGACATGTCAATTAAAGTAAGACCAGTTTCACATCTTTCCTTAACAACATTGTGTTGACCTCTGCTTACTAGGGAAGTGTTGTGACTTCAGTAGTTATTTAAATATTGATGGCTCCATTAAAGAGGCTGGAGGTTTGCTGCTGGAAGATTGAAAAATTAGATGGCAGAATTGGTTTCTTGTTTCTGCCCCTAAGGGAGAAAATAACCCCAAACCCTCTTACTGGAAGTGCTTCTTCCATTATTTTTTTAAAGAGCACATTTTGATTGTTCTGAACCAGAGCAGAACTGTTGATTTCAGACATTCTTTTATAGTAATTATACTACTAAAACATCAGTGTATATAACAAATTCTCATAATTAATTTTTCTCAACAGTACCATGATGACCATTACCCTTGTACTTCTTGGGGTCTTAACTTCAGCTTCTAAATTCATTTTGTTCTTTATACTCAATAATAATATGCAAGGAAAACCCCATGATTTAGCTTTATACTGTATTTGGACAGGCTTGTTTATATTAACTGTGAAGAAATTCTATTAAATTAACCCAGAGAGACAAGGGTCATATATTCAATCAATTATGATTATATTCTTTTTTCTTGATGGAGAAATGTGGCTGAAAAGCTATCTAAATTTGCTACAACCAATATTGTCATATTATTGCAAATTGGATTATGTTCAACATGTGGCTAATAGATTTTTTTTACACATTTTACACTTGAAAGATGTTCTAGTAGCTTGGCATTTTAAAGCATGGGAAATCAAAAGAGCATTGTGTTTGCATAATGGTGTATTTTTTCTTGCATCTAGCTATCTGAGCAAATGGTGCATTTAGCCATTTAATGTGTCTTGTTTAGAATTTAAAGCTAAGAACTTAGATCATGCTTAAGTCAAAGTGGCACTGAGTAGTGGGATGGCTGTCGTAACCACTACCAAGTGCTCAGCTGGGCTGGGATGAGGGTGAGGAGTGGGGCGGGGGACCTGCCTCAAGAGGATCATTTAAAAGAATGACAGAGAACCTCGGTATCAAGGTAAATAGTGTATTCATTCAGTATTTGATAAAGGTCTATACAAAGCAAAAACAAATTTGTGATTAGTATGAAAAGTCAGAAATGTCACTGGGATTTCACTGGCCCTAACAGAGGACAATTCCTATCTTTTTACTTTCATGTTTCTGAATGAGGCAATCCTTTGAATCAGTTTCCTTACCTAAGATTGACGATAATCAACCATGCTTTCTTGGTGGTGTTTTAGAAGATTTAAATAATCTAGACACACACACACAGGGAATACCATTTTAAATACCATTTTTGCATCTTTGTATTGTTTAGGTTACTCACTTTATGATTGTAAGCCACCATGATGATTAGCCTGATGAATAATCTAGGCATATATCAGATTGCAAGATAACTGGAAAACTTTGCTACTACTAAATATTATGACTCAGTATCTTGAATTTACTTACCAGATAGCAGTAAATGTGAAGGGATTTGAAATTACTTGTGGGATTCCCCCCCTTTCTTCTTTTTCTTGTGTCCTTATTTTCTGTTTTAGAAAAGTAATAAACAACCCACGATGCTTAATCATTCAAATTTATTTTGACAGTTTAATAACAAGGAACCTAGTACTGAAATATGATTGTTTTGCCACAGATTTCATTGTTAGATTGTAGGTTTTAGTGATTTGTAAGAGATGAAAGGGATAACAAGACATCAAATCCATTGCTCTGTGTGTGTGTGTGTGTGTGTGTGTGTGTGTGTGTATGTCTGTGCCAGTCCCGGGGCTTGAACTCAGAGCTTTAGTGCTGCCCCTTAGCATTTTTGCTCAATGCTGATGCTCTGCCATTTGAGCCTCAGCCCCATCTCCAGCTTTTTGCTGGTTAATTGGAGATAAAAGTTTGCAGGACTTTCCTGCCCAGGCTGGCTTTGGGTAGCCAGGATTATAGGTATGAGCCATTGGCATTCACCTTTATCACTTATTTTAAAATTCCCTGAGAAGTGCTCATGGACACTAGACATCTCACATTTGCTCAGGCTGGCCCATGGTGCACCATGACCCTTTGCGCATTTCTGCAATTTGTCTGTGTTCCACCCACCATTTGTTTAATTTTCTTGGTAAGGCCTTCCTGCTATATCTTACTAAATGTGCTCTCAATCCCTTGCTTTCCTGTAATGGCAGGATGGTTTCTACCACTTATTGGTGATCAATTAATAGAGGGGTTTTTGTTGTTGTTGTTTTGCAATCTAATCGTCCATCAAATTTGCTTTCCAGATGACATTTTAAAAATATAAATTATTGTCCAGTTTCATTGTAAAGCCTTTGAAGAATTCTCTCTCTAGATTGCCAGGGTCAGAATGAGGAAGGGTCAGTTTTACATATTACAATTTAATGATAATGTTCAAGGGCCTGTATATACACAATGAAATGTTTTTGAGTGGATGAATGAATTTCTTGTGGGTAAAAGGGCTAGCAAATGCTTTTCTGATTCCCTTGTGGAATGTTGTTATTTTCCTCTTAGATCCAGAAGGCATGGTTGGTGTCATGTGGAAGGTGATTGTTTTGTTGGTCCTCTTGATGGTCATCCCTGGTGATGGACTGTTTCGCTCCATGTACCGCAGTGCCCAGGTTTCTGTGCCTCCTACGGGAAATTCAGGAAGGCCGTTATATCTTACTCCTTATATTGAATCTGAGATGATCAAGGAAGGTGAGTTTAAGTCAGAAAAGCGTTGGTATGCTTTCTATATTTCTTTTTTAAAGCTCTTACCCCAAGGTATGCAAAATACATTTCACTACTTTTACTCAATTGTTTTATTCCAAATAGTCATGATTTGGTATCATCTATTGTATGAGTTTTAAGCCAAAATGAGAAATAATGACAGTTGGATTATTTGCTTAGTTGCATTGCGGCATTTTCTTTCCTTCTTTTTAGTTTTATTTATTGATTTTTTTTTTGAGACACTGGGATTTTAACTCAGGGTCTCTTGCTTGCTAGACAGCCTATCACTACTTAAGGAATGTCCTCAGTCCTTCACCGATTTTTCAAATAGGGTCTTGCTTTGTGCCTGGGCAGGTCTGGCCTTGATCCTCCTATTTACACGTCCTGAATAGTTAGAATGGTAGGCACGTACCAACATGCCCGGCTTTTTATTGGTTCAGATGAGGTTTCTTGAATTTCTTGCTTAGACTGGCCTTGAACCACTATACTCCCATTCTTTTTTTTTTTTTTTTTTGGTTTTTTGGGTCCGGTTGTGGGGCCTGAACTCTGGGCTTGGGCGCTGTCCCTCAGCTCTTCAGCTCAAGGCTAGCGCTCTACCACTTGAGCCATAGCGCCATTTCCAGATTTTTTTTCTTTTTGCTTATGTGGTGCTGAGGAACTGAACCCAGGGCCACTTTCCCAGCCCTATACTCCCATTCTTAACCTCGCAAGTAGCTAGAGTTATAGGCATTAAATTACCACACTGAGCCAGAGTTGCAACATTTCTATTTATGAAATGAGTGAATGCCGGTCCCCCAGTACATTGGCAAGGCTACTACTAGCCTTGAAATGTAACTGTACATTAAGCTTAGCATTCTGCATAAACTCATTTACACATCTCAACAGAGAGCAGTGTGCACATTTTACTCGTGTGAAAACAACATCAGAAGAAAGCGAAATTACTTGACAGAGCTCACATAATCACCAGCTTGTGGACATTGGCTTCATGCTCTCACAGTGACCCATACCCACTCTGTTGTGTCCCTCACCTGCCAAGTACAGATACAGCTGAGACCTCAGGCTCCTTGTTGATAAGATGGAAATTTAACAGCTCACTCAACTTTCAGGAAAGTTATGAAAAGCCAGTGGGGTGGGGAAGAAAATGGCTTTATTTCTAAATTCTATGTTTTACTATTATAATTATTGTTACCAAAAAAGAAGTAGGTTTCATTTGGTGTAACCAGAGACAAAATTTATAATATGAATCTGCTCTTAATGTGTTGGGGTCAGTTACTTTAGTGACTTTAATTGACTTGATCTTTTCTTGGCAGGAAACTTAATAGACCCCTGCACTGTATAATAAAATATTATTCAGGTAGCCATTTTGAAAACTGTTCAGAAAGGAAAGCAGAGAGGTAGAGTGGTCACCAGAGGGAGCAGTGGGGTCAGGAAAGGGTCTTTAATGAGGACATGAGAGTCAGGTGGCTCACACCTGTATTCCTAGCTACACTGGAAGATGAGATCTGAAGGTCATGGTTCAAAGCCAGCCCTGGCAGAAAAGTTCATAAGACTCTTACCACCAATTGACCAGTAAAATCCAGAAATGGAGGTGTGACTCAAGTGGTAGAGGGCTGGCCTTAAGTTAAAAAAATCCTAAGGGAGAGCATGAGGCTCTGAGTTCAAGCTCCAAAGCACCAAAAAATAAGTTTGCTGATAGAAATGATGGGTTAAGTGGTGTTGGTTAGAGGAACCAATGCTGGAAGTGTTGAATAGAGAAAACATAGAGGAGTGACATTTGCTCAAGAACAACGCCAGCCCTGTCCAGGGGTTTGTGCCTGTGCAGCTAGTAGATTGGTAGATGGGAAGGGGCACCTGATAAAAGAATTCTGGAGAAATTATCATTTTAAAGATAAAGAATAAATATACCTACATACTCCAGAATGAAGTTTAAAAGAAAGCAAATGTTCACCCATTTCTAGTGTTCCCACAGCCAATAAGATGTCATCTATTTCTGTTTTCTTTAAAAGTCAAGGCATTTTTATACTTTAGGATTTTTTGTTCTGCTTATGTCTTTTTCTAAAACACACTAGCTGACACGCCATCTCTTTTCTAAAAGAAGGTAAATACTCTTTGATGATGTATTGAATGTATTCTAAAAAGGCTTTATTTTCTCTTGATGTAAAAAGCCATAAAAAGATGGTTGACAGCCTTAAACAAATCCAAAAGGGCAGCAAGTCAAAGTCAGCATGTGACCGAACTTACCACATTGGGCCATAAGCACCCATTTCTGCTTCCTCATTAAGGTCTGATGGGCCACATTCTGCTCACTAACAATAATCACATCAAATCTTTATGTGAGAGCTAAAGAGAAATTAAAATACTCATTACAACCATGTCCTATCTGCATAGGGGCAACCAAGATGTACATAGGTCATATGACTTCCCAAGGGGAGGCAGGTAATAAAGCTAGCATTGCAGAGACTGGAGGACATACAGCTTTCCCCGCTTCTTCTCTGTGCTTGCCTGCTATAATTTATTTTTATTTGTCTATGAAGCTATTGTTTTCTGAAGTGACCAGGTGCACATATGTGAAACAATGAAGGAATAAGGCAGGGCATAATAAAATGCTAAAGTACTCCATCCAAGCAGGAAGTTTTGAGAAGTAAACTGTCATTTGACATAACTCAAGGAGAAAATAATAATAATAATAATAGAGTATTAAAAAGCACAAATAATTAACATTTAGCAATTATATCCCTAATACTTAGCACAAGTACCTGTATATAATAGGCACATAATAATACTTATGACCAATATGGCTAACAAATATGAGTAAATCTGAGTTCTAACCATGTCCCAGGCATTGTGTTTTACAACCATTAGCTTATTTACTCCTCAGAGGAACTCTAATGAAGAATATGCAGTTATTATTCCCATTTTGCACACAAGAAAACTAAGGCATTCTCTTCCAGAGCTTTGCAACTACTAATTATCAGAGATAGAATCATAACCTATGCCTGCTAGCCCCAGAGCCTAGGCTGTGGACTGCTGTACTGTGTGACTAGCCCCAGATAGGATGGTGCTGTGTGAGACCTGGGGAAATAGAGGAAGATCTGAGTGTGTACCAAATGAGGGAAACAGCTTAAGGGTGAATGACTACCGTGTGTCTGTGTCCTGCACCTGTTAGAACCAGGAATATTGGGAAATCTACCTGAGAGATTGTCTACATCCCTGCTCCTCATCTTTTCTTGCTTATGGACATCAATGGCTATGGACTAAGTAATATTGGAGAAAGATACCAGGAGGTGGTTTTGTCTTCTATCTTTCCATAGCACGCCCGGCACATCTTCATCTTATGAGTGACATTGTTTAAGATATAAAATCTGTACTTGTCACTTTCTCATGTTCTGTTATACAGTCAAAATCTTTGGATGGAATTTCAAGTGACTGATCCAAAGCTGATACATCTGGGTATTCAGATGTGTCCCTGACAACATAATTAAGGATAATTTTATTCATTTGCTGTGGAAGTTCAGGAAGCGCTGGACAGATGGTCAGCTTGCTTCCTGCAATCCCTTTTGTTTATCGAGTTTGTCAAAACTCCAGAAACGTGAATCTTAATATCACAATAGAACATTTTTTTTGGAGATGAACAGTAGTTCCCAAAACCACAAGGGAAATTTTTATTTTCTCCTTTTGTTCCCAATTAGTTGGCTTAATTTTATGTAATTGTAATTACATGTTTACGTTCTCTGCAGCTAGAATAAATCCTTATTTTCTGGAACAAAATGTAGGAGGCAAATTTTAACATGTTTACAAACAGTACATTTTCACAAACTTTAAAGAAAATTTTGCAGTTAGCCTTTATGTATTATTGTTGTCTGGTGATATTTTGTACTGTACTGTATTGGGGATAACAAATGTTTGTGAGTTTTTAATGTGCACCCAGATTAGCTGGTGCTAGCCTTTCTTTGGCCATACTCCAATCTTTTTTCGGAGGTGGGGGGAGTGGGGGGCAGTCATGGGGCTTAAATTTAGGGCCTGAGTGCTGCTCCTGAGCTCTTTTGCTCAAGGCTAGTGCTCTAACACTCTGCATCACAGCTCCACTTCCAGTTTTCTGGCAGTTAACTAGAGATGAGAGTCTCATGACTTTCCTACCCAGGCTGGCTTTGAACTGTGATCCTCAGTTCTCAGGTTCCTGAATAGCTGGGATTATAGGCATGAGCCACCAGCACCAATAATCTTGCAAGTGTTAAATCACAAAACATGGTTACCAACAGTAAATAACAAAGGGAGAAGTCAAATCACTTCTAAGAAAACCTTTTCCTTTTCTTAAGCTGTTTTTTTTTTTTAATTTACATGGTGAGTCACAGTGTCAGAACGAGAAAAACACCTACATCTTGGAAATTTTCCACATTCCATTAATAGACCGGAAAGACGAAAAACATTCAAAATATATGAAAAGTTTTTTTTCTCTTTTTATTTTTTTGTCGGTCGTGGGGCTTGAACTCTGGGCACTGTCCCTGCACTCTTCAGCTCAAGGCTAGCCCTCTACCACCTCAGCCACAAGCCACTTTCGGTTTTCTTAGTGGTTTATTAGAAATAAGAGTCTCACGGAGTTTCTTGCCCAGGCTGGCTTTGAACCGCAATCTTCAGATCTCAGCCTCCTGAGTAGCTAGGATTACAGGCATGAGCCACAGGCGCCTGGCTGTTTTTTGTTTGTTTGTTTATTGCTTTTGTTTTGTAACTTTTGATTATTTTTACTGTTACTTGATGAATGGGAATTTCAAACCTTTCACTAAGTAAAACACTTTTTTTCATGGACTACAGAAAAGATCTAAATTTCTTAAGAGATCTTCCAGGTCTTGTCTTCCCTAGGGGAATGTAAATCAAGCTAATGCACAGTCTATCTGACCTGCTCTAAGTTCATTCATTTTCTTTCCAGCCATCCTTTCATTAGCATTCATTCATTAAAAAGTGTTCTTTGCTGTGTGAAACAGCATGTATCCCAGGACTTACACAGACAAATAAGAAATTCTCTGCTTGCCAGTAGCTCCCAATGGAGGAGAAAAGGGATCAAATGTGCCTAACTACCAGGTAACAGAGAAGCAACTTTGGCTTCCCAGTAGGGAGGGATGAGTAAGCATCTGACTCAATTTCTGGCAGGCCAGCAGAACCTGTGCTGTGCTGGTGTCTGAGACAGATTGATTCAATCATCTCTCACCCATATTCCATTCCCTCCAGCTCTTTCCTATTATATATTTTCTCTTTTTCTTATTATACTTTGACCTCTCTCATTTTTCTCTGTCTTCTTTCTTGAATTGCCTTCTGTCCATTTACCTTTCTCTGGTCCAAATCTCACCTATTTCCAACCCTCAGTTTTTGCTCATTTGCTCCCCTGATTTCCTCTCTCAGGGGTGGAGTGAGATGTGTCTGATGATCTTTTTATGAGTTGAAATTAAAAATAAAGAAGAAAGAAATAACAGTTGGTCAGAATAATGAGGGAATAAGAAAACACCAGCAAATATCACTTTTCCCCAGATTCCTCCTTTTCCTTTGTTCTAGAATTCTCTGTCTTTCCTTGGCTGTTTTCTTCTGTATGGGATCTTAATCCACTTTCTGCTGCTATACGTGATGGACAGAGTAATTGCAAAGAATAAAAGCTTATTTCAGCTCACAGAATGGAGGGCTAGGAAGTTCAAGATTGAAAGGTGAATCTGGTGAGGTCCTTCTTGGTGCTAGTTACTATGCCTAGTACTGAGACAGCCTCGGGTATTACTCTGAGACCAAAGTTCCTAGCTCAGGTCTCTCCTCCTTTTCTTGAAAAGCAACAGTCCCATTAAATGAGAGACCCACCTTTAGAATTTCATTTAATTACCTTCCCAGTACCCTACTTTAAAGTAGCATAATCAAATTATTAAGCTTACATTCTCTTGATTCACCACAATGGGGTTAAACATCAATATGAAGTGGTTTTTTGTTTTTGATTTTGTTTTGTGCTGGTTCTGGGGTTTGAACTCAAGGTCAGGTCTCTATTCCTTAGCTTTTTCTTACAAGGCTGGTGTCCTACTACTTGAGCAACATACCTCTACTTCTGGTTTCTTGCTGGTTAATTGGAGATAAGGAATCTTTAGCTGGCTAATTGGAGATAAAGGGTCTATGGACTTTTCTGCCTTGGCTGGCTTTGAATCATGATCATCAGATCGTAGCCTCCTGAGTAGCTTAGGATTACAGGTGTGAGCTTTGGTGGAGATATTCAAGCCCTGACAGGAGAATTAAGTGACCTTTCTCTGCAGCTCTGCAGAGTTTGCAATAGATTACCTACCCTGGGAGAACTGGGCTGAGATAGAAAATCTCCCTGAAGTCTAGACTTCATTTAAGATGACCATCCACTAAGGATAACCACAACTCCCATTGGATACATCCTCATTTCCAGTCCAACTGCCTGCTCGGCGTGATCATCAGCATGTTCTTATTGATGCTCACAGAAAGGCTCTTCCACCCTGTATGGATGGAGTCAGTGTCTATATTTTCCACAGGAGGAGAGGCTCAGAGGTGAAATGGCTTTTGGGAACTCTTGTTAGGATTATAAATCAAATTTGTCCCATTAGGGAGCCAATGCTCTTTTTACGGTGCCAGCCCAAGTAGGACTTCCAAGTTTCTGCCTATTGAGACCCTTCCTCTGTCCCCACCTCCTCTGCTCCCAGCCACTGCTCATTGTGAGTGTACGCATGTCACAGATGACTTTTCTTTGTAGACTTTTTGTATGGAAACTTTTTGATCCTGGGAACCCACAAAGAGTCCACTTTTCATAACTTGGAGGCTAAATGCCTGCCCAGAGAGCCACAGAGCTGCCCACCTATGCTAAGCCCAGCATAGTATTAGGGAGAGGGAGCTGTGTTCTAGAGGAGATTCCTCTTTCGGTAGGCATGTGCATTTTAAAAGAGAAACATGTGTCCTCAAAGCCATGGTGTACTGGGGACAGGGTAGCAGGTAGGGCTTTTATCACCTATTCTCTTAGGTGTAAATATTCTCTCTGTGCTGATTTCTCCCCATGGATCCATGATGGGAGGTGGAGGCTCATTCACACTTCCAGAGCTCATCACGGAGCCCATCTGTAGTTGGTAGTAGTGTGAAAGGATCAGCCTTTCTCCTTTATGCATCCCTATTAAATAGCTTTTCTGTAGGGATTTAGTATTTACTGGAACACATTCTTTCTCTCTACTAAAGAACTCTTCTCCCATCAAACTTCTATTTCCTTCCTATTCCTTGCTACTCACTTTTCCTTCCTTCTCCACGCCTTTCCCAATCACCACTCCTCCAACTTCTCATTACTTAGATTTTCAATAATGTCTAATCCGGCATCACTGTGACATGGCAGGAATAGGAATATCCCTGCAGTCTGACTGCTAAATAGACTTCCCAGCTCTCCATTTCCCACTGTGTGACTTTGGGCACGTTACTAAACCTCCCTGTGCTTTACTTTTCTCATCTGTGGAGATAATAATTACATTTCTGGCATAATATAAAGCCCTTTGGACAGGGGTCTGGTGAGTGTTATCTTTATTAGTATTGCTTATTCCTGGACAACGTTGACTGTCTAGACATTCTCTCTTTGTCACTTTGCTACCACAATAAGAAAGCCAGGACCTCTGTTCTCTGTCTCTTTCCTGTTGTCCTGTTTGGTTCCTTCTGAGTATGTATGAGGTCACCTCTTGCCTGCCCCCCTACTCACCATCTTCAATCTCCTCAACTGGTCATGTGCTTCAATCTACTGCCTTTGGAAGACATGGAAGGCTTTTGCTGTCCTGAAAATGCGACTGTGTGGCACACGGACTCTCCAAGACTGAAAGTTGTGTGCTTACGTTAGTTTCCCTGCACCTCACTCTTACGTGTTAGGTGACTTTATCTTCCCTTTTCTTGATGTCCTAAGATGAGCACATTGGTTGACTCAAGATGTTACGGTAAGTAATATGTTTTTCTTTCAGAAGTTTTTTTTTTTTTATAAAGCTCATAAAGTGTTTTTTGATCCTACCCCCAGAAAGGCTTAAAACTTTTCTTTGCTCTTGGGACAACTGTGAATGAGGCATATGTAGGATCTATGAGAGGGGGGACTGGGATCTGCTAGGTTGTGGTTTCTTCTGCTAAGTCGCTCACAGCCTTCTGATTTCCCTTAGCCCCCGTCCGGCTGCTCAAAGGGGAATCTCACTTAGGTGGAGAAAGCTCACATGACATGAATTTTAATCTCTGGGTAATTTTTTTCTCCTCACTAGGGAAAAGATTGAGTTTGGTCACTCCTTTTCAAGGAATTAAAGTGAAGAGTTTCTCCGGCTACATCACTGTGAATAAGACTTACAACAGCAACCTCTTCTTCTGGTTTTTCCCAGCTCAGGTAGGCTCAGGAGGTACCCAGCAGAATCAACACCTGGGCGCAGGCTTGGACCAGGGAGGAAAAATGTTAGCCTACTGACCCCAGCTTTTTTTTTTTTTTAAGAAAAAAGGAACAACAATCTTTTAAAATTGTAGCCTAAAAATAAGTGCTAGCATTTCTGTTTGTATGATATTCCTGTGTAAAGGCAGGAAACAAATGTTTGTGGAGGTATTGGAGGGGATCCAACCTTTTAAATTTCTTAAAATCTTATTTGGGATATTAATACAATCAACGTCTTCCTGTTTCTTGCTATCTTTTAGTTGTTTTAATTTAAAAACACTTGGGGAATGGGCGGGTACTGAGGAGCCAAAGGAATGGAAGATGGCTAAAAATACCAGGAATTATATGTTGCAGCCTATGTAGACTTAGCCCTCCTTAGCTGACTTGTCTGCAGAGTGGAGCAATCCCTATAGACACAAGTGGGAATGTATGAAGGTCACAGGACACTTCTTCATGAACTAGACACTTTAAAGGTAGGGGATCTGCTGGGCATATCAATAGAGGTGTTGATCTGCATAAGCAAATTTTATCCCATCATAGGATAATTTTCAATTTTAATTTGCCAAATTGGATTTGCTTTTGAAGCCAGAGAAAGCAAAGAAAACTCTATCCCTGTGGAGAGTGGTATTTATATTTGCATATGATTTGCATACAGCAATGTTGCATATATAATAACTGGGTAAACTGTTTACTCTAGGGTCATTTTTAGGTTAAATTGTTTTTATTGGTACTGTTGGATGTGTTTTTTGACTTCTCAACCAATTGGCCTCTTATGTAGTTGACCCCAAGGAAGTCTGTTCTCTGTGAAGTGGGTGGGAAGGAAGCATGTGAGGAATGGAGAATTCCAGATACTTTTCAGTTGGGTCCACAATAGTTCTTACTGGACGGTTCTCTGGAAGGTTTTATGAATCTCTCTGTCTCTCTGTCTCTCTGTCTCTCTCTGTCTCTGTCTGTCTGTCTCTCTCTCTCTCTCTCTGTTTGATGCTGGGGTTTGAACTCAGGGCCTGGACATTGTCATTTAGCTTTGTTCTCTCAATGCTGATGCTCTACCACTTGATCTATAGCTCTACATTCAGGTTTTTGGTGGTTAATTGGAGATAAGAGTCTCATGAATTTTCCTGCCGTACTAGATTTGAGCTGCAATTCTCAGAGCTCAGCCTACTGAGTATTTAGGATTACAAGTGTGAGCCATTGGTGCCCCGCTTTGAATACATTTCTTATTTCTTCTGTGTTGCTACTATTCTATGAGGTGAGTGAGGTGTGGAGAGAGCAAAATATAAGGAGATGCTCTGTCTCAGATTGGAGTAAGAGCAAGGTCAGCACCTGAGTGTCAGCGTGCTCCTGTCTCCTTCTGGACCATCTCTGGACCCATCTCTGGACCCAGTTGAATCCAGAGGGCCTAGGAGTCTGAGATGTGGCCCATAGAACATTCTATCAGGGCCAAGTACAGAACAGAGAGGGTTGATAATGGACCCACAGGAGTAGTCAGGAAAGTGACCAGTCCACAAGCCTTAGAGGCTTGACACAATTAAGTCTAAACTATGACCTCATTGTAACAAGTGGAAAGGACTCTGAGTTTTCTTCTCTCTATTCCTCTCTTTTTTCTTCCCTCTCCCTTCCTTCTTTCCTTTCCTTCCTTATTTTCTTTTAGGTTACAATTGTATTTATTTCAAAACTCAGGTTTGTACTCAAATCCACAACTGATTTGAAGTTTTTGTTTTCAGAATCATGTTTCCAATCATTCATTATTACTTAGACTTAGTTTTCTGTGGCCGCTATAACAAATTGCCACAGATTTGGTGTGTTGAAACAAGATACATGTTATTGTCAGTTTATTTATAGGTCACACTGGTCAAAATTCAAGGCACTGGCAGGGCTGTGATCTCCCTTGATGCTCTGAAGGAATGCCTTACAACTGTTTCTACCCTCATCCTTGGCTCTCAGTCCTTCCCTCTACCTTGAATGCCTGCAATGGAAGATTGAATCTTTCTCACATTGCTTTACGCTGCTTTTCTCCATGCCTTCTCTGACTCATCTTCTGTTTTCTTCTACTACTCTTAAGGACTATGGTAAGACAATCTTATCTCAAGATCAGATGATTCATTGCCTTAATTCCATTAGAAGTTTAACTCCACTGTGTTTAATGCGGTAACAGGATCCTAGGATCAAGATATGAACATCCTTGAAGAACTATTCTACTTAAAATGAATTTTGACAATTTTCTCTTTATTAGTGATTCTCAACATGTTATTTACTGGTGATTCTCAGGTTTGACTGTGCTTAAAAGCTACCTCTGATTTTACTCAGAGATTCAGAGGGCAGAAGCTCTGTAATTGGGAGAATCCCACAAGTCGCAGAATTACCAAGTAGACCATGCTTTGGGAAACCCTTTCTCCAGCCTATGGACCACTGCCCTGTGCCCATAGCTTCAGCTCAATGGTGACCCAATGGTGACTCAATGGTGATGGAGTGAGTGTCCTATCTCTTGCTGCCATATAAGGTGAGAGTCAGAATGGGAGTCTGACAAAGCAAGTGTTACCTTTGGCAGTCAGTTTTCCTATTCCCCATGGGATTTTACTCAGACCTGCTGGGGTTCACTCTCTCTCACCCCCCCCCACCTTTCTGTTACACTCTACACTCCCAACCCCACCCCAGCCGGGGAAGCTTGATCTCCTCCTTTCCCTTCTGCTTTTATCAGTCAGTTCTGGATGCTAAATTGCTTTAGTACTGATTCAGATTTGTGAAAATAATGATTGATGGTGCAAGAAGTAATCAGACAGAAACAAAGCAAAATCCTAGAGTTTTTTTTCTTCTTGCTTCTGTTGCCTCTGAACAGTTTTGTCTGGAGTGCATGGGATCTGCAGACATTGTCAAGTTGCTGAAAGGTGGGGGGGGGGTGTAG
This sequence comes from Dipodomys ordii, assembly GCF_000151885.1. Lineage (NCBI taxonomy): Eukaryota > Metazoa > Chordata > Mammalia > Rodentia > Heteromyidae > Dipodomys > Dipodomys ordii. The sequence goes on from NW_012267292.1 coordinate 5,377,505, forward strand.
ATTCTGCACTTCTTGCTGGATGCATGACTGAGGTCTAAAGCTATTTACAGTGAACAATGGTGGGCCAGTCGGTTGTTAGTTTCTTCCCCTTAATTAAGTGAAAACCTTGCTATGTATCTACTAGCCAGGTTATGTTCTTTTAGGTCCAGTAAATAGTCATAAATACATCCTAAGATAACCCTGGAAGACATGGGCAGGAGGCAGTCACAACAGGAAAGAAAGCCTTTAAGCACAGTGATCATTTAGAATCATTTGACAAGCTTCAGGAAGGGGGGCCAACTTCTATAAAAAGACTACACTACAGACAGGTGTTGCTGGCAGCTGGGATAGATTGTCCCTTACTGGGAAGGCCACATGTAAAGCCAAGTAGCTGACGCTTCCAGCTGTAAGTTAATGGAACAGAACCAGTTTGGGTGAAGCAGATAAAAAAGGCTGTGAGAAGGAAAAGCAGTGGTCAACAAGACAAGGGAGAGTCTCTTTCACTTGGCAGAAATATGAGTTCCTTGCCTGTCATAGGGAAGCAGCTGACATTGTCATCAGTAGAGAAATGACCCTTCAAACAATAATAAATAAAGCAGAGAAAAATAGAGATCCAGGAAGGATGCCACACTTGTAATATCCTCTGAGTAATTTTCTGGGATGCTGTTTCTCAAATTAGTTTTGTTTTCCTGTTATTTCTGTGAGACTCTCCTGTTGTATACAAATCAACGTATAATGAATTCTAGAAGTCAAAATTGTTGGTGTGCAGTGGGAATGCTGCAGAAATGAATAGCATTCTGCATGGGGGGAAATGCACAAAGCCAGTAAAAAGGCAACCATCAGGCCAGCCAGGGCCAGGCGCACTGCAGGTGTGAAGCCCTTATTTGTGAGATAGGACTTGCATGAGAACTGTAGGCAGGAATTCTTCCCATATAAGCTACACCTTTTCTTTGTTCAGGGAGCCACTGGCTTCATTGCTTTTTGTTAGAGCTAAATCTCCCTGATTAGCTGTTACACACACACACACACACACACTCACACGGGGATGGGTCACTTGTGACTGTGATTCCCTACTAGCTAACCAGGAGGACTTTAGTCTGAAGCAAGCCTTGGGAAAAGTAAAGACCCTATCTGAAAAAATAACTAAAACAAAAAATGACCAGGGACACGGTTCAAGTCAGAGAGTGCCTCTTTCAGTAAGCACAAGGCCCTCGTTCAAACCCTAATATTGCTAAAGCAAACAAGCAAACATACAAACAAAAGCAGCCTAGGAAAAGGTTTTTTAAAAGGAGCCCGGGATGCTGCCGTTCAGTGAACATTGACTACTTGCTAAACTGTTTCTTATTTTCTCCTTACAAGAACCTCATGAAGAAGCCATTTTTTTCTTCATCTTATAAATGAGGAGGATGACAGGGAATAAACAATTAACCTCAAACTATTCAACTAGAATGGACAGAATTGGGACTTAAAGCTTAAACGTTGTAGGCCTGTCCCAAAGAAACATAGGTCCCATGGTTTCCCTTATTTGCAACAACCAGTGTATGTCTGAGTCAAGCAGAAAAGGTCAGATAAGTTGATGTTAGGGAAATGAACCCCAAGATAAGTATTCAAATGTTTTTTTTCTTTCATGCAATTGTTTCTAATATATTTGTAAGATGATTTCTTTGTTGCTTTGTATGTCCCGCCCCCACAGTATAACCCCTGCTTTCACTGTATTTGATGTCAGTATAATTTGTGGAGGGGAAGGGCAAAAACAAATCATTTAAATAGGGATACAGGTGGACTCATTGCAACAATGAGATGTACAAGTTGTTATGTCAAAAAGGAACTTTACAACTTTGGTGGGCTAGGGGAGGATTGGGAAGGGGGGGTATGGGAAGAGATGGGAAGGGGAAACAAAGGAGGAGGCAACAATGCTTGATAAGAAATGTACTTGTTATCTTGCCCATGTAATTGTAATCCCTCTGTACGGTATTCTCACAATTTAAAAAAAAAGTTGTAGGCCTGTGACCTAGAAATTGTTGCTCGTGGCCATGAATGATGTGTTAGCTCCTAAGAAAAGTAGTCATGAGAAGCATGGAGTACAATGGTCACTTCTTAGGTGGTCGGGCTTGAATAGAAATTGTGACCTTAGTATGTATGCCCTAGGTGACCTTAGTAATTTTCCTGACAGTCCTCACTTCAAAATGAAGTCAAAGTAGCTACTTAGAAAAGATTTTGAAGCACCTCAGGTATTGTGGAGAAGTGCCTGACACAAAATGTTATTTTTATTGCAATTATTAATATTAGTTTGAGTACTATTAACACAAATACTGAGCAGAACTAAGCCAGTCACAATTTAGGAAATTAAAGAAGACAGGAAATACAGGAAATTCCAAATCAGAAGAACATGATCACTAGCCAACAATGCAGACTAATTTTAATTTGGTAAGGAAATTACTAAGTGAAATTGGAATTTTTCACATTTAAGAAGATAACAAGACATATAGGTTATTAGTTTAAAATTATCTTCCTTCTTGGCAGAAAGAGAAAGATATTTTGATAAGAAGATAGGGTAACAAGGCATTGATGGCTCATGTCTGTAATCCTAGGTACTAGGGAAGCTACGATCTGAAGATCATAGTTCAAAACCAATCACAGTCAGGGAAGTCCATAAGACTTTTACCTCCAATTAACCAGCCAAACGCTGTGCCTCAAGTGGTAGAGTGCTTGCCATGAACAAAAATGCTCAAGGACAGGGCCCAGGCCCTGAGTTCAAGCTCCAGGACTGGCACCCAAATGAACAACAGAAAAGAAGCCATGGGAACATAAGTAACTTAGATTCATTTGAGGGAATTTTTGATATCAGCACCCAAATACCACTTCAAGTGCCATAGAGCCAAACCTTAGACATTCAGACTTAAGCCTAAACCTATTTCCTGAAGGTCCTATCTTATTCCTTTGGTCCAGAAAATTTGGACCAGAATTTCTGGAATCCCTTTGTTGCTTTCTAATGGGTCAGATGAGGCATGCAAGTCACCGGGGGCAGTGTATGAGAAGCCAGGTGTTGGCTAACCTACAACCTGGAATTGACCATCCAGTCCAGGGGAAAGGAGTCGCTCTGATGCTTTTGATTCCAAACAAGGTGTCTTCTGCTGTGGTGGTGGAATAGTCCATTCCAAAGTTCACTGGGAAGCCTGCAAGACAGCACACCCGGAGAGGAAATGAAGTTGTGGAGTCAGGCCCTACCGGGCTGACACCTCATGTCAGCCACACTGCCTCTTCTGGGAGTCAGAATTTATTCCCGAATAGAGAAAACAAATGGAAGAGAACAGGGATTCTCAACTTGCTGCTGCTCATCAGAACTCTCCAGGTAGTTCAAAAATGACAATAGTTGCATGGTGGGCATTGGTGGATCATGCCTATAATCCTAGCTAATCAGGAGGCTGAGAGCTGAGGATCAATGAGGATTGCAGTTTGATCCTCAGACTGGGAATTAACCAGCAAAAAGGCCAGAAATGAAGTGTGGTTGAAGTGGTAGAACACTAGCCTTGATCAGAAAAAGCAAAGTCAGAGCAAGTAGACCTGAGTTTGAGATCCACTACTGGCACACTTAAAAACAGCAACAAAAAATAAACTACAACAAATGCCCACAGCTCAGGGCCTGGAAGTCCAGGAAATCAATATTTCTCACATACTGCACAGTGATCCCAGACCAGCCAGCCAGTCAGTGGGCTTACATTTGAGAAAAGAGAACTGGAAATCAGGACACAGGGATTTGAATTCTAGGCCTGCAATTCCTATCTGTTTCACTTGGGAGAAGGCATTGCTACATTCTGGGGTTCCATTTTCTTTTTAATAAAGAAGCAACAGTGTTCAACCTGGTTGCTGCTTAGGGTCCTGTCTCTGTCTTACACACTGCAGTTCTATAGTTTCTGTCAGTTTGTCCACAAGGCACGCTTAAATAGGCCACCTATTGCTTAAAAACATCCAAGAATTCCAAATCTGGGTGAGAGTTGAGTGCATGTGGCTTTGATTGTAGTTTCCTCCAAGATATTCTTTAAAGAGCTTTGTCCCTTGGTGTATGCTCTTAGTATGATTTCCTCCTTCACTGAACCAAACCGAGACTGGGCTTTGTAATCACCACACAATAACAGAATTGATGGTGGGTGACTTCTTGCTTAGATTATACAGGACCTTGCTGTATGTGCCTTGTCTCTCCAATTACACCTTCAGAGGGAAACTGGTGCCTTGCTGGAAGAAGCCATGTGGAGGAGCTCACACACAGAGGAAGTGAAGCCCCCACCCTCCAGCTAACACCAACCTTGGAATAGGCTCTTCCAGGCTCAGTCAAGCCTCCAGATCACTGAAAGCCAGTTGATGATATGTGGACAGCAGCCACCATGAGAGACTCTGACCTAGAACCCCCAGCCAGGCATCCCAATCTGCTAACTCATCAGGAAAAGGAGGGCTAGTACATTATTAGCATTGTTTTCCACCACTTCATTTTGGAGAGATATTACCCAATATCAGATGATGAATTCTTTGGTATCTTATGACGGGAATCTACCTCCTAATCTTTGGAATGAGAAACTACGGAGTGGTGTCTACTATGCCAGGATTTCTGTGTCTTGTTATTTTGCCTCAACTCCAATTTTCTCTTACTGGCTCCAAGTTTGAAGCATTCTTCTTCTTCAGTGAGCATGATGTGCAACTTTGTCAGTAGAGGGCGCTGGTGGGACATTGCAGGAAGAAGTTGGCTTCTCTTCCTGTTAGGTCTCCCGTGTTTCGCTTTTTCTTGGTCTGGCTACCCAGTCTGTCCACAGTCTGTGTAGAAATACCCAGTAGCACTCTGCTGTAGCTAAGCATCCAGACCACCAAGACCTTCAGCAGGGCTCTGGCTCTGGTCTAGGTGATCACCTGATCACAGACCTCCCCATGTAGCCCAGAATTGCCTGCCAGCAGGCTCCTACAGCCCTGTCCTCTCTGCAGAACTTCTCACCAAACTTGGCTATTTTCAGACCAGGCAATACCTTTTACCCACTACCTTTTCCAACAAAGTCTGGGCCACAGCCTTGGCAATCACCCTCACCTTCTCCTTGTGAGTTTATCTATCAATGAGCACTCTCTCTTAGGTGAGGGTATTCTTTAGAATTCTTTTTACATGCTTCTGGCTTGCTGCCTACTGTAATTTTATTATTCATATGCAGTTTCTTGTTCCTTAATGGACACAGGACACATGTTGGTCTTGAGTGATCACTGAGGCTCCCAGAGCGGCAGGCCCTCTAGTGATCTATTCCCATTTTTTTCCCAATGGGGTCGCTGATGCCATGCCAACCAGGGCCAGAGAAAGCAATGAGATTTATAACAGAAGTAAAGGTGTTATAAGCTAGAATTACAAATGAAAGTTACAGTGTGGTTTTTAATCTTATGATTGGGCCCTAAGAGCTGTAGCTACGACTTATTTCTCTCTTGCTCAAAATGATATTGGGCAGGAAATTAGCTGCTCTCCTTAGAAAAGCAAGGTCTTTCTGGAAAGGCCTCAGGAGTCAGAGGAGCTAACCCTTTGTCCTCAGCCCTGCTTTGTCTTAAGACCACAACATCATTTGCTTCTTTCTTCGCTCTTGGCAGCTCAACATACTTTGCTTCTCTTGTAACTTTAGTGAGTAGGCCACACTACATTTTCCAGGTCTTTTTAGATCAGGCATAACAAGGATTAGCCAACCCTCCTCCTGGAAGTGCAGTATTATTGGCTGTTTGGGTCATGGGTTCTTCCTTGGACCATTTGGTGAAATGTTTGGTCATGTGATATAAAAATAATTATGGACCTTCTCCATGATTCATGAAGAAAAATACCATTCTTAGAAAAAGCATGTAAGAGGACACTTTTCTTAAAATGTGTCTGTTCTGGGTGGCTACAGACACACTGGTGGGAAGCAAATACCAGAGATGGCAGATGTCGATGTCTTGTTCACACTTCCCTCTGTGTCTTTGCCATATGCTTGTGGCATCAGGAATCCGAATGAACAGAGGGGATGTGAGATGGAATAGAGAGAAGCTAAAATCTAGGTATCGGTAGCTTGCACTTGAAACCCTAGATACTCAAGAAGCTGAGATGTGAGGATCACAATTCAAAGCGAACCAAGGCAGAAAAGTCTGTGTGTCTCTTATCTCCAGTTCACGAGCACAAATCCAGATTTGGAGGTGTGGCTCCAGTGTTATATTGCTCGCCTTGAGCAATAAAGCTCAGGAACAAAGCAAGGCTCTGAATTCAAGCCCAGTACCAGAAAAACAGAAAAAAAGAAAGAAACAAACAAACAAACAAAGAAGGAAAGAAAGAGAGAGAGAGAAAGAAAGAAAGAAAACTTACACACCAACTCCATTCATAGGTGTATTTGAATTGTGCCAACACCTTTATGTGTCCACTGCCCTTTGGAAAATGAAGAGGAGAGCTAAGTGAACTTCTCATCCATTTTCTTCTTGAGCATCTAGAAGGAAAAGTGGGACTTCTGATCTATCCTGTTCTTTCTAAAGTTCAGCCTTCTGGCAGGAAGCACAAAGATAGAAGCCACTGTAACTCCTGCATGAAAGAGTGAGAGCCAGTGAGAAGGTGAGAACAGAGAATGAGTGAAAGAGTCTTTGGGCCTGAAGGCGGCTCAAATGGATGAGGCAAGTCAAAGGTTGATCAGAGTCAGGCAGAGCATGAGAATGATATGAAGAAGGCTTGGACAGGATTTTTTTTTTAATAAAAGGTAATTGCGAAAGCTAACTCTCCACATGAGTGATCACTGTACTGGAGAAAGATTCCTTACGACACAGATGTGTAAGAAAGTTATTCATATAAGTTGGGAGTATGTGCATAGAATTAAAATGATAGTAGATAGCTATTAAGCATTCTAGTTCCAAAACTAATTGCTTTAAATTAAACATTCTGCCTTGATTAACACCATTAGCATGGCAGCTGAATATCAGTGGAACTAAATCTGTAAAGCAAAGTTCAAGTCCATTCAAACATACTTGGGGGAATTTAGAGACATTTACTTGGGGGAACTAATGACTTCAATTAATGTAGAACACATTACTTAAACCAGGCAAATGGTCTGCCTCTGCCTGTACAAGGGAGGAGAGGCCTTAATTAATTTACTAATTGCATGCCTAATTTCAACTATTGCCATTGATTTGGATCTGTTAGAAATTCTGTAGCTGTTTCTGCTCACCAAGTCCGATGTTCCTTATTGGGACAGAGAAGAAAGGATGGCTATCACATTTGCTAAGACACCTGAATTTCTCTGGAGACACCCAAGAAAACCTTCTCGGTCAGCCGGGCACCAGTGGCTCACACCTGTTATCCTAGCTACTCAGGAGGCTGAGATCTGAGGATCATGGTTCAAAGCCAGCCTGGGCAAGAAAGTCCGTGAAACTCATATCTTCAATAAACCACCAGAAAACCGGAAGTGGTGCTGTAGCTCAAGTGGTAGAGCACTAGCCTTGAGCTGAAGAGCTGAGGGGCAGTGCTCAGGCCCAGAGTTGAAGCCCCATGACCGACAATAAATAAATAAATAAATAAAACCTTCTGGGTTAAAAAAAAACAACCATATGCCATAAATGTACTGAATTAGACAAGTCTTTAGCCCCTACCCTCATCATATTAACTCACTGTTTCAGTGATGCATTTATGGCTTGAGAAGAATGCTGTGTCACTATCAGAAGTGATAGTGTCTGCCCTCTGAAAAGCAGTGGAACAGATTAGTACTAATATAGTTTCATTTACTTCAAATGACCATCCCTAGATGGTGAAGAAGTGACTGAGGAGCATGAGGACTGAAGGAAAACCCACCAAACAACCCATTTTCCTACACTCCTACTTCCTACTCAGGCCATCTATAAATTGCTAGCATCTATCTACTCCAGTATCAGTGAACATTTGCTGAACACATATCACATACCATTGCTGGGCTTTATGAGACATAAATCACCTAATCCTCCCATCATCCATCCATTGTATGCAGCAATGGTTGATCCCTATTTTAGACAGAGTAGATCTTCCTGCTATCTTGAAGTAGTGAAATTCACCTCTGCAGAAAGTCCAACAGTGGATAACCTACCTACCCCCTCTAGGCTGGAACAAGTCATTGGAGGAGAGGCCCAGTTCATGAATCTGCCACCAGGGGTCGCCCAAAGCATTGAAAGGGTATCTGAGGCAAAACCATGGTGGTTTTTTTTTGTTGATTTTTTTTTACTGAGGAAGGACCTATATTTGTGAGAAGTGGGAGCCCTCCCCTTGTGTTATTAGAGAGACTTCTCATGTAAAAGACTTAGATTCCTTTGCTCTTTCTGGAGTATCTAGAATTTATTTATCCATTCATTTTTGATCATTAGTTCTTGTTGTAGTTCTCTGACCTATCAATCATTAATAAAGGTTAATTTTCTTTTTAATTATATGTTTTTTTCTTAATATAAATGTTTATTGGTAGTATTATTCATTTTCTCGGATCTCAGCTCCCATGTTACCTCGTAATCAGATATCTTCCTTGGGTATTAACTGTGGTGTCCCTCCTTCCTACATAGCCCATCTATGTAGTTACTTGTTTAATGTCTGTCTTTGTACTCCATGGGCTATCACTTAAAGAGTAGGTAATTAAAAATCTGGAAAAATGAACATTTCTATGGCTATCTGTAGGAGTCAGATTACTGAGAGTGGGGGGATTTAAAAATATATATTAAAAAACTTTAGTTAAGAATAATTACTCTGTGGATAATAAACAATTAAGGAAAAAATTTAAACTTGAAAAAGTTAATGCACAGATTATGCTTGTTTGTATACACTTTGAATCATAGCTAGGATGCAATTAATGTTTTGCAACACTCACTGGACCCCGAGATTCTCTATTTATGTGTTTTTGTTCAAAATGTGTAAGGTAAGGGCTGGGTCCACTGGATTATCAAAATTGAGGACTCAGTATATTGCCCTTGAAGACTGTCCAGAATGTTACATCATTACTGTGACATAATTAGAACCAACTATCACAACCTCATGGCATGATGGCATAAGTCATATTGACATTGAAAGTCTTCATGTTATCCATGAACTCCTGAGTATCTAGCATTAATCACATATATCTTCATATCTGGTACTGGACTTGGATGTTTGCACATGAGGGTGCCTCAAGGGCCATGAAACTCATTCACCTTCTTCAGGAAAAAGCACCTGATAAGGAGCCAGGTCAGCTGAGGTTGGAGGCATGCGCATGTGTGCTCTTATTATTCCAGCATTCCAAGAATGCAGAGTCCTAAGCTTTACAATTGCCTAAGAAAGGTGTTTGTCATGGGAATGTTTGTAATGTGGCCTCTCCCACTAGTTTTTTTTTTTTTCTTTTTTCTCAAGAGCCCAAAGATTCCTTTCTTCCTGTCAGGTCACAGGAAGGGACATAGAAAGCTAGGGGAAAATAAGGAGGTGGGTGAAGACCAGAGGCCATGGGCATCCTAAAGGGTAAACACAATCTGTCTACCTCACAGATTCTCAGTCCTCCAGACACATGAGAACCTCTTAGGAGCTTTTGAGAAAGGTGGAGGGCTCCTGCTCCTACTCCAAGCCATAGGATTTATAGTCGTTGGGGTTTATGCCCATGCAGAAGTATTTGTCAAAAAGACAAAAAGCTCTCCACATTGTTTTAATAAGTAGCTGAACTAGAAAATCACTAACTCACCGCAGCTCACGGTGGCCCTAGAAGTTCAAGTGGGGGCCTGGCTGTTCCTTGGAACCATTGAACTCCAGCATCTCACCCTCGCTGGAAGGTAAGAGGAACAGGGGTCACTTCCTTCTGGTACCCATAGTTTTTCTACTTTCTAGTATTTGGAATTTGGCCTCATGGCTGAGTGTATATAAATAGAAGGTGGTCCTGGTACTTGGCATTAAATAGCACTAGAGGATCTAGAGGAAAACACTACATGAATATTCAAACAAAACACACATCAGGGCTCCTGGCAGGTTGACATAGAACTGGTTCTTCTTGTTGTAGCATGATTTCATGCACACTTTTAAAACAGTGTCTAAGAGAGGCTGTGTGGTAGGGATCAGAAGCCATTTGTCAGCTGAGGAAACTTAAGTTGGAAGAAACAGAGGACCCGGATGTTATGACGGTTATGTGACCAAGCAGAGCAACAGCAGGCCTGGATCCCAGGTCCAGAGCCCAACGGCTCTGAAAGACTGTCTTTAGTGTTTCTTACTTTGATGTATCAGGCAAGACCTGCTCAATCACATGACTAGTTCATGTGACTTATTTACTTAAACAGTGAATCGGGAGACCTGAATAGTGAAGAAGTGACTGAGGAGCGTGGGAACTGAAAAGCAAGGAAAACCCACCAAACAACCCATTTCCCTACACTCCCATTCCCTACTCAGGCCATCTGTAAATTCTAGCATCTATTCACTCCAGTATCAGTGAACATTGCTGAACACGTATCACAAACCATTGCTGGGCTTTATGAGAAGTAAATCACCTAATCCTCCCATCATCCGTCATTGTATGCAGCAATGATTGATCCTTATTTTACAGTTTAGTGAAGTGAGGCTCAGAGAGCTTCTGCAGCTGCATGTACTCACCCAGCTTGGGGCCACTAAAGTTTAGGATTAAATTCAAATGGTGTGTGAGGTCCTGCTCAACCCTCAACTCCTGATGCTGTTGCCAATGCTTGAAGTTACAAGCATTGATTGGAAGACCTGGTATGTGGACCTGTGATCTTACTGTTTCTACCTGCTTTCTTTTTCTTGTTGTTGCTGCGGTGTGTACACGAAATATTTATCTATTCATGCATTTATTTACTCATTTATTTGTAATCATGTTGATGAACATTTGGGTAGTTTCGATTTTTTTTTTAAATTTTATTTTCTTGTGAAGATGCTGTACAGAGAGATTACATCAGTAAGGTAATGAGTATTTGTGGGGCATTGTTACCCTCCTTTGTTTTTCTCCCACTATCCCTTCCCTCCCCTACCTCCCCCAACCTCCCAAAGTTGTAATGTTCATTTCCAACATAATGTCTTGTGAGTCTCATTGTTGTAATGGGTCATCCAGTGACCTTGTTTCAACATTTTCTTATTCCCCTTCTCCTCCCCAACTTAGATAAATGTGCATACAAGATGCAAGGTACCAAAATCAAATACAGTGACAACAGGGATATACCATAGGAGGAAGAACATACAAAAGGAACAAAAACTCACACAGTACATTAAAAACAACAATAAAGGAAAATTTCTTATGTCCATATCTTTGGGTTCATTTCGCTTAGTATCATCTCTTTTTTTTGTGGGGGGGGTCTGGTCATGGGGCCTGAACTCTGGGCCTGGGCGCTGTCCCTCAGCTCTTCAGCTCAAGGCTAGCGCTATACCACTTGAGCCACAGTGCCACTTCCGCTTTTTTCTTTTTGCTTATGTGGTGCTGAGAAATCGAACCCAGGGCTTCATGCATGCAAGGCAAGCACTCTACTACTGAGCCACCTTCCCAGCCCCTCGCTTAGCATCATCTTATATTGTCATATGTACATAGCTTTGAGCTTTTCTGCTCATCTAATAAATGGGGCAGTGTCATTCTTTCTGATCCAATTTTTCCCCCTCTTCAGGCTTGAACTCTAGGACTGGGCACTGCCCCTGAGCTTCTTTTTGCTCAAGGCTAGCACGCTCCCACTTGAGCCACATCGCCACTTAGGGTTTTTTTCTGAGTAGATAAGAGTCTCATGAACTTCCTACCTGGTCTGGCTTCAAACTGCAATTCTCAGATCTCAGCCTCCTGAGTAGCTAGGATTACAGGCGTGAGCCCCTGGTACCTGGCTTCCAATGTTTATTTTTCAAAATTACCACGAACATACTTATGCCAGACTTCTAGGACACATATTTGAGAATATTTCTACAAATATACTTAAAATGTGTGATAGTCATTCACACTTTATTGTGCTTTTATGATACAGTAACCGTTGGTCCACATTCTTTAGTTATGTCATCAAATGTTCTAGTGCTTAGAAGTGATCACCAGCGTTGGCCTCTCACAGCAAGGCTGCTGTCCAGACCACGCTGGGCCCACCAGCACCCTAGGCCCTCATTGCCTGTGGTGCTTGTCTTCCAGGTTCTTGGGTATGGCCTCCACCTGAGTTAGTCTCCCCTCCTCCCATGGCCTTCTCATCTTGTGTTGGAAGGTGGAGCCCAGCCACAAGGATCTCAGTAACACCTGTCATCAGTGCACACCGTTGATTATCACTGGTTCCTCTATTCCCTCTAGATAGAGCCAAATGATGCTCCAGTTGTGCTTTGGCTTCAGGGAGGCCCAGGAGGTTCATCCATGTTTGGACTCTTTGTGGAGCATGGACCTTATCTTGTCACCAGGAACATGACCGGTAAGTGTTGTTTGGACTGTGCTTCCTGTGCAGAGTATTTTGCCTGGATCTTTTGTCTGGTTCCAAAACTAATTCAGAGTGAATTCTGAACCATTGGGAATAGCTTAAGAGTTCCAGATTATAAAAACACAAACCTCTGGCAATGTGTATCCAAGAAAGAGGAGCTACACGAATGAGTTTCTAGCCTGGCTTAACTTTCTTCCTTGAAATTTGGGTGAAAGGTTCTAAGCTATTTTCTTAAAGTCTGCTGCTAACTTAAGTATTGTTGATATTTATATTACTAGTTGGGAGAGCCCTTGTGCATGGACCTCATGAGGGAATTGTATCCCTGATTATTCACACAAATGGAACACTTTATGGTTCAGGTCCTTTAAATAGTTTAGCAGAGAGCTGCATGGTTGAGGGTGAAGTGGAGGAAGGAATGAAGAGAGCAACATCTCACTAAAACCCAGAATCATCTCCATCATTTTTCTCAAAAGAGATCGTTTATTTTCTCTGGGTCAGAATTCCTAGTGTGAACTCATTGGTGACTCCTGCCAATATTATTTAAGTTCTTTTCTTCCATGTTGGGTGGGAAGAAGAGAGCAAGAGGCCTGGGTGGCGGGTGGAGTGATTAATCAACTGGAAAGGTAGGCATGATTGCATTGGCTCGTCATGAACCATTTGCATGGGGTTTGCTTTCCAGGCTTCCACTTAGATGTAGAAAGCTCCTGGGTAGAAAAAAAAGTAAAGGAAAAGAAAGAGAGCAGGGAAGGGAGGGGAGAGGAGGAGAGAGGTATAGAGGAGAGGGAAGTAATGTTCAGATGTGGTCTGTGATTCCTCTTCCTGAGAGGCCAGAGAGTGTCTTGGGCTCTGAACCAAGTAAAGCCTTACCTTCAATGTTTCCTTGTAAATCAGTCTAACTCCTTCTTTATTTTCATAGTTCGTGCCAGACACTTCTCTTGGACCACCACATTTTCCATGCTTTATATTGATAATCCAGTGAGTACCATACAACACTCTAAAATACCAGTCTGGTTTGTCTTGTCTGTTTCCTTTCAAGTAATTATAATCATGTGCTAAATAATGATATTTTGATCAATAATGGGCCATAAGATTATAGTGGAGCTGAAACGTCCCTCTAATTCAGTAGATTCACTATCTCTTTTCAATGTTTATGTATGTTTAGCTACTCCGATGCTTACCATTGTGCTCCAGCTGTCTGCTGAACCTAGTACAGTAGTAAATGCACAGGAAATAGACTGTGCCATTTGGGTTCATTTGAAGTGTATTCATCATGTTCTTACAACATGGAGTTCAGCAAGGATGTATTTCTCAGAAAGCATCTTTATCATTAAGCCATGTGTGACTCTATAATGCATGATTTTATTTAAAGTTGTATGACTTTGTATAACAGAGTGACTTTGAATGGTTTCTGACTTTGTATACATTGTATGACTCTATTTAAAGCAATGTACGATTCTATTCTAAAAAAATAGAGATAGGTGTTGCATTGGTTCACCCTTTTTCTCACTGTGATTCCTCTTCCCTTCCCCAAATCAGATAACTTTTTCAATCTTTTTTATATATTTTTATTGTAAAGATACTGTACAGAGTGGCTAGTTACATGAGTAAGGTAATAAGTACATTTCCTCTTGAGCATTGTTACCCCCTCCTTTGTTTTTCTCCCACAATCCCTTCTCTCCCCACCTCCCCAGCTCCTCCCTTCCCCACCAAAGTTGTAGAGTTCATTTTTAACATAGTGTCTTGTACATCTCATTATTATAATGGGTCAGCCTTGTTTCAGCGTTTTGTTATTTCCCTTCCCCTCCCCAAATTAGAAAAATGTATATACAAGATGCAGGGTACCGGAATCAAATACAATGACAGGGGTTATACCAATAGGGAAGAACATATGAAAGAAACAAAAGAAATAACATAGTACTTTATAAGTACATTAAAAACAACAGCAACAAAGATAAAACCTCTTGTGTCTCTATCTTGGAGTTCATTTCTCTTAGCACCATCTTCTATGGTCATATGTGCGTAGCTTTTGACCTTTTCTACTTGTTTGGTAAGGTTATCCTAGACATATACTAGTTATTGCAAATAAGGTAAACCATGGGACCTATGTTTCTTTGGGCCTGGCTTACTTCACTTAATATAATTTTTTCCAAGTCTTTCCATTTCCTAACAAACGGGGCAGTATC
>NW_012267292.1:5394608-5403184 GCF_000151885.1 Dipodomys ordii
ACACACACACACACACACACACACACACACACACACATACACAGCGTCTCTTCTCTACTTTGTTCTTATTATTGATAATTATGTGAGTGACCAGCAAAGAAAGCAACAAGATTTTAAGGCAAAATTATAATGTTTGTCCTTTAAGAGACAATAAAGGCCCAATGGAATTTTTCGACCAAGATTATTTTTCAAACCTTTCAACCAGATGCTCTGTAGTTTTCTCCTGTTTTCCAAACTTCTGTTTGTCTTTGCTTTCCAATAGACAGCATCTTTCCAGACATCTACTTCTCTTCTTTTCTAGGACTGTCAGTGCTGTGGCTTTCAGAGACAACTTCCCACCCTCTAGCTTTGCCTTCATCACATTTTCCAGGTTGAAAAAAGCTTATGAGCTAGTCCTTCTCTCATTCTCTCCTTCATCTTACAAAACTTTCTTTTTGCCTAAGAAAAAAGAAAAAGATATACAACTTGATTGAGCAGGGTGTACATAATTTCTTCTTTTTCTTACATCCATTATAGCTATTTCTGGAACAGTCTTAAAAATAAGTTGACCTGTGTTATTTGGTCACATTTTTCTAGTCTATAAATTGCTACTAAAGATCAAGTCCTGGATTCCTTCTGATTGCTGGGATACCACTTGTTTCAGTATCATGAAAGAACTTTATTGGCCAGGAGGAATTAACCAGCTCCCCCTACCCCCAGCCACCCAGCAACCTTTCGGCTAATATCTCACCTCATGAGCAAACTCATGAGCCAATCTTAAAAGGAAAGTGCATTTAATAGGAGTCAGGGATTTCTCATCTCTGACAAAACTTTCCCCTTTGCTCTTTGTTTCTTGAAGGAGAGTAGAGCAGATTGATGGCTGCGGGGAGAGGAAGGAGGAATTTCCAGACTACTATTTCTCCAAAGAGATCTCGTTTCCTATGCTGACTTAGAAAATAATGTTATATCTTGTGGATTGTGTGTGTGTATATGTGCGTGTAAGCACACACACCCCAGCAATGGGCCTGGACACTCTCCCTTACCTTTTTTTCCACTCAAGACTAGAGCTAGCTGAGCACCAGTGGCTCACGCCTACTCTGGAGACTGAGATCTGAAGATCATGGTTCAAAGCCAGCCCAGGCAGGAAAGCCCATGAACCTCTTATCTTCAATTAACCACCAGAAAAGCAGAAGTGTCACTGTAGCTCAAGTGGTAGAGCACTTGCCTTGAGATGAGAGCTCAGGGACAGCACCCAGGCCCAGAGTTCAAGCCCCACCACTGACAAAACAAACAAACAAAAAACAACTAAAATTCTACTATTTGAGCCACACCTCCATTTTAACTTTTATGGAATTTCCTGACCAGACTGGCTTCAAACCATGATCTTCAAATCCCAGCCTCTTTAGTAGCAAGGACTGCAAGCCTGAGCCACCAGCACCTGCAGTGTTTTATGCTTTTGATATTTACATTCAGTCCTTATAGGGGATGTCAGGTCCCCATATCCCTGTGCTCTGGTACAGTGGATCCTGGAGACATGTTAGCTGATCCTCATTCTTACAGAGGATCCCTTTCCTTCATCTTAGCTCACAGACATGACTGTGATGTCCTAAGAAGTTTACTTGAGAGTTGTCTCTCACTTAGCACTATTTGCTGTCAGTCTTTCAATAGAAAACCTTCCCCAACCCTCACCCCACCACATACACCAACCCCCTCTTCTGGCTTAAATCCAAACAAGCTCAGTTATTTAACTAGCAAACACTCGGAGGGCAGAATTTCTGTACTAAAGAAATACATCAATCCCCTATAAGACAGAGCACAGAAAAGCCTCCGTCCTTCCCCTCCCCAAAAGATGCTTCCAGCTTCTAATTGCCCCTCAGTGTGGATATTTACGGCTGACATTGGTACATCTCCTCTTACAAGACATGTAAAGGGAACCTATTTCAAAGCATCCATTGTTTATAACTGTTTTAGTTCTTTTTTTTTTTTTTTTTTTGCTCCAGGCTCTTAGAACTGGAAAATAGCTAATCAAGAGTAGTGCAGAAAACTGATTTCAGCTGTTTCCTTTATGGTTTACACTCTTCGTTTCCTTTTGTGACAGCATTCTTCTCTCTGGCTTTCCAGATGGGTGTCTGGAACGAGAAAGTCTCTTTGAAATGTATAAATGGGCTACTGCAAGTTTAAAGAGTAGACCTTTCTTCTTCTCCCTCTGAAATCCATCTCTCCTTATTTGTTCTGAAAATCCTATTCCTTTTTCCTATTAATAGTGCTTGGCTGCAAGTAATAGCCTCCTAGAGAAGAATTTAGCATTTGCATTTAAGCTGTGTGTGTGTGTGTGTGTGTGTGTTTGTGCTCAATAATACATTTTTTCACTAGCAAGATGTTAAATTTTGTTTCGTTTCTCCCTATTTAATGTATGCTAGTGAGCCACAACATCTCCCTAGAAAATAATACTAAAACATAATAAATGTACTAACTTCAGTTTGGATATCATGGCTGATGCTATGCCCCACCAGTGGGTACACACTCTGAGCTAGACACTGTTCCTGATGCTGGTGGTATAGCAGTCCACAGCTCAGCCAGCCTACAGCCCCGGCTAACCTGGCCCTGGCAGAGTCCAGTGATGCGTTTGAACTTGTCTTCTCAGAGCCTAATGGAGGTGCTGCTGCTGTTTATCTCCATGTTGGCTGGTGACCAGAACACTCTGATTGTTCAGACATATCTTCCCACCAATGCAACTTGCATTGCGTGAGAGGACCCTGGGACCACATGGCACAGCTCCCTGGGAGGTGGAACAAATGCGAAGAGGCCCTGTTCCAACATCACCAGACCACTCAGATTCTTGTTGCCAATGTGTTTCAGCCACCATGAGGAGCTGTAGCCACACCTGCTTGGCTTTCATTTGGATGTGTGTCAAAATACCAGGGAAAAATCACGTTAAAGGAGGAAAGATTTCTTTTGGCTCATACATCAGAGGTGTCAGTCTGTGATCACTTGGCTCCTAAGTCTCTAGATACAATGGGGGTGCGTAGAGGAACAAAGCTGCCATATAATGGCATCCAGGGAAAGTTTCTACTACTTCCCAATAGCCCCGTAAGCTATGAATTCATAAATGAGGTTGAAGCCCTCATGATCCTTCACCTCCCAGAGACCCCACCTCTGACCACTGCTTCACTGGGGACCAAGCCTCCAGCAAAAGAGCCGAAGGAGACAGTTAAGCCCTAACCATGAGAAGATGAATAAGGCTTGGAGAGATGTGGGAAAATGCTGAAGGGAGTGACATTGATCTTGATGCATTGTGCTCATAAACTGGCATGTTGAATTGAACCCTCTTTAAACGACTACTTAAGGATAATACAAATTTAAAGTAGAAAAATTAAAGATTCAAACCATAACTGTAGCCTTGATCTTCCTGCATATCATTTGTTTAATTTTGCTTTCCTCCATCAGAACTGACCAGCTTCCAGCGCTATTTAAAATACCGTTAATTGGCCAGGTGTTATAACGTACTAAATTTGCCATTTTCATTTTAAAAAATATCATTTTACCATTTTCATTTTTATTCCCAGGCTGTGTTGAAATAAAAAAATTCAGTTGAAATTATTTATCTGTGAAATTAAAACTCTGACAATATCCTCAAGTAGACTCTTTTCTGAAAAGTTTAGTTAGGGAAGCCTGGCATTTTTGAGCCTGAAGAAACCTGCTATTTAAATTATCTTCTATTTCAATTATCAGATAAATCAGAGAATGCAGGGTTAGTGGTGGCTCATGCCTATAATCTTAGCTAGTCAGAAGACTTGAGGCCTGTAGGATCACCACTTGAAGTCAGCTAGGGCAGAAAAATCCATCTCTAGTTACTCAGAAAAACACTAAACCTGAAGCTTAGCCGAAGTAGTAGAATGCCATCCAAGTAAACAACACACACACACACACACACACATTCATACACACAAAGAATGCCCCATTAAAGTTGAATATCAGATAAGCAATAAGTATTTTCTTAAATGTATGTATGTTCTAAGAAATATTTTGACATACTTATACAGGGACATTGTCTATTGTCCCAGTATAAGTATGTCTATTACTGTATATCAAATTTAATTGTACACCTTTTATTTTTACTTGTTAAACCTGTCAACCCTAATAACTCTCCAACTCATACTGTAAGCAAATAAGTTGTAAGGTAAAGCATAAAGCTTAATTGAAATTTACTAACTTAAATTACGTGGTACCACTCTAAAAAGCAGGGAGAGAGAAAGGGACGTATTTTTTTGTCTGAAGATGGAGAGGAAAGGGTGGAGAATAAACTCCTATTTTTATCTCTGCTCTAAAGGCAGCTTATTGCCAGAGCTAACAGGGAAGCTATAAAATGCGACTTTCCAAATTTAGTTGCTATAATAAATAGTTGCTACTATAAATAATGAATAGAAGAGTGCACCCAAACTCTGCAGTAGGGTTTCATCGTGAGTTTTTATAGAGGCTTTGAAAATTAAGTACATCCAAGATCATAGTGGGTATAATGATCCAATTTTGCCTCTCTACAACCCTTGAACTTTCTCCCTTTCCTGAATTTTCAGAAACTTCTTTCTCTTCATCTTCCCTGGATGCTTTGTAGCTTTGTTCTCTTGGTGGAAGCTGCTAAAAAAAGAAAAAAACTCCTAAGTTTCTTAGACATGGTAGTCCAGGTCAAAAGATTTTGGGGAACACCTGATTTTCACCAGTTTTTGTCTTCTATTTGGAAAGATTTTGGTCAAGTAGGGAATCATTCAAAGTCTTCTTTTTTATTATTATGAAATAATTCCTGAGTCTGTTGACCTCTATTAGACATGGTACTCTAGGTCAAAAGATTTTGTGGAACACCTGATTTTCACCAGTTTTTGCCTTCTTTTTGGAAAGATTTTGGTCAAGTAAGGAATCATTCAAAGTCTTCTTTTTTATTATTATGAAATAATTCCTGAGTCTGTTGACCTCTATTTCAGCATAACTCACAGAAGTGGCTGTTGACATTTTTTTAAGTAAATGTGATTTTTTTTCTTTTTGAGCACAAAGGCTACTGTACATTTATTTCGGTATTTGTGGTCATTTTCTAGATTCACATTAGACTGTAGTCATTTTGCAGCTTTTCAGTTCTTATTAGAACCCTGACATTCTGGAAACTCTATTAGAAATACTCAAGAGTTCCTTACCCTAATGGTTGGTAAGCAACTAAAATTCCCTTGTCTTCTTCATAAAACTGGGTCAATGGGGGTCATAAGATTTGCATAAAAATCGCTAAATAGTAGGTGATTGATGGTTCCTTCCACAGCTACGTAATCCAAAATGGTAACCGCTAGATTTGGAAATGTGCCCAGAGTGTTGATGTTCACTATTAAGCTTAATAGCACAGAGTTAGCCGGTGCATGTTTTCTAACTGTCTACTTTAAAAAAGAATACCCTATTGGAGCTCACAGGAGAATGACATATTTCCAGTATGAAACCTTGGGAGCATAGCATGAAATGGTTCTGATTCATTTTCTGATTCATTTTTATTGTTCTTTTTTATAGTGCACTAACTCAGTTTTTCCAGTTGTTTCCTGAGTACAGAAACAATGATTTCTATGCCACTGGAGAGGTAAGTTGATATCATGTTTTCTTGAGGGCTTCAAATACCATCAAGACTGAAATATATTCTGACAATTGCAGCTTATTTAAAAATATATGCACATATGAACAGATATATGTATGTATATATTAATAGTGTTAATACTCATATGTTATACATTATATTATACATATATTATCTATTTGCGTTAGTATTGCAATTTTAATACAGGGCCTTAAACTCTTGCTTGGCCTTTTCACTCAATGCTAACATTCTACTGCTTAAGCTCCATCTCCACTTCTGGATTTTGCTGATGAATTGGAGATAAGCATCTCACAGACTTTACAGCATGTTCTGGCTTTGAACCTCAATCCTCAGGTCTTTGCCTCCCGAGAAGCCAGAATTACAGAGCCAATGCCTAGCTTTCTATGTTAATATTGATTTAGCCTATATCAAGAATTACCCAGTTAGCTGATAGGAGTCAGGGTTTTCTCATCTCTGACAAAACTTTTCCCTTTACTCTGTTTCTTGAAGGAGAGTAGAGCAGATTGATGGCTGGGGGAGGTGCGGGGAGAGAAAGGAGGAATTTCCAGACTACTATTTCTCTAAAGACATCTCATTTCCTATGTTGACTTAGAAAATAATATGTTATATCTTGTGGGTTGTGTGTGTGTGTGTATGTGCATGTATGCGCACACACCCAGCAATGGGGCTTGAACACAGGGCCTGGACACTGTCCCTTACCATATTTTCCACTCAAGACTAGAGCTAGTTGGGCACCAGTGGCTCATGCCTGTAATCCTAGCTACTCAGGAGGTTGAGCTCTGAGGATCTCGGTTCAAAGCCAGCTCAGGCACGAAAGTCTGTGAGACTCTTAACTCCAATAAACCACTCAGAAAACCAGAAGTGGCTCCGTGGTTCAAGTGGTAGAGCTCTAGCCTTTCCCTCTAGAGCTGAGGGAAAGTGCCCAGGCCCAGAGTTCAAGCACCATAACTGACTAAATAAATAAATAAATAAATATTACCCATGTATTCCCCAAATGTCCTGTATAACGTAATTTTTAAACCTCTGCTCAACAGAATATCACATGTTAAGACAAGCACAGCAGGTTTGCTTGTGTCAATCCTTTTGTCTTTTACAGATTTTTTTAAAGCGGAGCTGACAATCGAACCCAGGTCCTCATGCATGCGAGGCAAGGCACTGTCACTGAACTATATATACCCCAGCACAGTCATGTGCGTTTTTGTTATTGACATTTACAAAGACATTGGGGAAGCCAAGAAAAAATACCTTGAAGAATGTTCCAAATTCTGAATTTGTCTGATTCTCCTCAGTATTTAGATTAAGGGAAACATGTCACAAGAATACCATATAAATGAATATATATATATATTTTTTTTGGGGGGTCCTGTTGTGGGACCTGAACTTTGGGCCTGGGCGCTGTCCCTCAGCTCTTCAGCTCAAGGCTAGCGCTCTACCACTTGAGCCACAGCGCCACTTCCGGCTTTTTTCTTTTTGCTTATATGGTGCTGAGGAATCGAACCCAGGGTCTCAGGCATGCAAGGCAAGCGCTCTACCACTGATCCACCTTCCCAGCCCCGTGAATATATTTTTGTGACTTTTTTTTTCTTTTTTGCCAGTCAGGGCTTGAACTCGGGTCCTTGAGCTCTTTTGCTCAAGGCTTGTTACTCTACTACTTTGAGCCACAACTCTACTTGTGGTTTTCTGCTGGTTAATTTGAGATAAGAGTCTCACGGACTTTCCGGCCTGGGCTAGCTTCATACTGTGATCTTCAGATCACAGCCTCCTGAATGGCTAGGATTACAGGTGTGAGCTACCAGCACCTGGCTTTCTCTAGCATCTTGGTGTGGACATCCACATCCTCTCAGTTTGCCTTTTTATGACAAAACTAAGCTCAATCACCTGAAGGTTGTATCTTCTAGATCTCACCATTATAACCATATCTATTTTGTTAGCAATTAATAGATAAGACCATTTGGGTATCTTTACTATCCAATTTTAAGTCCCAGTGCTTTTAGAACCATTAATTTTCCTGCCTGAACCTGTAATTGCCCTGGAGGTTATACAATGATACTGTTTCTAATCTTGTTTATCTATATTATCTAGCTTTCTTAGAGAAAATTTCCCCTTCATTTATTGTCTTCATTTGATTATAAAAATAAACTGCAGACTCAAGCATTTTCATATTTTCTTCCTTCCTTCCTTTGCTTCTTTTCTTCTCTCTTTCTCTTTATCTTCCTTTTTTCTTTTGTTCTTTCTTTCTTTCTTTTGGGAGGTGGCACTGGAGTTTGAACACAGGGGCTTGTGTTTTGTTCTGTTTGCTTGTTTGCACTGCTGTCAATCTATCACTTAAGCCATGCTTCCAGCCTGGCTTTTTGTTGGCTATTTTTCAGATGGAATCTAGTGAACTCTTCTGCTTGGGCAGGCTTTCAATTTTTATATACTAATTTTGCTCAATAGTCCTTCAAGCTGGGTCCTCTTTCCTTTATTCCTGAACCATTTAGGTTTTGAACATCTTTCTTTCTTTTTTCTCTCTCTCTCTTTCTCTCTCTCTCTCTCTCTCTTTCTTTCTTTCTTTCTTTTCTTTCTTTTGGTAAGCATATGTATTCCAGAAACATCTTGTTCTCTCCCTGCCCTAGGTCTGGTATTCGTCATCTTTTGAAGAAATCCCAACTCCTTGTAATGAGGGATATTTAAAGGCCAAGTCTTAAGCACTAAGTGCATTCACTGCTACTGGGAGGTCATTTATTTGAGATATGGGCAGAGCAAAGAAACAAAATGACCTCATGCTGATACCCATAATTGAAATTCCTCTCTCTTCCTTCTCCATTGTACATTTGTATATTCCATCTCCTGCATCAAGGACCATGGTTCCCAAGAGTATCCTGTTTACTCTCTTTCTCAATAACCCAATGGTTTCAGAATTAGTACAGCAGCACTATGGTCCTCAATAAATCAACCTCCCTCCCTCCCTCCCTTCCTCCTTCCCTCCCTCCCT
>NW_012267292.1:5403234-5404691 GCF_000151885.1 Dipodomys ordii
AGTCTTTCCATTTCCTAACAAACGGGGCAGTATCATTCTTCCTGATGGAGGCATAGAATTCCAGTGTGTGTGTGTGTGTGTGTGTGTGTGTGTGTATGTGTGTGTGTATCACATTTTCTTGATCCATTCATCTACTGAGGGGCATCTGAGTTGGTTCTATATCTTAGCTATGGTAAATAATGCTGTGATAAACGTAGTTGTGCTGGTAGCTTTATTATGGCCTTGTTTGTGGTCGTTTGGGTAAATGCCCAAAAGTGGGATTGTGGGGTCACAAGAAAAAGGGCAATGAAATCAGAAACAGTGACCATGAAGAATAAACCAGAGGGGAAAAATGAAAGACAAAAGAAATAACTGCAAACAGTACACTAAAACAAAAAGGACAAAACCACACCAAGAAACCCTCTTGTTTCCATATTATGGGGATCATTTTGATTAGCACTATTTTATGTGGTCATATGTACTGCTAGAAATATCCTAAGCATATACTAATTATTACAAATGAGGGAAACCATGGAACCTATGTTTCTTTGAGTCTGGCTTATTTTACTTAATATGATTTTTTTCCAAGTCTTCCCATTTCCTTATGTTGGGACAATGTCATTTTTTTCTCTGATGGAAGCATAGAAGTCCATTGTGTCTACTACGTTGGAAATGAACTTTGCAACTCGGGGGTAGAGGGAATTGGGGGAGGCGGAGGGAAAGCAGGAGAAAATGAGGGAAGGACTAACACTATTTGAAAAGAAATGTACTCATTATCTTACTTACAAAACGGGAACCTCACTGTACATCACCTTTACAGTAAAATTATTAAAATTATTGAAAATAGAGGCAGGGTTGTTTTCTTTTAAAAATAGAATTTAAATCCCTTTCTGAGACTTAGCTTTTCTGTTATTTTTTTTCTCATCATCTTTGAGCTGGGGAATCTTCTTGGCTCCCTTCTTTTCTTTCCTCATTTTGCACCCTATGAAATGTCCTAGTTCCTGAATTATAGCATCCAGGAGATGAGATTTGTGTTTTCACCGGTGGTCTGGGTGAAAAATATTACTTTACAGGTTATTATTTGTATTATTTAGTATTAATATCCCTAATCTTTCACATAACATTCTAGGTTAAAAAGCCAAAGCTGAGGTCCTTTCTTTACCAAGGCAAACAGAACATCTCATTTTGAGACAGAAAGTGATATTTTCCTTCATAAGTTTTCCCTGAAATTGATTTCAGTTGGTATAGAAGAAGAGGTGAGGGTCAGTTTTGACAGGTGAAGCATATCTTTACTTGAACTATCCTCTGACTTATTTTACTTTGCATATGGTTCAAAGAGAAAACAAGTAAAAAGGAAGAAAAAACTGTCAATGTACTTGCCCTCCATCTTGATTTATCACCTGTACATTTTCCTAGTATATAATTACCTATTTAGGGCTGGGAAGGTGGCTCAGTGGTAGAGCGCTTGCCTTGCATGC
>NW_012267292.1:5406632-5442862 GCF_000151885.1 Dipodomys ordii
AGAAAATGTGGTATATATATACACAATGGAATTCTATGCCTCCATCAGAAAGAATGACATTGCTCCATTTGTTAGCAAATGGAAAGACTTGGAAAAAATTATGTTAAGTGAAGTAAGCCAGGCCCAAAGAAACTTAGGTCCCATGGTTTCCCTTATTTGCAATATCTAGTATATGTCTGAGTCAAGCAGAAAAGGTCAGATACATTGATATTAGGCAAAATGAACCCCAAGATAAGGACTCAAATGGTTTTTCTTTCTTGCTATTGATTCTAACATATTTATAAGATGATTTCTTTGTTGTTTTGTATATCCTTCCCCCACAGTATGACCCCCATTTTCACTGTATTTGATGTTGGTATAATTTGGGGAAGGGGAGGGAAAAAACACATTGTTTAAAGAGGGATACAGGTAGATCCATTGCAACAATGAGATGTACAAGACATTATGTCAAAAAACGTACTTTACAATTTTGCAAAAGGGTGGGGCGCACTTGTTAGGAAAAGGAAAGACTTGGAAAAAATTATATTAAGTGAAGTAAGCCAGGCCCAAAGAAACTTAGGTCCCATGGTTTCCCTTATTTGCAATAACTAGTATATGTCTGAGTCAAGCAGGAAAGGTCAGATAAGGTGATGTTAGGGGAATGAACACTAAGATATGTATTCAAATGTTATTTTTCTTTCATGCGATTGTTTCTAACATATTTATAAGATGATTTCTATGTTGCTTTGTATGTCCCTCCCCCACGGTATAACCCCTGCTTTCACTGTATTTGATGTTGGTATAATTTGTGGAGGGTAAGGGCAAAAACAAATCGTTTAACTAGGGATACAGTTGGACCCATAGCAACAATGAGATGTACAAGTTGTTATGTTGAAAAACAAACTTTACAACTTTGTTGGGGGGTGGAAGATCGGGTGGGGGGAAGTGGGAGGAGTATAGAAAGGGAAGGGAAGGGGAAACAAAGAGGAGACAACAATGCTTGATAGGAAATATACTTGTTACCTTGCCCATGTAATTGTAACTCCTCTGTATGGTATTCTCACAATTAAAAAAAATGAACTAGTTAAAAAAAGGAGGGGTGGGGCTCTGGGTGGGGGGGCAGTGGGGGGGAAGCTGGAGGGGAGATGGGAAGGGGAAACAAAGGAGGGGCAACAATGCTTGGTAAGAAATGTACTCATTACCTTGCTCATGTAATTGTAACCCCTCTCTACAGTGTTTTCACAATAAAAAACAAAACAGAAAACACAACTAGGGTGGGAAGGATCAAATGAAGAATGGTCAATATAGTGCCCAGGGCCTTCTCTAACACCTGGGAGGGGAGGATCACACTAAAGGCCCTCACCTTCTGAACCATTAGGCCTGACTGTGAGCGATGAGTCATATCCTGTAGAGGACAGTTCAAGTGTGATCCAAAAGGGGAAGCTGGAAGGATGTTGGACCCAGCACATCAACAAATGTGCACACTAAGGGAATGAAGTAAAGGCTCCATTTAAGAGAATGCCAAGTTAATGGAACCCCTTTGATTCTTCTTCTGTTGCAAAACTATTTAGACATAGCAGAGGCACAATGCCTATGTTCATCTGATCATATGAAGTCATATTTATCAACATCAACTCCAAGAAATGGGAACAAGAAGGTTTTGTTTTATTTGTTGCTGTTTTTGTTTTCTTTTCCTTTTGTCTTGTTTGTTCATTTTTCTGTCTTTGGGAAGGTAAGGAGAGCACAGAAATGGTGGGACTGAGTGTGAACAAATGAAGCAATGGTATTCTCTACTATACAATTTGTGGGTGGGGATGGAGGGGAAACTGGGAGAGGGCTGACATTGCTCAAAAAGAAAAGAAATGTACTCTTTATCTGGCTTATATAACTGTAACCACTCTGTCCATCACCTTTATAATAGCAATGAAAAATGCCTTAAAAATAAACTATTTGGAGAGGACATTCTTATTTCTTAGCATATCATACTTATGGTTTTTTATATCCAGTTGTTCAATTGGGGTTATTTAGGAGTTCTAGCAATATCCCCTGACGTTTCTTCCTCTCTCACTAATTTCAGAAGCAGGTTGGAGATATGGGCAGGAAGCAACACTCACATCATTTGACCATGATCCTGATAAATGCCCATCTCCTCCTTGAACAGAAAAGTGAACTGCTTATTGTATATTCCCTTGTCTTGGAAATATGTAGTGATATTGTTAACTATAATGTTGAATGCTCAGCAAAGTTGCCAAAGCTAAGATGAAGGATTTGACTCGTCTACTTCATTTCTTGCCTAGTGGTTCTATGCATGACGTAGAAGGAATTCTGGATTAATATTAGGAGACCTGGATGATTCTAGGAAAGTCTTAACTCTCTGAGTCTTTGCTTTCCATCTCACAATCAAAGGGCTTCGCTTTTTAATTAGATCACTTTTAAGGATATTTTCCTTCATTAGAAAGACTTTCAACTGCAGTCACCTAGACTTACTTTTATTACATCTCTATGTCATTGTAGTTTAAACATAGTTTAAGTCCACCCTCCTCTTTACAAGCACTCCTCTTCCTCTTCCATCAAAGTTGTTACTGATTTTTCAAGAGAAAAACCCTTGTCTTCTGAACTATAAATTTGCTTGTGTTCTTAGGGAGGCTGAACAAATAATACCACTCAACTCAGAATCATTCTTAAAAAATAGTCTCGGAAATGGTTTTCTGCTTTTCAGTCCAAATGCAGTGGGTCTCATGCCTTTTGCACTTGTGTGTTATTAGTGAGGGTAGCCTGGTGTTCAAAGGGTCTGGAACAGCTGTTCTGAACCCTTACTTTGGTGTAGGGAGTCTGGAAATAATAATGATACCTACTGCATAGTGTTGTTTTGAGTGTTTAATTAGAAAATTCTCCTCAGATATTTAGCATTGTGACCAGCTGTGGTGCACCCCCAACACACGATGCCTATTATTACCATTCATGTTGAAAAGTTAGATTAATCTATTAGGGTTCCAAAGCATATGGCCCAAGGCATGTAGACAGGAGCTGAACTGTGCATAGAAACTCTACTCATTCATTGTTGAGATGTGCCGTTGCCTCCTCTATTCTCTGTGTATTATTTCTGAAGTGTGTATGTGAATATGCATGTGTGTGTGTGTGTGTGTGTATGTGTGTGTGTGTAATATGCTTGTGATCAAAACCAAGGTATAGAGAGCATATTAAACAGATGTTCTACCATTTAACTTTATTCCCAGCAAAGTCATAGAAATCATTGATTTGGTCCATGAAGAGGGAGCTCACAAGTGAATAGTAGAAATTAGCTGTGCTTAGGTTTTATATGGATAGCAGCAAAGTGTGTCAGGACTCATCCCAGGCTCCTTTCCCCTGCTGTGAGAGCCAGGCACAGCAATCCAGAGAGAGTAGTGTGGGCCTGCAGTCGGCACCAAGAACTTGCTTTGTCTCCTTCCTTTCTCTTCATTTCTGCCCAGAACACCAACTGGAATTAATTTTTTCTAAAGAGAGACAAATGTGTCTGTAAATCATCCTCCTCAAGGCATGAAAAAATGTACTTCAAAAAGAAACAAGCTGTGTTTAATTCCCATAATTAACTTTCTTTATAAGTGTTATCCTTTCCAAGCCAGTAACTATTAGTGAGACAGCTCTTGTTCTTGAGGCACAGCCACAAGCTATGCTCCTCTAAAGCAGCCGTGAGCTCCACCTACAAGTTAGAGCAAAGAAGTTCTCACAGGAAGGAGGAAAGGAAGAAAGGAAGGAAGGAAGGAAGGATGGAAGGAAGGAAGGAAGGAAGGAAGGGAGGGAGGAAGGAAGGAAGGAAGGAAGGGAGGGAGGGAGGGAGGGAGGGAGGGAGGGAGGAAGGAAGGGAGGGAGGAAGGAAGGAAGGGAGGGAGGGAGGGAGGGAGGGAGGGAGGGAGGAAGGAAGGGAGGGAGGAAAAGAGGGAGGGAGGGAGGAAGGAAAAAAGAAAGGAAGGAAGGAAGGAAGGAAGGGAGGGAGGGAGGGAAGGCAGGCAGGCAGGCAGGCATCAGGATAGAGCAGTCTGCCCATTGTTCTGTAAACATATGGCTGGCTTCATGTACCACTAGAGGCCCAAACTCAAAGCTTGTATGTGTTTATGGCAATGGAATGGAGTGCTTCCAAAATGGCAGGATATGTGGTTAAAACTGGGTACCTCTTTTCCAGCAGCAGAAAAGACAGATTCTGCTGGGCAGCTGTGGCTCATGTCAGAGGATCTGGGGTGGTTCAAAGACAGTCCAGGCAGAAAAGTCCCTAAGTCTCCAATTAACCAGCAAAAAGATGGATGGGGAGGTATGACTAAATTGGTAGAGCACCAGCCCTGAGTGAAAAAGCCAACTGATAGCACAAGGACATGATTTCAAGTTCCAGTACCAGCACACACACACACACACACACACACACACACACACACACACACACACACACAATAAAAATATAAGCAGTTTTGCAACCAGGATTAGTTTGAGGACCAAACACAGGCAAAACTTAGAAGTTATTTATGTGCTAGTTGTCGAGATCAATGGAATACCTTATTTGCATGAAACAAGTCCTATTTGACCCTGATCATTTTTACTGGAGTCATCATGATTCATTATGGGTTGAAATAGTAGGCTCCCAGTATATGAGAGCATGTTCATTTAGTTTGTAGCATACAGTAGTAAGCATGGTGCTTAAGGAAGGTTACAAAGTAGTTTCGTGCAAGGCTTTAATTACATAAAATTAAAGTATCAATGATACTTCTCTTCAACATCTTTTCCTCTTCCTTTCATTGTTCCTCTTTTCCTTATGTCCCAGGCCATTTCTTTTCCAGAGCCATTCAATGCCCAGATTCCCCTCCCCCACTCAATCTTCCTTTCCTTGTCTGTATTGTTCTCAGTGTTACTTCTCTATGATAGGAATGGAAACATCCTTATCGTAATTTTTCTGTCTGTCATATCGGCCTCAGACTTACCTATTGGTTTCCAACAGATAAATTTATCATAATAAATTCCGAGAGATTAAGCCAAATGTGGTACACTCTCAGCAAATTTGTATTTGAATGGAGAAGAGTGTCTATATTTCTAATAAGGGACTCAAGCATTAACATGCAAAGTGGGACTAGAGAACTATGCTACCAGTAGGCCAATCATCTATATAGTTCTCCATCACTATTCTTTTTTATATAGTTTTTTTACTGTGATTAAGTGATTACATAAATTTCACAAATTTCACAGTATTGTGAGATAGTGATATTTAGTTAGGATCACAAACGCATTCTAAGCTTCATGAGGCAAATTGTCATTTTCATGGTATATAAAGTTTGTGAATTCTATAAGCTTGGACAATGCAGCTATTTCTTCCCCATGGGGTGGTATGTACATTTGTTTCCTTTGCCTAGTGTTAGCTGTTCCCTCTATCCCTCTCATTCCCTCCCTCCCATCACTGCCCTTCAGTTGCTTAGTTCATTTTCATCAATGTCCAGTGAAGCTGACTCCATCACTATTCTGCTATTCTAGGCCGGGGTTCAATGAATTGGTGGCTAGAAGGGAACTTGAAGAATATTTGGCTCACATGTTGTAGTTGAAGTCCCAAAAAACATTTCAAATGGCTGAACGAGACGTTATGAGCATTCTTTTGCTGAGTGTCATTTTATATATTACTTCATTTAATTCTCACAGACACTTTCTTAAATAACAGCTATTATTATTATTACTCTCCCATCTTACAAATGAGGTGACTTAGGGTCAAGGAGATAATATCGGCTTGACTAACATCAACCAATGAAAAACTCAAGAAAGCAGACTTGGATTCTATGTAGTCAGACTTCAGGGCCCGAAAATCATAGTGCAAGAAATAGGGACAGGTTGCAGCCCTGCTCTCTGGAGCTAATTCCCTCCTCAGAACTAAATTATCTCCAGGGCCTGCTTCCTCTTGCAGAGCAGATTCTCTTTCCCTAGAAGGGAGTCAGACATCCCTGTTCCTATTTCCTGCTGATCTCTAGGGTTATAACCTTAAACAAACAGAAAAGAAGCTCCCTAGCTCTTTGAATGTCTATCTTTCTGGCCAGGACTTAGTTTTAATCATAAAGACTTGGCTTTAATCATAAAACTTTATAGAGTAAATGGGACTTTCAAGTGATATAAAGACTTGAGGTCCTTGGAATGCAATTATTTCTCAAGGCCTGGAACGTGCTGAATTTTATTAGATAGCATTCAATCTGTTTTAACTCTTGAGCTCACAACAAATGTCTATTTTCAGTTCCCGTTCATGGGCACTTGCCAATATTTTCTTTTAGAACTGAAAACGGATTTGACTGTTTAATGAGTTTAATATTATAAAATCAAGGTTTATGCTGCACCCTAAAGAACTGAAAAAGGGCACATGGAAATATTTGCAGAAGGGCCTCCGGCCTTTAGAGAGCATATCCAAATCAAATCAACACTTACTGATTTCTTAGTGGTATGGAGATAATGAATAAATGGACAATGACATATCATACTGGACAGGGCAGCACAGAGACATCAGTAGGACCTAACATGTGATGTCTAGATTGAGGACAAGAAATGAAAAGTGCTATCTATTATTTAGCTTCATCCCTCCGAATTCTGTCTACAAGGGGCACACAAAGGACTCTTGAGAGTGGTCCAGAGCGTTCATACCCTTTATTTATATAAAAGTCAAGTTAATGGTAGGTTTCACTTTATTATTTTATTTTATTTTGACCAGTATGGGGCCTTGAACACGGAACCTCTTGCTTTTGCTTAGTAATTTTTGTTCAAGGGTATCACTCTTTTACTTGAGCCACATATCTACTTTGATATTTTGCAGGCATGAGCTGCCAGTGCCTAGATATATTCTACATCTTAACAAAAGGGTTTGTTCATCTGGTGAGTCACCTGGTTTCAAGCTGGGTTTCTTCAAATTGGCACCAAGGTCAAATCAAGTGAAAGAAGGATGTATCTCATTCACCTTTGCCTGTCACTGATGGATGTTTTTGAGAGTCATTCTCTTGGGACTAAAGTGAATACATCATTTCTAGGGCAGTGTGCACCTTTAAATCTGTTTATATGACCAAAAGCTGGTTACAGATCAAAATGCTTGTGTTATGTGTCAATGCTTGTAGACTTTTCAGGTTTCTTTTAAACCTTACATTCAAAAAAATAGATGCATTGATAAAATCATATTGTTAAAAGCCTTTTTTAATAGCAGCAATGTGGTCTCAAAATTAGATGACACATGGTCTAGAAATGTCTGGAAAGTGGTAGAGATTACCACAACACTGAAGCTCCAGCTTTCCTCATTCATTAATTTTCCTAACTGGCCATTTAAAGCCATGTTTCTCTCCTCAGAGAAAATAATGATACAGAGTTAAACGAGATTCTACCTTCCCCAAGGCTAGATGAAGTCAAGGCTGCTTAGCTTAATTTCTGGCTTTGCCTTCCTTGTGTATTTCTCCATTGTACTTAAGGGTTTTACTAGCTGTTGTGGCTTTGTTTCCAATGTGTCTATCTGTTCATGGTTTTGTTTGTTTGTTCCCTCTGGTCCATCACCATAAATAGGGGTGGCTCTACCATTGTCTAAGCCTGGGAATGGTTTTAGAACAAAGTATGTGGATGATTCTGGTTTTTTAAAATTTAATTTAATTTGTGTCATTATCTTTAAGTAGTTGCATAAAGAGGTTTTAATCCAACATGTCAGTTTAATAAGTACCATGCATCTTGATCAATGGCACCTCTTCCATTGTTCTCTCCTATTTTTCCCAACCCCTCTCATCCCCTCAAGTTACCTCGTTCAATTTTCAAATGTATACATTGAATATGGACTCTATTTGCCCATCCTTCCTTTCTCTATTTTTCTGTCCTCCAGCTCCTTGATCTTCTTCCTCCTGACTCCACATGTTACAGCTTCCTGGTATGACTCTTTCCAGAAGGACAGCTCACATTGTGTCATTTTGGTGATCCACAGCAGTTTTAACCAATCTAGCTATGTATTCTCCACGAAAGATACAATTCCAGTGGAGTGGCTGGGGGCATGGGGACAAAACAGGGTAAAGGACTCAGAATAACTCTTGGGGCCTTTAAAAACACACTGCTGCTGATTCTGCCCACAGCTCCCCACATGCTCCCTGGCAGAACTAAAGAACTAAGGCCTGATTCTTGATGGGGAAACTTTGTGTCCAGGTCTAGGCATGTCTCCTTTCAAAGACCATTGCTCATTGTCACCAATAAAGTTCTGGATATTTTCCACGAAATGTGTATTTAAAAGCAAGGAAGAGAAAGAATGTAGCTTCATCTGTTTTTTCTTTTCCCCCTACTAAACTTCAGTAAGATATATGGCCAATTGAGAGTAGATGAAATAATAGTAACTTCTAAGGAATCTGTGTAAAATTTTTCTAAGAAGACATTGTTTCTATTATAACATTATTCTCTGACAACTGACTTCTGGAAGAGCTAATTGGAGCTTGATTGTAGATATGAAATCTTTTAACCTTCTTAAATGTAACTATCAGGGGTACATACAGTCCGTTATTAATGTTGTTGAAACATGTGAGAAGGGAGAGATTCAGATG
Source organism: Dipodomys ordii (assembly GCF_000151885.1). NCBI lineage: Eukaryota > Metazoa > Chordata > Mammalia > Rodentia > Heteromyidae > Dipodomys > Dipodomys ordii. Next base: position 5,415,176 of record NW_012267292.1, read on the forward strand.
GAATACACAACTACAAGCTTTTTAAAGTCTAATTGCATTGTTCTTTTACACATCTGGATAATTAAGCAAGCATTACATTCTCTCTAGACTATTTTTACAAGTTTAGCATGCTCCTTACATAATTTCCATTAGGCTTTTCCAAACATCGCTTAATTAGAAAAACTGCAGACCAAGAATCAAAACTACGATTGAACTATGACGTTGAGACCTTTTCCTGACTTCCTGACTTCTGAGCTCTGACTTCTGAAATCCTTGCAACGTAGGAGGAGAATTAGAAGTTTATTGCTGCTTAAAGCTCCAGCAAATATAAGTGTGTACAAACACACTGTGATGTCTCTGGTCCTTTTAGTTGGAGGTGAGTATAAATATGAGCACCAGGGAAAAATTTATCCTAGCAAGAACAGCATTAGAATTGGCAAGTTGAAATCTCTTTAAATATCACAAAGGAATAAGACGAGGAAACTAAAATTCAAATGTGTTGACTTCCAACTTTGTTTGAATTGTCCTGTAAGAAATACATGTTTATCTGGCTGAGTTCCTCATCTGAAGGCCACTGCCAAATTCTAAAATAATATGTGTCAGATAGTTTCTGGCTGCACTTTTCCCCTTTCCTTTTATAATTGCTTTGATGTTACTCTGAGCTCTTTAGAGACCACACTCTGACCTGATGTTAAGAGTTAATGTTAATTCAGAGACTTCAGGGCCAGCTGCTGCCCACATTGGTGAACGGCGTGGGCAGGTCAGAGGCGCCACAGGACGGAGAGCTCTGGTTGCGGATGAGGTTGTTATTTTGAAGGGCAGAATTCAAAACAAAAGGGAAAAGGGTTAAGAAAGAGTACAGGACGACAATGATAAACCTTAGTAATCACAGAGTCTTTTTGTAATCCATAAATCAGGTATATCTAATGCTTCCCTGAAAATACGGAATTCTATTCTATTTAAAATAGACGAAGGAGAAAACTAGGTACAACAAAATATCTTTGATTTATTATCTGATTGTCTTTTGAAGTGCTTGTGATAGTCACAATTGTTAAACTGAGAAACAAATGATTTGAGAAGAATATGGCTGGTCTTGCAAATGAAGATAAATATATCTCAACAAGGAGGATAAAAATCACTGACATTTCATTGCAGTGTTTCATTATCTGTTTCACATAAAATAATCTGACAGTTGTCTACTAGGTGACATCCGGAGGCTCCCAAGAATGGAATGGTTAACGGAAAAAGCAATGAAGGTTTTGGCACAATGATACAAAGCAAGGAAGCGTGTGGTAGTCATTAGAAGACAAAAATGTAGATAAACATCATCGTTAGTTGGCAGATGTGAACTGAGTATTGAACAGTCTGGGTTTGGAAGTGATTGTAGGAATACTCACCCCACTATTCTATTTTTCACAAGTGGTCAACTTAGCAAGCATGAGCTAGATAAATAAAAGTTTGGGTCCCACAGTGCATTCCAGGCTGATTGGCTGAAATTTGATGGGACTGGAGCAATGAGAGCTATGAAAGCAATCAAGCCTGGACAGCACTGCAGCTGAGCACATGAATGAAAGGCACTGGACCTTGTGTTCATCACTGTATGATACAGGAAAATGGTGTTAATTGAAAAGGAGTTCAAAGTAAAGTATGTTAAAAAGTTTAGCTTGAATGGTCATTAAAAATACAGAATCCTTCATAATTCCTTTTCTGATTGTATTCTAGATCTATGATGGTCACAGAAGCATGGCACCTTAACAATGTGGGCATTTTAGGCCAAACTTGTCATCACTATACACAGACAGATAGACAGACAGATAGACAGACAGATAGACAAACAGACAGACAGACAGACAGACAGACACACACACACACACACACACACACACACACACGCACACACACACATATATATATATACCTATATTTAATTTAAAGAACATGCCTTTCAATTTGAGAAGCAACTCAAACAAGAAGACAACCTGAGATAATATCACTGGAAGAAGATAGACTTCTTAGCATTTATGCTGATTACCAGAGAGAAAGCAATATTTAGCAGTAATACGATATAAGCCATTCATATATCAAGTGTGTTTTAATGTTTCTGTTTTCTGCTGAGAAGTGTACACATAATGGAAATAATAATTCATAATGGTTCACCTTGCTCTCTCATAATCGAGTCAAGGTTTTCAAATTGTGCTTTCAGAAGCAATTGTGAGCTTTCTATGTCTCTATTTCTCTCTTTCTCTCTCTCTTTCTTTCATTGTCAGTCATGGGGCTTGAACTCAGGGCCTGAGCTCTTTTGTTGAAAGCTAGAGCTCTACCACTTCTGTTTTTCTTACTAGAAAATTGGAGGTAAGAGACTCATTGACTTCCCTGGCTAGGCTGGCTTTGAAAAACCCCGATCCTCAGATCTCAGGCTCCTGAGTAGCTAAGATTACAGATGTGAGCCACTGGTGCCCAGTGCAACTGTGAGCATTCTAAGTGCAAGTTTTGTATATCACTAATTTTTGTGTCTCCTTGGTGTCTAGCATTGTGCCATTAACAGAAGAATTCTTCAATAAGCAGTTGTTGACCTAAAGATTATATAATGCATCTTTACCAGTGAAATGATTCCTCAAGAAAATGTGCTTTATCCTCTTCCAGAAATTTTAATTGATGATACTTACTATTTCCACTAACAAGAAAATAGCATAGTTATATAACAAACTAATTTTCAGACATATAAACACATTTTATATTACCATATAGAAGCTTAAATGAACTTCAGAGTATAAATGGATAAAGTACTCTGATTCAATACTTTTCCTAAAATTATTATTATACAAAAAGGCTACCTCAATGAGGAGATTCTATATAAATTATATAAATTATATTTCTTTATTATTAACTTGAAAACAATTTAGAATTTAAGTGAAACTAGGTACAATTCTGGCTCTATTTCTTAACTTCTCTGAGTCCAGAGTTTGGAGTAAGTCAGACCCAGAATGAATTTTAGCTCTAGCTGTGACCTCCTATCTTGAAATGGGAACAGAGGCAGTATCTCTAGCATATGATTATGGGGTGAAGAAAATGAGAGTTCTCCCCCTCAGTAGATGAATGGATCAAGAAAATGTGGTATATATACACAATGGAATTTTATTCCTCCATCAGAAAGAAAGACATTGCCCCATTTGTTAGGAAATGGAAAAACTTGGAAAAAATTACATTAAGTGAAGTAAGCCAGGCCCAAAGAAACATAGGTTCCATGGTTTCCCTTATTTGCAATAACTAGTATATGTCTGAGACAAATAGGAAAGGTCAAAAGCTATGTACATATGACCAGATAAGATGAAGTTAAATGAAATGAACCCCAAGATATGTACACAAGTGGTTTTTTTCTTTCTTGCTATTGTTTCTAACGTGTTTATAATGTACTATGTGACTTTTTTATTTCTTTGCATGTTCCGCCCACCATGGTAAAACCCCTGGTGTCACTGTATTTGATGTCGGTGCCCTGCATCTTGTATATACACTTCTCTAATTTAGGGAGGGGAAGGGAAAAAACAAAATGCTTACAGTTTGACCCATTGTAACAATGAGATGTACAAGACACTATGTTGAAAAAGGAACTTTACAACTTAGGCAGGGTGGGGGTGGGGGCATGGGGGAACAGGGAGGAATGTAGTTGTAGAGGTGGGAGGGAAGGGATGGTAGGGGAAAAACAAAGGAGGAGGCAACAATGCTAGATAGGAAATGTACTCATTACCTTGCTCATGTAACTGTAACCCCTCTGTACAGTATTTTTACAACTGAAAGGTATTTTAGAAAAGAAAGGAAAAGAAAATGAGAGTTCTCAGGGATCCCTAGCTTTTGAACCACAGACCTGTAGAGAGCCTTGGAGATGTTGTGAAGGGTCCATTCCCTCACTAGTATTTATAGGAAGCTTTTAGTCTATTGGGAACATGTGTGAATTGAGAACATGTGTGCATTTTGGAACCCAGTGGGGCTGTGAATAAAACAGTATCAGGGAGTGAGGTTAGTGGAGGAAACAGATCATATCGGCCTTTGTGCCTCAGATAAAGCTCTGTGCTTTTACTGGGAGGTGGATGGGCAGCTCTATGTTTTAGCACCATCGCTCATTCGACAATAGGCTGGATGTGTTTAAGTATAGCAAAGGGGGCCCAGTGTGGTAATCTAGGCAGGAGATGATGCTGTAGTGACCTAGACCAAGTATGAGGGAAGACTGAATTCTGGGCACATTTTGATGAAATACATATTGTTGGAAAGCTTGGCTGGTAGACTTTTGTAGCATGCAAAAGAAAAGAATCATAAACATAGCAACAAGAATTTTGGCCTGAGCACTCAGAAGAGCTAAGATATATTACAAGGGAGACTGTGGGAAAGCTTGGGATTGAGAGCTGAATTTTAAGCATATGATATTTAATGTTAGTTATTCAAGTCGAGGTGGCAAGAAGGCAACTTTTGATGGAAAACAATGCAAAAAATACTAATGTTTTTGAAAAAATGTTTTAAAAGTACTATTGAGCCAATAGTAGCACTTTTCCAACAGACTCTAAAAGTAGACGTGACCATACTTGTTGGGGTGGGAAAGAACCTTATTCTGAAAAGATTGGAAATAGAGGTTAAGTTCAAATGAAAATTTTAGTGGCCAATACATGTTATTGCCCTTTTCTTCTCCATTCCTTTAATGTATGCTGGTTTCAAATTTTCTACATTTGAAATCTTAAGTTTATAGAGTTGAAAATTTTCCATTCATTTATTAAAGCTATAGTGTGGAATGGAGCTGTCTGGTAATAAAAGCTCAACCAATGGCAGGATTTTCTTGAGTGGTCCACATTTTCATTTTGGAAGGAAATTAGAATGTTCAGATACTACCTGGTATTTTTGGTTGTTTCTTTGTTATTTTTGTGCTGGTCCTGGGGCTTGAATTCTGGGCCTGGTCACTGTCCCTAAGAATTTTTGCTCACAGCTAGTATTCCACTATTGGAGCCACGGCTCCACTTCTAGCTTTTTGGTGAATAATTGGATATAACAGTCTCAGACTTTTCTGCCCAGTCTGACTTTCAATTGTGATCCTCAGATCTCAGCCTTGTGAATAGCTGGGATTACAGGCATGAGCCACAGGCTTACATAGTCAGGCTTACATGGTTTTTGTTTGTTTGTTTTCCCATTTAGCCTTTGACTTGCATTTCATTAGGTGCTTTTTGGAATAAACAGAAGGAGAGTGAGGGAAGTTTTTCATTATTGTGGAACTTATAATAATGTGAGGTAAAGAAATAAACAATACACCTCATGTAAAATTACTACTACTTTATTGTGATATTGTGTGCGTGTGCGCGCGCGCATGCGCGCACGCGTGCATGAGCTGTTACTGGGGTTTGAACTCAAGGCCTGATGCTTTTGCTTAGCTTTTACTTCGAAAGGCCAGCTCTCTACCATTTGAGCCACACCTCATCTTCTGGCTTTTTGCTGGTTGATTGGAGATAAGAGTCTATCAGATTTGTCTACCTTAGCTGTTTTGAACTGAGAATCTTAGCCTCCTGAGTTACAGGCAGGAGCCACCAGCACCAGATGATTTTGATGAGCTTGTGCATTATGCAAGCATAATGTGAGCCTCATTTCAGTGTCTGTCCTTGTCAGTCCTATGCAGGGAAATACGTGCCAGCCATTGCACACTATATTCACACCAGAAACTCTGAGAAGAAACTCAAGATCAACCTGAAAGGAATTGCTCTTGGCGATGCGTATTCTGATCCTGAGTCGGTAGGTATCTTAACTTTCTTTCCTGTTTGCCCCTTGAAAGAATTCAATTACTGTTAATGAGATGACTCCTATCTCTTATCTGAGAGGCCTGACTTATAAAGGGCAATAACAATTTGACTTTATGACTTAAAATATTTAATTTTTACCAAACATTTCAACCTGTTGGCTTACTATGTCAGCGTTTGTTGGCTGTCAGGAAAAGTATACATTTTGTTATGCCCTGTTGCACATATGTTCATTATGTTGTGTGACCTTGTGTGTTTGTGTTGTGTTTGAGTGTTTGTGTAAGAGGTGGGGAGTATATGTATAATTGGCCTCCTTGACTCATTTCAGTACAACACTGACGGTTTCTAAATATTGCATTGTGAAGCCAGTGGGTTTCCTGACCCTCTTTCTCTCTTTCCTTCTCTCTCTGGCATATGTGTCTCTTTTTGTCTCAGATTATAGGGGGCTATGCAGAGTTCCTGTACCAAATTGGCTTACTGGATGAAAAGCAGAAGCAGTACTTCCAGCAGCGGTGCGATGAGTGCATAAAATACATCAAGGAGAAGAAGTGGCAAAATGCCTTTGAAGTGAGTCCTGGGGCCCTGTGTTGCCCTTGAGCAATTAAAACCATCTGAAGTAGAGGAGGGGCCCATTGAAGCACCATGGTGCTCAGGCATTTCTGTGTGGGAGAGGTGATATCTCTTCTGCTGTCTAAGATCAGGGGCAAGATGAGTGGGTGCCTAATGAAGAAAACCGCTGGCTGTGTTTCTTTGAATTTACTTTGGCTTTATTTTAAACACAAGATCATTTTGGAGGGTTTATCTGATTGTGTCTTTCATTAACTGTCCTGATTTCTTTAAATTCTGTGTAGGATCTGAAGGCATAGTCTATCATATGGAAATCAGATGAAAGGCAACCTGGGAAGTAGATGCATAAGCTTCCACAGATGCTCTAAAACCACACAGCAGAGTCATATCCACAAACAGGGCTTTGGCTGCAGAAGGGCCAGAGTGGGCAACATATGTCACATGTTCCTCTGGGTCAGGAACAAAGACTAGAAAGAGTAATAACTTGAAACTTTTACGGAGAACCATTGGTATTTGTCAGTATCATTACAATGCTCCCTTAAAAGAAAACTTGAGGACATGATAATATAGTTAATAATCTTGTTTTTTAAACTTTCTTCTTTCTTTTTTTCTTACTTAAAATGTAAGAGTGTATTAAATGCTATGATATAGGAAGTGGCGTGTTTCTGGTTGTGCTTTCTTTTTTAATTTTTAATTTTCTAAGCAAAGGCCATGTGCAAGCAATCTTCCTTTGGGGCTTTTGGTTGTATTTGCTATATTTATTTACAGTAAAGTCATCCTGTTGAAACACTGGTAAATGGAGCATTGGCTGGATCTGGAGGACCTCTGGCTGTGACTGAACCTGTACATACACATAGCATGTATGTGAGCAGCTAAAGTCATTACAGTCATTAAGGCAGGGGCTTGTAGGTAATGGCCTTTTGCACCCTGCAGATAAGGCAGTTCAGATCAAAACAGGGGGATATACATTTGAGGATGTAGGGGGTAACTTAATGGTGTCCTTCATTTTACCCAGAAGGTGCCAGGATACTGCCTGAAATCCCCCACAGCAGTGACCACCCTTCTGAGGATTTTGATAGCCGGGATTTGTACAAGTAAATTGAGAGAGGGAAGTCTCAGCCACCCAGCAGGAGGCTAACAGGCTCTTCTTTCTGTGTCAGGAAAGCAGATGTGGCTGCAGAGTGTGATTCAGAATTTCTTGGCAATTCTATGCAGGAAAAGGGTTTTTACTGGAGCCGTAGACAATCATGCTTTAACTAGCAGTGATTGTATTTTCAAGACGGGTTTTAGGTTGTCTGTGAGGATAGTCAGGAAAGGGGAAGTAAGAAATCATGAAAATTTAGAATTAATAGAAAATTCTATATGGTGTGGCACAAATTTGAAAATGAGACATTTTGTGTGTGTGTGTGTGTGTGTGTGTGTGTGTGTGTGTGTTTAAAGAAGCACACGGCTACTAAATGTCAAAAAAATTGGAGAGACATGAAGATATGAAGAAAGCAGAGAGATGTCTGGTATATGCTATCACAGCCTAAGTACCCACAGGATTTGTGAAGTTGTGGAAAAGCTCAGCTATTTTGTGCTTTGTAGATAATGGAGCTATGATTTGGGTTAAATGGAGTCTTTCTCAGACCATATATATTCAGATAAGAACACAGGATATCTTTTTTCCTATTGACCCAGTATCTTGAATAATAGATTAAGGAAATGTAAAAGCTTTCATTTTCACAAGGGAAACAGACAAAACAATACTTACTATAGAGAATACTGACTATAGGGAAACCCCAAGAAATCATGAAATCCAAGAGGATACAAATGTCAAAATCTCAAGCCTAATGGATTCATCCATTTGATTCTCTGGTCCTTTAAAACGATGTAGTTGGGGCTGGGAATAGACTTAGTGTAGAGTGATTGCCTAGCATGCATGAAGCCATGGGTTTGATTCCTCAGCACCACAGAAACAGGAAATGCCAGAAATGGTGCTGTGGCTCAAGTGGTAGAGTGCTAGCTTTGAGCAAAAGAAGCTTAGGGACACTACTTAGGCCCTGAGTTCAAGTCCCAGGACAGGCAAATAAATAAATAAATAAACAAACAAATACATAAAATGATGGGATTGACAAAAGAGCCAGGGTAATTCCCTAGCTCAGAGATAGAGGGCCTCATCACCCTTTCCTGTCCCCACCCCCCAGAGCTGATAATCACTGGAGACATGCAAAGGACCCATACATAGATTGTGGTAGGCAAAGGGTAGAACCCCTTCCCCCCATTCCTATGTAGTGTTTCTCCAACAGTAATTTTTCAGGTATTCTGTAAAAGTCCTGGTCCTGGACATTATAGAGATCAGCAAAATGGCTGATCTCTTTTTCTGTCTCATCTCCCTTCTAGTGATGGTATTCTGGATCACAGAAATTTCTTTGTAAAATAGTTTTAATGAGAAGTTGGATTTCTGTGATGGTGACTGAACTATCTGCCTTATTTGTTTGACAACAAATGACGTTTTTGACTTCAAAAGCAAATCCATTCTTAGAGGTTGATTTTTCATTCTTATAGACCTCACAGTCTGTACCCACGCTGAGTAGATAGATTAGAAAAGACAACTTTTCGGGGTTGACAGCAATCCTGAGGGCTTAGGGCTTGGCAAACAGATGTCACCATTGAATGACACTGCCCTCTGACAGGGTATGCACAGCTTGACTAACAGAGGTCTGTCTGGTTCCCTTCCTTCTTACCACTCAGTCAAGACTCATGTTGAACAGAATGTGACCAGGAAATAGGGAAGTCTAACTGTTGACAAGGTAGCACCTGTGCGGTGAGGAGCCAGATGAAGAGTCGGGGCCTGGCCTTGCATCCTGCCTCTGCCAGTTTATGTGAGGTGTTTATGTGAGGTGTTCCTAGGCGAGTGACTTCTGTGTGTCTTAATTTCCTCACTTAAAATTTGGATACCAAGAACATCTTGCAAGAACCTAAACTCATACTTAAGAGATGACTTTTAAATTATGCTGCATTGACTTTTTAAAATCTTTTTTTATAAGACCCCTTTGCACCTTCATATCATCAGCTGTGGCTGATCCATCCTCTTCTTTGATTTATCCAATTCTGGCTTCTTGGGGTTGATGTGACCACTCAGATCCTCCTAGATGGGGGCTGTGCACTCTCTTTCGGTAACTCCTGACTCATAGACTCATGTCTTTTTGCTGTTTCAGGTCATAGATGGTGACTTCTGCTATAGCACTGGCTCAGATGGAGCCTCGCCACTTCTAGGATGATGATCTACCACCTCTGGCTCACTGTTAACATTCTCTTACTGCTGTAGCTCCAGTCTCCTGTCACTCCTCTCACAATTCCTCATGATAGCAGTATCTGATTGAATGGTTGCTTACATAATTGATCCTTTAGTTTGTTTGACTCCTTTAAAAAAAAAAGTGATCTTGCTTTACACCTCATCCTAGTTTCTCATTCCCATTACAAAAAAAATCCCTATCAACCAGTCCACAAGCTCCTGTCCCTCACATGTGCTATTATAAACTCTGGCATCCTGAACCCCTTTCCACTGTCTCCTTACCCATAGATAATACTACCTCTTTATGGGATCACACTCTTTGGTCTTCCCTTCTTCATTTGAATCCACAATGATGTGTTTCCAGTCCCTAAAGTCCCTTAGCCTTTCCTTTAACTCTTTTGGCTAAGCCACAACCCTGGCTAAACCACTCCTCTTCCACTACAGGACAGTCCCTGTTGTAGCTGCACAGAGATAAAGGAAAGCACCCAGCTGTGCTGACCACTCCTGGCCTCCTGATGACCAAGATTTTTTATGTCTTCAGTCCGTAAATATCTCCCAGTAGCTCTAAGGACTTCCATCTATGCCTGCATCCTCTGGTTTCTCTCTCTCTTCATGGCCCATGACCCATGCTAAGAAACCCTTCCCATGGTCTCACTGACACAGTCAAAGCAGCTGTTTCTTCTACCTGGAATGTTTTCCTCACTCATCTGAATGATTTCCTTCCCTCCCTCCCTCCCTCCCTCCCTCCCTCCCTCCCTCCCTCCCTTCCTTCCTTCCTTTCTTCCTTCCAAATGTCATCTTCTCAGTGAGACTCTCTGTCATTATTGTCACAGTTACACCTACTGCTGACATTTTCTACTAGTTTTCTGCCCTCTTTATAATTCTCTAACATACTACATGGTTGTCATTCTAATTTATAGAGTAATACTTGCTTATTATCTCCCCTAGGATATAAGCTCCATGAGGGAGGACTTTAGTATGTCTTTTAGGTTTATCTAATTCCTGGCACAAAGAAGCTGTGCAGGAAATGCTGACTTTATGAAATGATAAAGATGTAAAAATTATTGATTAAATGAAGTAACTAACTCCTGTGCATGCTTATCACTCCAATGATATTCTTCTTTCTCTTCCTCTCTGTTGATCTAGATACTGGATAAACTGCTAGATGGAGACTTGACAAGTGACCCATCTTTCTTTCAGAATGCTACAGGATGTGCTACTTACTATAACCTTTTACAGTGCACGGTAAGGACAAATTTTAGTAACCATAATCACATTTGCTTCAAATTTCTGACAAAACTAAACATCTTCTTATCTGGAATATATTATAGCTGACTACTAGATAAGTATTTCTAAGCTTATTGAATGATTTAGGCTTCTAATTCATGGGATTAGTTTCCCACCAACATTGTATATGTTATAATCCCACCATTGAGAATGTATAATGTCCCCGATGAGTCAAAAGTTTCTGTGTGTGTGTGTGTGTGTGTGTGTGTGTAAATTCTAGTACTGGAACTTGAGCTCAGGGCCACACTTAGCTTGTCTTTTGCTCAAGACTGGTGCTTACTCCTTGAGCCAAATATCCACTTTCAGCTTTTTTCTGGTTATTTGGAAAGAAGAGACTCACAGCCTTTCTCGCCTGGACTGGCTTTGAAATGCAATGCTCATAGCTCAGCCTCCGTAGTAGCTAGGTTTACAGGTGTGAGCTACCAGCACCTGGCAAAAATTTCTCATTAATGCAGTTTGTTTTTTCCCCACCTAGAGTTCATTCCATGGAGGAGACTTTGTGAAGGCTGCCGGCTACAGGCCTGTTTATGAGTGTCTTGAAAATGGCACATTCTTCATTCTGCCCTTCAGATGGCCTGGATAATCAAACCTGCCAAAGCCTTTATGAAAATATTTGCTTTGTTTCACTTTTAACTTAAGATGTTTAGAGCTTTTAGTGCAGCCCTCACTTCAAGCTCTCTGGAATATTAAAGTATTCAAGTAGCTTCTTTTATAAAAGTAGGTCAAAGTTGGCCTCCTTTATGTAGAATTAATCAAATAAGAAAGAAGGATCCAAAGCGGGATTTGGATTCATGTAGTCTTTGTCTAGAGCATATTAACAACCATGCATTCAGCATTATTTATGAACTATTTGTAAATAGAATGCAATGCAAATTCAAGTGGAATTTCCTAGCCCTGTGGGAAAAAAACCATATGGTAGGAAAGAGAAATGAAACTTGTGATTGAAATATTTTTTCTCTACAAAACAATATATTCACAGCAAATATTGCTGGTGAAGCCCAAAACAGTGAAACAGTTATTTTGCCTTTTTATCACTTGAAATTTCCTTAAAGCCATTTACTTGTTTTTCTTTTAGTATAGTGTTTATTACAAATTTATTTGCAGTGTCATTGGGTTTTGTGTATGTGTGTGTATGTGTGTATATATGTGCATGTGTGTGTTATTTTTTTTGTTAGTTTGTTTTTGCCAGTCCTATGGCTTGAACTCAGGGCCTGGATATTGTCCTTAAGATTTTTTGCTCAAGGCTAGCTGTAAACACTTGAGCCACAGGTTCACTTCTGGCTCTTTGGTGCTTAATTAGATGTAAGAGTCTCCTGGACTTTCCTGGCTGGATGTGGTTTGAACCAAAATCCTTAAATCTCAGCCTCCTAAGAAGCTAGGATTACAGGCATGAGCCACCAGATTCCAGCCGAGTGTTACTCTTCCTTAAAAAATAAACATAGATAACTTTTGTTTGTGTCATTCGTGAAATATCATTTGTGTTGTTTGTTTTTCTGCTTATCTATTTTTTAATTATTTATAAATACAATGTATTTTGAGGAACATCACCCCTTTCAGTATTCTCACCCATCCCTTCCCTCGCTCTTCTTAATTTTGTAGGGATATACACTGAATTCTTGACTGCATTCTTCCCTCTTCTCTTCTCCATTCATCTACTTCTTTCCTCTTGACCCCACCCCTACCCTTTTCAAATACTTCCTTCCTGGTGTTTATTTTGTTGAACTTGGATTTTGCCTAAGTAATTAGCACTATTTGAGCTCTCCCTTGAATCTACTATTTTTAAGATATTTGCATATACTTGCATATCCCTTAATGTATTTACTTACAAGTTATTTGTTTGTGTATTTGACATAATCCCCCTTTAACCTATGGTCAGCTGATATTTTTGTGTGTTTTCAATGAACAAGAGGACAAGGAAAATAAATTCTCATCTTTTAATTGGCCACACTCCCCCCACCCTGCCTCTTAGAAAGCACTTGACCTTCCATTCCCAAAGCTACCAAGAAAGAATGACTAATTTGCATAATCTTCACCTCAGTTCCTCCCCCAAATTTGCCTCCAATGCTAACCATAGTTACAGTTCACAAAATATTAGGTCCTGAAAAAAAAATACAAATTGGTTCTTGACTCTAAATAGATTGAATTATCCAGATTCATTTTAGTAAGAAGCTGTCACTTAAGCTATTTCAAAACTACATCTTTAAAATTTCAAGTTTGCTGGCTGGGAAGGTGGCTCAATGGTAGAGCACTTGCCTTGCATGCATGAGGCCCTGGGGTTGATTCCTCAGCACCACATAAGCAGAAAAAAAATAGATGGAAGTGGTGCTGTGGCTCAAGGGGTAGAGCGCTAGCCTTGAGCTGAAGAGCTGAGGGGCAGTGCCCAGTTCCAGAGTTCAGGCCCCATGACCAGACCCCCCAAAAAACAAACAAACAAAAATTTCAAGTTTTCTCTCCTATGTGGTAGTTAGTTCTAAACTATAAACATATATGGAGTCATATGCATACATACACAAGCATATTAACTAATGTATGATCTACACAGGAGAAGGATTCCAACATAAATGCTTCGAACAACAGTTTCACAAAATGAAGACCAGGAAGCTAGAACATTTGTTGTTGGGGCATGAAGTCAAGGGGAGGGAGAAGATGAATGGAGAAGGGAAGTGTAGGTGAATGCAGTCATAATACTCAATGAATGTACATATGTGGAAATTGAACTAGGTAAACTGAGGGAATAGGTGAGGTTGGAGAGATGGGAAAGAACACTGAGATGGGTGACACTGATCAGGAAGCATCCTACTCAAACTGACAGGTTGAATGGAAACTCCTTTGTACAACCACTTAAAGATAATTTACAAATATATTAAAAATGATATTTTAGCAGTTATGCTGTAGCTTGCTTATTGGGTTATATGTTATGAGAGAACCACACATTTTCCCTACATGCTATTCTGACACTAAATTACATTTTCAACTATCTTTCCAGGAACCTGAGGACCATGAGTACTTTGGGAAATTTCTGTCTTTCCCACAAGTGAGAAGAGCCATCCACGTGGGAAACAAGACCTTCAATGATGGCGCTACAGTGGAAAACTACCTGAGGGAAGATACAATGAAATCAGTTAAACCTTGGCTCACTGAAATCATGAATAACTATAAGGTAAGTAATCCACTTCAATTGCTGCTACATAAGAAATCTTGGAACAACCTAGGGTAAAAATGACTTCCTTTTATATGTAATTTCTCCCCTATCTCTTAAAAGGAATCTTTTATTACATTTATAAACACAAGAACAGGCTTGGTTTTTGTTGTTGTTGTTGTTTTGTTTTATTTTTGGCTTTTTCTTTGTGCCAGTAAGTAGGGTTTGAACTCAGGGTCTGGGCACTATCATTTAATCTTTTCACTCAAAGCTGTCATAATTGAGTCATAGCTCTACTTCCAGCTTTTTGGTGGTTAGTTAGAGATAAGAGTCCTACGGATTTTTCTGCCCAGGCTGGCTTTGAACCACAGTACTCAGCTCTACACTTCTTGAGTAGCTAGGATTACAAGTATAAGCCACTAGTACCTGTCTTTATTGACTATTTTAAATTAAAAGTTTTATGGCTTTTCTTTAAATCATTTCCCCCTAATCATTCCTTAAAATTTCTGTTGTACATTCTAGCTCTCATCATTTCTTGAGAAAAAGACTAGCAGAGCAGACAAAACCCCCTGTGTTCTCTTATTGTTTGCTTTATAATGGGAATTACAGTAAGATCAGGGAAAATGAAATCAACTAGCTATTCCCAAAATGTATTTGGCCTAATAATTATGCACATCCACTTTGCTCAGTGATGGACATGTCAGTGTTTGCTGTAAGACAAACACGTGGCTGCACTGTGAGGCTGAAATAATGAATGAAAAAGGTCCCTGCTCTGACCATGTCATGTCAATATTGTGTCATCTGCTTGAGATGATTTGCCTGAAGTTACACACGGCAATGACACCATAAGAAGTAGCCCTGCAGGTCCAGACAAAGGGGCCTAGAACTCATGCTCCACCTCTCAGGGAGGGAGGATACCCAGACCAAGTGACCTGTAGAAAAAATCATCCTATGTGCCTTCTTTATTTGTCCTATACTCTTACTCTCTCGTGTCCCCTCTGATCTTCCAGCCTGTTAACATTCATCCTAGGATGAATATTGGTCTGTGGATCAAGACTGAGGGATCATTTCACTAAGAACAAAGGATTTTGCCAGCTTACTCCATGTATCAGGAAGAGGCAAGGGTAATAGGACGAATAAAAAAAGAAGAGAGCTAATAGTTCCTAAAGTACATTTTTCTGAGTTAGACAAAATCATTCTTTCCCCAGAATACTTCTTACCTATCAGAAATTGTCCTGAATAAGCTGCTTTTGCTAGAACAAGACTCCTTATTGCATTTTTCAGCCTGAGAAATATACATTTCTTTAATGCTTACGTTAAGAAGAGTGACCTTTGGGATCTTTGACCAACTGTACCCTTACTGGGTTGCATTTCAAGATAGTCCAGCACTGGTCTGCCCATGTTTCTGATCCTATCCCTAGTATATACAGAATCTGACATGTAACTACTTTTTTAATAATCTAATGTCAGAAATGCCCTAACTAGATCAGGCCAACATTTCAGTCATCTTGTATTTGGTTCTGCTGGGAAAATATAGTGCTTGCCTGCTATAAGCACTTTCAAAAACATTGCTGCCTGCGTCCTGTATAAGCTGTCTTCTGCCCTTTGTTATATTCATCACAAAGTACTACCATCATGAACTCTCATCTGATACCCATCCTGGCACCCGCTTGGAGCAGATGTCCAGGCTCAATGAATAACTGAAGGAAAAATCAGTGCTATGACAAAAATATATCTAAAAAAATGTGTCCATAATCTGGTAGTATTTATCATCTACCCATTTAAAAAGAGATTACCACTTTGTTTTCAGGCATCAATAATCTGCTATAGTATAACATTAAAGAATTCAGAGTATGGGCTGGGAAGGTGACTCAGTGGTAGAGCGCTTGCCTTGCATGCACAAGGCCTTGGGTTTGAGTCTTCAGCACCACATAAGCAGAAAAAGTCAGAAGTGCCGCTGTGGCACTAGCCTTCAGCTGAAGAGCTGAGAGACAGCATCCAGGCCCAGAGTTCAGGCCCCACAACTGACCAAAAAAAATGCAAAGTAGCTTTTTAAGACAATAGTTTAAATTTTTTATTTAACTTCTATTAGCTTTCTCTTTTTAAATTTTATTTTATTGCAAAGATACTGTACAGAGGGGTTACAGTTACGTGAGTAAGGCAATGACTACATTTCTGGTCAAACATTGTTACCCACTCCTTTGTTTATCTCCTACATTCCTCCCCCATTCCTCCCCCACAAGATGTAAAGTTCATTTCCAACATAGTGTCTTATGAGTATCATTGCTGCATTGGGTCATCCTCTGTCCTTGCTTCAGCATTTTATTATTCCCCTCCCCAAATCAAAGTAGGTTTTTGAGTGGAGGAAGTAATTGTACATTTGTGCATTGTTTGTACAGTGTTTGTACCCTTGGGAGATATATTTCCTGGTTGTACAAATTTCATCAGAATATAATTCCTTTCTTAATCATGTGAGAACAGAGTGGGACAGACAACTTACATAATTGCATAAACCATTCCAATATCCTGATGTGAAATCATTACCATGGACTCTTTGCTGGATTAATGAAAGAAGATATATTGAATAGAATTAAGTTTCAATTTTGATATTTAAACATCTAGCCCTGTTGCTCATGTAACCCAAACCTGCTGTCTTGGTCTGTCAAGGCTGCTATAACAGACTGGATGATTTATAAAGGCAAGACTATGTAAACAAATCAGTAACAAACACTTACTGCTCACAGTTCTGGGGACAGGGAAACCAAGATCAGACAACAGCAGATGTATATTCTAGTGGGGACTTGCTCTCTGCTTCATATTTCCTTCTTGCTATGTTTGCATATGGCAAAAAGAACTGAGACTTTTTTTTTATAAGGGTGAGTCTTAACCTTTTTAATACTATCACAATGGGCATATGGATGTAAGCTTATGGATTTTGGGGTGGACACAAATTTCCGTACTATCGATGTGGTATCCAATGATACCTATCAACATGGATTCCAATGAAATTGTCATGCTTTCTATACGTTTCAACTCTGATTTGTTTCCAGAAAGAGAACAACAGCTTAATGTGAGAAGCCATGTTTGTGAATGCTAACCAAAAAGCATTTGCTGCTAAACCAGAGTGCATATTCCTTGGTCTAGCTGTCAGAGCCCTTTGGGTAGCTATTTGTGTTGGCTTCTCTGTTATTGATGGTGATCCTCCAGTGTATATAATGGAATAAGAACCACATAGGTTGCCTTAAGATATCAGTACCCTTAAAGCTATTATATAAGACTCGGTTCTAATTTATCATAGAAAGTAGCCTACCTGTTTCTATTTATAAAAACAGAAGTCTTTTTTCCAGCTGTAGATTCATTGACTCCACTGTGGAGCATCTCTCATAGCACAAGTGCCTTTGCTAGGGTCTGGAATTGTGTCCATGTAGTTCTGCATAAACAACTACATGAAAACATAATCAAGCTCTTGTAATGGCCCACAGGGAATGCATAGTCAAAGTCATTTTCTTTTTAGTGATTTCAGATGTTTGGAATATCGCCTTGGTAATTTCCAAAATAACTAGCATGAGAAGAAAATCTGTTGGGCTATTTGACTTGTTCATGATTGAACCAGGTCAAATTATTATCAAGACTTTTAGGAGCCATCTAGAAAAGGAGGATGGTAGTCTCACATTTGGACTCTGAGTTCTGATTCCACCACTCACTCACTGTGGCCCTTTGGAGAGGATACTTAGACTTCTGTGTTCCTGTTTCCTGTTGTTTAAAATGGGAGGAAAAAATAGCACTTTGTTGTCAATGATTTCAAGGTTCAAATGAAATTACATAAGTCTGATTAAAATACAATATATGTATGTGTGCATTAATCACAGTGAAAATCCCTTGTACAATTCACATACATTGAAGTAGTATGTGTACGACATTATGTGCTGTATACGTGAATGACAGCTTCTGTTGTGGTACCAGTGGAAGGGGAAGGAAGATGAAAAGAGACAGTGAAGGAGAGGGAATACAGTTGAAGTACTTTATATACATGTTTCAAAATGGAGCAATGAAACTTGTCAAAACTGTTTTCAGAAGAAGATGAGAAACAGTGATAGAGGGGAGTGAAACTGGACCAGGCTACATTGTATGCATGTTTGGAAATATGTACCCCCCCTTGTACAACTAATATATGCTAATATATGAATTCCAATCAGGGTACATTGTATGCATGTATGAAAATATCACAATGGAACTCCTTTGTACAACTAATATATGCTAATAAAAATATTTTAAAATGTAGTGCCTGATGGCTAGAGAGTTTCTAAGTTAAACCTATTACCAAGAATGTGCCACAAGATTCAGCAAAATTCTCTCAGAGCCTGTTACATATAAAGTTACACAAGAAACCCTGCATAACATAAAAATAAAAAGCCTTGACAGACTTCCATTTCCTATCTGTTTATAAAGAACATAGAAGGCACCGTTCTGTGCTAACAGTAAAAAGCTGAACAAACAAGTCTTAACTTTGTGAGAAAAAAAATGAGGCCTAGAGCAAGCCGCTGACACCACCTTCCCCCCATGTCTGCCCCTCCCCCACCCCTCTGGAGAGACAGAGAGAGGAGTGTACAGAGACAAGACTCATAATGGAAACTCAGGAGGAGGAACCTCACAGACTCAATACGGAGAACACCACAACTGCAACCAATGAGTTACCAGAGGCCCCATGTGGACCAGTCTGAGAGATGAATATTCAGAGGGACCCAGACATGGGTGAAACACTTCACTTTTCATAGCTTTTCTCCTGCAAGAGCTGAAACTGATTCTCACAGTAAATATTGAAGGAAAAGCTTCCTGATGCTTTTGTCAAGGGGAGGGGAGAAGTAAACCTTTTGAAATCTGCCAGAGCACTTCTGAACAGGGCCTGCTCTCAGGAGAAACTATTTTACCAGAGCCTAATCTGCAGGAGTTACAACCTGTGAAACTAACTTGGAGAGGGGCAATACAGATACCCCTCTACTTGCAGTAGGGTTATATCTCAATAACCTCAAGCTAGTTGAAGATAACATTACTTGAAAGTGCATGCAATAAGATCTGTCAAACAGGAACTATAGCTTAGCCTCACCTACTTTAAGCGTACTTCTGTGTATAGTTGGGAATAATCATATTACAAAAGGCCTATGATTGAACACCGTATCCAAAGTCCCTGTCATGTTGTCCTCTGTTGAATGTCAGTTTACCCTCATAGCTGTGTGGTTGACTGGGAGCTACAGATCACTGTCACTGCCCAGCATTGCAAGAGAGCCTTACAGTATATATGGCTAATCTGGGAAAAGGTCCAAATCTAAGAAATGAATATAACTTCTGTTGAATGTATATCAATGTCAGACCACCGGAAAGTTCAAGATAATAAGTCAAACTCTCATATGCCAAGAATCATATTTACCCTACTCCAGCCCCATCTAGCTATCTTGTTCGACCCAGGTGTGGTCGAGTCAACTGAGAAGCGTTGCTGAAAGTTCCATTCAAGACACAGGCTTTTAAAAGATTGAGACCCAATGATAGGAGTGTGGAACATATCCACATTGCTAAAGTCCTGTTCACTGATGCTTTCTTAGCCATTACATGATGCATACCTTTCAACACAAATTAAGAAGCATATCAAAAGATAAAAGAAAGTTTAAAGGGACTGAACAAACAGTAAAACCAGAAAAAGATATGTTGAAATGAACACGCAAGGATTTTTTAAATTATGCTAAGAATTTTAATAGAGAAAGTTGACAAAATTCCAAAACAGGTGGATATTTAGACAAAGACATGGAAATTCCAAGAAAGAATTTTTAAAAAGCTTGCTTTTAGTATCATGCCTAAAAAAACAACACTTAACCCAAAGAAACAAAGATTTAGTCCTAGTTTTTTTTCAAGAGTCATATAGTTTTAAATCTTCCTCTTTCCCAATGATAACTAATAAACTACAGCCCTTGAGCTAGATGAAATACAGAAATACTCTTAGAAGTACAGTGTTGAGTAAACAAAGCTGTCTGAAAGGGACAAACAGAATCATGCATGAAAACAAGCAAAAATAAAGCATGTTATTTGGAGATATATACAAACACACAGGTTAAACTGTCTTTTTTCCAGAGCAAGGAAATTCTAAATCTAAACTCTTGAACTGTGGCTATCTCTGTTATCTCTGTGGAGAAAACATGAAGTTAGGACCTAGAAGAAGTACCTGGGGCAGATTCAGTGGTACTGATACCATACTGGTTCTTAAGACTGATGGTGCATTGGTGGTTGTGTTTTTTATTATTCTTCCCAAACTTGTAGATATATGCCACAATATATTCTTTGGCCAATAAGAGATAGAATAAAAATGTAAAGAAGGAAAGTTGTGATTAGTACTATATAAAATTTATTTGACTATATCGTAAGTAAATAGACTGCTTAGAATGACAATGTTTTGAAATCTCTCAATCTGCTCCAATTTATTGTGAGGTGTTGTGGTGGAGGCAAAAACTCCAATCCATTCTTACAGAGACTCCCACTAATTTTCCCCACTGCTAGAAAATGATCACATGATCCAAATTAGCAGGTAACGGAAGTCATCTTTAGCACCTGGGGCCGCATGTCAATACTGGGCACTTGATCACCTCGCAAATCATTTTTTATTACATCTTCCAGAACCGTATTCTATTACAGCTCTGGGGTAGCAGTGTTGAAATGCATTCAGTGTCAGAACTTAAGCATTTCAGAACTTATAATCTCTGTTATTTCTTAATCTGTTGAAATTATGCAGTATCTCATAGAAAATAAGCATTATAAGGGCAGCAGTCTTGCCTGTTTGGGTTTCCTTATATATCCAGGAACTGGTGCAGGCTCTGGTATGTAGTAGACACTCCAAGACCTTTAGTATATAGAAAGCGAGTTGTCATGGGAACAAAGGAAGTGATAAAAGGCTTACCAGAGAACAAATGCCACTTAATGCATTTTCCTTCCTTTAAACTTCCCTTTTCCTATTATTCTAAATCTGTATTTCCACACAGCTGTTGTTGTCTGGCTGCCTTTGCATTAGAAGCACCTGATGAAATTTAAAATGCCTACTCCTGGCCCATCTTCTAAAGGTGCTGATTTAATTTCCTACTGTAGCAACTAGCACATAGTAGTTTATAATAAGTTTGAAAGAAAGGAAATAAAAATTGCCTAACAGGAAAAACACAAATGACCTGTGTACAATAAACTTGTATCTAGTTATTATAATAAGTACAAGTAATTTGCCACCATGGATTATGTTTCTGCTTATCGCATAATTGAAAACATCATCAAATACCAACACTCTCATATGTTGACCATAAGATGAATCTTGAATTTAAAAATAGTAGGATCTGGTGGAAGGTGGATAATACATCTGTAGAATCTTGAAAATATGACATATACCATTCAAGAGCTATTGGTTTTGAAGTCTTGCCCCTTTGTAGAAGTCCCTTGGTCCTTAGTCTTTTGCAATAAAGTGTCTTTGTTCTGTTTTCTTTAAAGATTCTGAAAAAGTTTCAGCTTCTCTCTCTCTCTCTCTAGTAGTACTTCTGGTTCTGTTTCTAGGTTAAAATATGTACATTTATGTGTATATACATATACATGTACGTGTGCAAAGGAGTTACTATACAACAAATCAGTTTATGAATAGAATGCAACTTCATCAATGTCACCCCTTCCATCATTCTTTCCCATCCCTCCCAACCCTAGCTCTCCCCTCAATTTTCTTAATTTTGTAGGATATGCATTGAATTTTATGACTGTATTCACCCCATCCCCAACTTCTGCTTTCCATTTACCTACCCCCTTCTATTTGACCCCATCCCCCAAATTTTGAGTACCCATTTCCCCTAATCATTTTGTTGTACTGTGAGTTAGCCTTTCTTAAAAAATGCACCATTTGAATTCTCCCATGAAAATATCATATTTTGGTAAATTATGCTTGTATACATTTGCATATAGCACCATTCTTCCTAATGGATGAATAAAATTCCATTGAGGATATATATATATATATTTATATATCACATTTTCTTTTTCTATTGGTCTCTTGAGGAAATTCTTCGCTGTTTCTGTACCATGGCTATGGTGAATAGTGCTTTAATGAATGTGGTAGTGCAGATGGCTTTACTGAATCCTAATTTGTAATCTTCTGGGAAAATGCTCAAGAGTGATATTGCTGAGTAATAGGATAATTCTATTTAGTTTTCAGAGGAACCTCCATTCTGCTTTCCAGCCTGGTTGAACAAGTTTATTTTCTTCCCAACAGTGTTTTAGGGTTCCTTTTACCCCTCTTCCCCTCTTCCCCACACCCATTCCAGCATCTGTTTTTGTTTTTATTCTTGATGATAGCTATTCTAACTGGGGTGAGATAGAATCTCAGTGTTGTTTTGATTTTCATTTCCTTATGGCCTGAGATGTTGAGCATTTCTTCATGTGTCTGCTGGCCATTTTTCTTTTTCTTCTAAGAAGCCTTTATTTAGTTGGTTTGCCCATTTATTAATTGCATTGCTGATTCTTTGAGGGTTTACTTTCTTAAATTCTCTTATATTCAAGATATCAGACCATTTTCTAATGCATTGCTATCAAAGATCTTCTCCCATTCAGTAAGCTGTCTTTTTATCTTAACTACATCCTTTGCCATAGAGAAACTTCTTAGTTTGATGCAATCTCACTTGCCACTTCTTTCCTTGTTTTGCTGAGCCCTTGGAACTTTACTGAGAAAGTTCCCATCTGTGCATTTTGTGCATATTATATGAAATCATTATTTCAATATTAGTTCTGTGCACAAAGGTTCCTGAGATCCAAATCTATGCACTGTGCTTGGACTTGAGGCTTCTCCCTCTTACTGACTTCTCTGGGAGGCCAGTGAAGTTTTACAAGTTTTATTTCCAAATGCCAATCTTGTGCTTTTAAAAGTTAAGTACCCTTGGGGAAAGGTTTAATATGCTGTGTTTAAAAAGTTCACCTAGTCAGGAAATTGTAAATATATAGTTACATTTCCCTATCATTTATCATTCTACAGATCATTAAATTTCACCTGATTGCATCTTCACATGTAAGAATATTCATGTTTCTCAATTCTGCTACCAGACTGAAATCTCAGTGCTCAGGCCATTAGAATTTTATGTACCTATCTTAGGCTTTGTCTAGAAATGGGTAGTTTCCTAATTAATGAATATGATATAGAAGTCTTGAAGGTGAATATATCTAGAAAGTCTCACTTATTTTAGCCATCTTTCTAATTGCTTGTGGCAATTTCCCTAAGAAAATTTTCTGGTGGCAAAATGTCAGTGGTATCAGCAGCCAGGAGACTAGATTTGATTTCTAGCTTACCAAGAAAATTTTCACATTTCAATCAGGCTAATTCTCTAGGTGGATCAAATGTTCCTTCAAACCATAATGGAAAAACTCAGACTTTGTTGACCCTAAGCTTATGTGATCACTTTCTTCCAAGTCCTTTGAAGCCAGTGAAGGTAATACCAGTGTTGTTCCCTGAGAATTTCCCTCTCCCTTGGAGGAGGAAGTAGCTCCCAGCAAAGCATGACTAAGGAAAGTTGTCCTGGGGCATTTGTTTTTTTGTAATTATAGCCTATAGTCAAGCAACTGACACAACTACAAACAAAAATAATGCATATTGGAACATCAATTTATACTGTCAGAGAGTTTCATGTGAACTCATTTTACCTGTTTTGATTATATTCTAAATGCAAGAGTAGAAGTTACTTATTTTTAGGATGTTTTAACATATATTTACCTTTAAGCATTTCAATACATAAAGGGAACAGAATTCCCATAAATCATGAAACAATGATTGATGAAATCAATTTAGTCACCATGCTTTGGAGCCATCTTTCCCTGTCCACTATTTAACTGTATGTTGGATGACATGTTGAAAATGAAAGCCTGTGTGTGTGTGTGTGTGTGTGTGTGTGTGTGTGTTTTCTCTTCTTTCATTAAATTATTCTAGAATATATTCTAGCCCATGACTTGTTTCATTTTCAGTTGCTCAATGTATACTATCATCATTTTGCCAAAGCTTGATTTTGTTGTTTGGAGAATATCTCATGTTCAAAACATTGAAAAGTATGTTATGACAGATAGAAATAGGAAAAGTAGAATGTGATCTGGAGTCTCCCATGGATGGCAGGGTGAGTGGCTTGGAGGAAAAAATAAGTGACAGTACCATTTGTATGACCGATTCCAGGACACTAGCAATCAGTAATCTAAAAGATGAACATTTCTATTCGGTTGCAATGAATCCACCTGCTGTGAAGCACAGGCAGGTGCGGCTGTTGACACTACTGTGAGGAGATAAATTAGGAAAGGTTGGAAGGAATATTCCTTTCTGGTATTCATGGTATTTGTTGTGATACTTATCACCACAGTCTAGAAGTGAGTCAGTCTTTATTCACTGTGTCATAATGCAACGGGAGAAAATACAAGATGATGACACAGATGCTCTGAGGGACTAGATTACTGTGGACCAGTGCTCTCCAAAGCAGTCTGTGGCTACCACCCTCTATTGGGCTATGGAAGAATACAGTAACAAAAATTTTATTTATATATAAAAAGAAAAGCCTTAGACTGGGCACAGTATGCTGATTTAATCTGCAGGTTAGATGGCCACAGATTAGGTGATAGGGTCAGAATGCAAAGCTAGTATTCTGGCTTTTGCTTTTATTTCCATTTTCTAATCATTGCCAATACCACCAACACCACTATCATCCTTTAATTTGCTTACCTTTCAATCTGACTCTTAGTGCTATGCCATTTCCATGATGGTTTTCTCTTCTATTGAGAACAAATGACTTCTTTCAGAGGCAGTGGACTCCTGTCTGTTAGTCAAAACGAGGAAAGTGTAGTTGGGCACCTGTGACTCATACCTGTATTCCTAGCTACTCAGGAGGCTGAAATCTGAGGATCACTGTTTCAAGCCAGAAAGGCAGGAAAGTCTGTAAGACTCCTAGCTTCAATTAACCAGCAAAACAAAACAAAACACAAACAAAACCCAGCAACAACAAAAAAAACAGAAATGGAGCTGTGGCTCAAGTGGTGGAGGACTAGACTTGAGCAAAAAAGTCTAAGGGACAATGCTCAAACCCTGAGTTTAGCCCTTGTTTTGGCATGCATGTGTGTGCAGTGCACACACACACGCACACACACACACACACACACACCCTTACACCAAGGAGTTACAGTGTAAGAAAAACATAATCACAACCTCCGTACATTTTCCTAGGGATTCTCATCATTAGATTTTTCCATATATTGTGGAAATTGTCAAACCACATCCCCATCATAGATCACTCTGTACCATCTACTCTTTTATTATTATTATTGCTTCTAATTGTCGCTGGAGAGCAGTCAACACAGAGGCACAAGATTCCTGTGCAACACCTGACTAAATGAAATACAACCTTCAGCTAAGCTTTCAGAAAGAAGAGTTGCAAACAGGTGTCTCTAAACTTCCTGTCTCCCTGGGCTCTTGCCACTCTGCCTATTCAGTGTTTCTTCCTGACAGTCCCCATATTTATTACAGCGATTTGTACCTCTTGGACCTGTTTGACATTTTCTAGACAGAGTGAGGAAAGGGATGCTTTATTCTCCAAACAGGGGAGAGTTGTATTTGGGAAGGGAAGAAAATGAACCCAAACTCCCTCATTGCTAGCTAATGGGAAGGCTTTAGTGAATGCAGCCATTGAAAGCAAGGAGTAGAGAATCTTGCACCTGACTGATACCACATTTTCCTATGTAGATAAGAATATAAAAAGCACAGAATCAGTGATATTTTTTCTCCTCTGTTTTTTTCTTTCTTTAACTTGGTAAGATAAAGCCATCTGTGCAACCAGTTGACTTTTATGCCTTCTTTTATGAGATCAACCTGGTTGGAAAGCTTTCTTTACCTTCACTACGCTCTTGGGTGAGAACCAGGTGATTGATAGCAACAGACCGGAATCAGACACTTTGGTTAAGTGCTGACTTGTAAGAGAAAGACAAAGTAATCTGAAAGGCAAGTATTCTGTGAGCAAAGAGGACACCAGTGGACCAGTGAGAATACATGGTAGACTGGATCCTACTGAATCTTCACTCACAGAACACTTTGACTTCCTTTGCTTCTGTCCCTTTTCTTTTTTGAGCACCTTTGTTGGTGGCTTAGTGTGTTTTTTACAACAAGGATCTCCTGCTCTCTGTTGGCATTTGGGGTCATTCTAGTTGGGGAGGGTCATCTTCCGTCTCCATATTACATGATTGGCACCGTGCTTGTCATCTCCAATAATTCTTAGCGAGTCCACTCAATTGCTTTGCCCGTTGTTATGTGTTTTTAAGTTAAGGGATGTTGATAGGTATAAAGGAGTAGGAATTGGCAGGAGGAGTTGCTGATGGGAGGGATTCCCCAAGCAACCATCAACTCTTCTGCAGTGGCAAATGTTGAATGAGTGCCTGCCGCTTCTCCACAGTGACATGATCCCAGTCGCTTTAATCTAGCTTTATGACCTGCAGACTAATGTACTACAAGTAGCTGCCCTCGCTTGTCACCTCTGCCATATGGCAATTGTGGACAAAGGGACCAGTTCTTTCCAGGATAAACTAGACCCAAGGCTATCCAGCAGAAATTTAATACAAGCCAAATATCTAAGTTTACACTTTCTAAATATATATTAAAAGTATAAAGGCAACAGGTAAAATCAATGTTTTAAGTATATATGTATACATGTGAACATATATGTATATGTATGTATGTATATATATGTGTGTGTGTTATATCAGTTTACAATTAATACTAGGAAATTGTAGAGATACTTTTTACTCTTTACTTTGTATTGCTTAAAACCCAGAAGGGTCAAGAAGTAGAGCTAAAGACCTCCTAGAATGGGCCTCCCAAACTTATATATAACTATAGGAATAATATTATTGGGCATCATTATTTAGTCATACTAACTGTGCTTTTCCTGGTAGTTGAACTTTTCTTAAGATCTCTGACTTGGAGTGATGTCATTGGATTGGATCCTTTTCAAGTTGGCTTAGTTTCTTGTTTCCCTCTAAAAGCAACTAAGTTATTTAGCATGAAGTTGCACAACGCAGCATTTTTTTTGGCCAAAAGACATCATTTACACAAACATTGGACACTCAACTTTGTTACACCACTCTTATTTTTCTTTATTCATGTTAGTAAAAAATCTAGGAGGAGAAGGCAGACACCTGGGAGTATTTCTTCTCACTCCACTTCTCTTTTGTCTTTCTTTTTGCTTGGA
Organism: Dipodomys ordii; assembly: GCF_000151885.1. NCBI lineage: Eukaryota > Metazoa > Chordata > Mammalia > Rodentia > Heteromyidae > Dipodomys > Dipodomys ordii. The sequence continues at coordinate 5,442,458 of NW_012267292.1, forward strand.
GGGCAAAATATGACTTTCAAAGAACAACTTGGTCGTAGGAGTGACTACTGTTTCTTTCAACAATTGCATTTCTTTTCTACCCTACTCTTTTTGAGGCAACTTTGAGAACTCAGGTTACCTGGGTATTTTTTCGCCAAGTCTTTGCAAAATCACCAGGAAGAAGGAGGGTCAAAAGTGTGAGCCACAGTATAACCCCTGCTTTCTCTATATTTGATGTCGGTATAATTTGTGGAGGGGAAGGGGAAAAACAAATCGTTTAAATAGGAATACAGGTAGACCCATTGCAACAATGAGATGTACAAGTCGTTATGTCGAAAACGAACTTTATAACTTCGGTGGGTGGAGGGAGGATTGGGTGAGGGGTGGGGGGAGGATGGGAAGGGATGGGAAGGGGAAACAAAGGAG
>NW_012267292.1:5447913-5457264 GCF_000151885.1 Dipodomys ordii
ATTCCTCAGTACCACATAAGCAGAAAAAGCCAGAAGTGATGCTGTGGCTCAAGTGGTAGAGTGCTAACCTTGAGTTGAAGGGCTGAGGGACAGTGCTAATGCTCAGAGTTCAGGCACCACAACCGGCAAAAAAAAAAAAAGAAAGAAAAGAAAAAGAAAGAAAGAAAGAGATCCTGTGAAGCAAAGTTAATCTTTTTATCTAGTCATAAAAATTTGAGACTGATAGTATTTAAATCATTCCAGGTCATTTTTTCCCCAAAGACCTTTGGACAAACTATGATACCCAAGCTGTTCTTGGTGTTATAGTTTATCTAGCTGTTTTGTGTTATAAAAGCATTCTAACCACATGAACCAATAAACAAGACACTAAATCGAAAACAAAATCATCCATTCTTCAACTGCCTTAACTGCCAGTGTTTTGATGCATTTTTTCCTCCAAGTTTAAAGAATGTTTTTAAAATCTAGTCATTATAGAGTAAAAAAAAAAAAGAAGAAACACAATTTGTTTGATTTTTTTTTTCATGTGATAAGCATTTTTCTGTGTCACCCATCAGTCCCCCTGATGGGAGGATTGGATAAGCAGCCAGTTTTCTGAAGAGTAAAAGAAAAGTGTTGGAAAGGAATGGCTTTGCTGCTCTGATACATTTCTGGAAGCCAACTCCAACCAGCCCTCTCCTTGCTCTTGTTTCCTTTCATCACTGTTGGCAAGGAAAATGTAGCTTATCTATCATAATTATTTAATTTTATAATATATTTGTATATAATTTTACAATTATAAAATGAACATATATTAAGGAATAAAGAATTATAAAGGGGGATTTTATAAATACAATTATATATATATATAACATATATATATAAGTGTATATAATTTTACATATAAATATGCAAATATAAATCTGGATGTGTCTCTTCTCTGCTTGCAGATCTTGTTGCTGAAAATAGCCAGCAAGACTCAGGGATAGATTTGCATCCTTGGAAACTTCAGGGTAAACTGGGAGTGTTGGTTCCCACCAGAGGGGAAGGCAGGTGAATGCATGTACAGCAGTCACAATCAGTCACTGAAAGGGGCTGAAGGGCTAGAACGTGTCTGACTCTCAGGGTGTGGGTAACCACCCTCTCTTGGCTCCTCACAAGAACTGCATCCTGGCATGTATAACCCTCTTATTCAGCCTAGAGGTCTACAACTGCTATATTTCCTTAGAGACCTTGTGGGAGTGGATGTGGTGTTTTTATATTAGATGCTGTCTGTCTTAAATGACAGCTCTGAAATCACTGCTTGATCTCTGTAGTAGTCCATGCACTCAAACAAACAGAACCAATACAACCAATATTACAATTATAAAATGAACATATAGATATAGTGTTTTATATATAATTATAAAGGATAAATAATTATAAATGGGGATTTTATAAATATAAAAATGGATCCATTCAGCTGGCTTAGTCAGTCGAGGCTTGGATAGTCCCAGAGAACTGGGAAAACTACTCTAAGAAGCTGGGAGCCTCAGAACAAGGGGCACCAATGATATAATCCCTGTTGGGGACTGATGGCCTGGAAGCCCTCTGGATGAAGAATCCGTAGTCTGATGTTCATGTATGATGGGCAACAACACAAACGACAGGAAGGCTGGAACCTGCCAACTCAGGAGAGTCCCTTTACTCCCATCTTTAGCTGCTAAATGCTAATGGGCAGTGCCACTCCTGGTCAGGATCAGTCTTCCCTACTCAGTTCATAGACCCACAAGCCCATTATCTCTAGAAACAACTTCATAAATGCAATCAGAAGTGTTCTTTCCTACTCTTTGCTTCCAGTCAAGTTGACAACCAAGATTCTCATCACAGTTATTAATCTGCTTTCTTATTCATGACATTTGATTTGTGTGGCCTTTACAAGTTAAAAATGTTAGTCGTCCTTGACACTGCGATTGGTGGCATGTACCTGTAATCCTAGCCATGAGGAAACAGAGTCAGGAGGATTCTGCTCTAGGGCCAGCAGTTTGAGACTCTACCTAAAACAGACTAAGTGGTAGATTGCCTACCTAGTAAATTCAAGGCCCTAAATTCAAACAGCATCACAAAAACACAGAAGTTTACTTTTCAAAGGAAAGTTTCTTATTTGTCCCTAGCCCCACCCCTCCTTTCTACCAAGTAAGCTTTGTACTTACCATGATCACGTAGGACCTTTCTCCAGACTTTTTCAGTTCCCTTTTCCATGGAGCTGATGATCTTTTCTTTGATGAATTTTAACAAGGAAAACAGCTCAGGGATAGGTTTTGTTTCAATCAGGTTCAATGAACATGAAATATAACACTACACATAAAAGCTTGTGTTGACTGTGACCTATGACTTTTGCTATTGTCTCTTAAAAAATGAAAACAAACTCATTGATTTTGAAATATTACAATATTAAAGGTAGTTCCAGGGGACCTTTTGGAGAGCTTATACAAGTTTTATATAGTGGCCATAGAGAGCAAACATGCTCTCATGAGTTTGCTAATAAGCATCTTTCATTGAATTCTAGAAGAATTACTTTATCTGTGATTATCATTGTTAATCAGCCATAATCCAGTCTTCCTAGAATGGCGAAGTACTTAAGCTGTTTTCCCTGGTTCCCATCAAATGTAATTGTTTCCATATTATTGGCCAAAATAGCTGTAGGTGTTTTGCATAGGCCATATGTACTCAAGGTCTTTGAGGGCCTTTTTGTATAAACAATGCAAATATTTTATTGTGTAGCTGAGCTGGATCTATTTGGAGAGGTTTTAAACCTAGGAAGCTTTTCCCTTTATGATTTTGCACAGGAGAATGGGGGTGGATGGTGGCCGAGCAACATGAAAGGCTCTGCAGTGGAGGCCCAGGCTCTCTCATCTTGGTCTGAATCCTGTTCCACCACTGCCTCAGGATTTCAAGTGTGTAAAAGTCCCAGGGTTTCTTAATTATGTTTAAGGAGGCAGCAGCATGAAGGCAGAGGTGGAATCGCATGCAGGGAAACATCTGATATTCAATGTGAAGATCTCCACTTGGGCCAAACTGGATGTGTCTCCAAATAGACCAGATGTTGCATAAGGTGGAGGAAAATCTTTGTTTGATAAAGTGACAAGACTATGATCATTAAGATCATGTTTGTGTAACATATAATAATGCAACATAATTTTTTATGAAAATAGTATAAGCATAATAAACAAAGGAGTCTATGACTCAGATGTCCATCGTAAATGAATCAACCTTGTTTTATCAGATTTATCATCCCATGTAGGAGATTCACATCCCTATGTTACAAGATAATTGTGGTATAGCTTATTTGAATTTCAGCATTCATACTTGCCAGTATGTGATGGTAACTTCCCTCATCTTATGGTTCAATTAAATATTGTAAATGGTTCTACAATAAAATTCCTGCATTGTGGTGAGTTAGCCCACCAAATGCAGGTCTCTTAGTTGATATCTGAGTTCTTGGTTATGAGGCTCAATAAATTGTATTGTATAAATTTTACTTATGTATTCAGATTTATTTTCATAGACTGTGCTCCACAATTTGGGATTTCTGGGACAATCTAAATGTTTTTAAAACTTTGACCCAATTTGAAAATTGAGGAAGAAAGAGAACAGTTACCTCACTTCAACATTCTTCACCTGTGATATCCATCATTTTAGCAGGAAAGATTGCATTCTAGAAAGAAAGGATGTTTCTCATTGTTGACAAGTAGCAACCCTATTTAAGAAAAGGAAGTCTTGGGAGCAGTGTGGCAGGCATAACTGCCTCCAACAAGTCCCAGACTTGAGACATCTGAGTATCTTTCTGGCACAAAAAAGTTATAATTGTTGCAGAGCTCAGTGTAGTGTGACAGAGCAATATGGATTAGTAACACCTGAGTGAAAACTGAATTTGCCAGCTTCTGTAGTGCCTGCATACAAAGATAATGAAATGCAAGTGCTATAACATCCTACAGTATAGTTTTAGTTTTTCCAAATTATATCCACAGTCCTCTGAGTAAGACAACCAAGAGATTATCTATCTATCTATCTATTGATATAGAAAAAGAAAGATTATATGTGACATATATCATATACATCATATATATGATTATGTGTATACATAATATGCATGTACATAATATATGTGATATTATATGAATATATAGATATATTCACATAATCTTATAAAAGCCTAAACTTTTTTTGGGGTCGGTTGTGGGGCCTGAACTCTGGGCCTAGGCGCTGTCCCTTAGCTCTTCAGCTCAATACTAGTGCTATGCCACTTGAGCCACAGTGCTACTTCTGGCTTTTTTCTGTTTATGTGGTGCTGAGGAATTGAACCCAGGGCCTCATTCATGCAAGGCAAGCACTCTACCACTGAGCCACCTTCCCAGCCCCAAAGCCTACACTTTTTAATTATATTTAAGTCTTTTAAGAATACTGCATCATGACAGCAGAGAAACATGCAGTAAGATATTCAATGTCCAGTTTGAAGATTCAAATAAATGGTCTTCATGTAGGCCAATCAGACCCTCCAAAAGAGTGAAAGTTTGGATGGAGTTGAAGAATACCTCTCTGTTGTTTATTTACAATCAAGAAAGACCTTTCTTGTAGATTACTAGGGAGAATTAAACTTTTGTAAAAATGCATTAGTTGAGACAGAGGCTGGAATTATTTCAAGTTGTTCTGATAGGTGGTATGTGGAAGGAAATTATTTTTTGGTCTGAGGTGGCATCTTGGAGCATTGAATCAGAGAAGTCTAGTGCCTTCTCTCTCATTTCCATATGTAAGATTTTTTTTCTTGCTTCAGCTTCTAAATGTTTTGTTTCAGGTTCTGATATACAATGGACAACTGGACATCATAGTAGGGGCCTCCCTCACAGAACGTTCCCTGATGGCCATGAACTGGAAAGGATCCAAGAAATACAATAATGTAGAAAGAAAAGTTTGGAAGATCTTTCAATCGGATAATGAAGTGGCTGGATACGTTCGTGAAGTGGATGACTTTTATCAGGTATGCAAGGTCCTGGAGATGCGATAGACAAACTAAAAATAAAGCCTAGGTAAAGTTAAGTCATATACCATCTATCTATGTGTCCCTACAGCTCTACTTGCAGCAAAGAAGAATGGTATGAAGGGCTGGGAAGGTGGCTCAGTTCTAGAGTGTTTGCTTTGTATACATGAGGCCCTGATTCGATTCCTCAACACCACATAAGCAGAAAAAAGCCAGAAGTGGTGCTGTGGCTTAAGTGGCAAAGCGCTAGCCTTGAGCTGAAGAGCTGAGGGACAGTGCCCAGGCCCAGAGTTCAGGTCCCAGGACCGACAAAAAGAAATACATTAAATAAAAGAATGGTCTGAGGTATTGAAATCCAGAGGCTTTGATGCCAAAGCAAACAGTTTAGGCATTGTTCAAGAACTATGAAGACAATGACAAAAGCAATCGTTAGCCAAATGTGGCAAATCATTCATGAGAAAATTCTGCCCTATTGGGAACCAATAGGGTATTGACAAATTACTAGAGGAAAATGTAATCTCTGGCAAATCCTTGGCCATATTTATGTGACTATAAGTGTCCTAGGACAGAATCACTTTCTCTGATACCCCTACACTTAACTCCACTCAGAATACACATTATTCGTGTAATTTTCCTTTCCAGTAATATCATTTTAAAGTTTTGGAATCAGGGATATGCTTGCTTATTAAGCAATCTGGGAAATGCCCATTCTTTCTAGTCTTCTTTTAGAAGTGTTAGAAGACTTAATTAGGGAAGTCATCTAGGCTTGAAGAGTTTGTGAAGGAAAATTTTGAATTACAGATTCAGTTTCTGCAATAGGTAAAAGGAAATAAAAGGAGATTAATGAACAGGTTCTGGAGACTTACACCTGTCATCCTAGCTGTTCAGGAGGGTGAGATCTGCCAGCCTGGGCAGGGAAGTCAATGAGACTTATCTGCAATTAACAAGCAAAAAGACAGAAGTAGTGCTATGGGCCTCATGACAGAGTGCCAGCCTTGAGTAAAAGAGCACTAAGGAATAGCACCCAGGCCCTGAATTCAAGCCAAACTAACCAGCACAAAGAAAAAAAACATAAGAGAGATTAATTTCCTTTTCTGTTTCTTCTTGTATCAGTTTTGGTAGGCTGTATTATTTTTTGGAATTTAAGTCATCTAATTTTTAAATTCATGGGTATAAAGGTACTTTGTAGCATCATCTTTCCATCATTTAATTTCTACTAAGATCATTAGTAACTTTAGTAATTTGTGACATTAGTAATTTGTTCATCTCTTGTTCAACATATAGAAAAGGTATTACATTTTTAAAGAACTCTGCCTTTGTTAATTATCTCTATTGTATACTTTGCTCTCCTGTTTTTATCAATTTGTACTTATTCTATTATCTCCTTTTGATTATTTTCCTTCTGTGTGATATAACATTCTTTTTAAAAGGCCTCCTAAGATGGGCACTTAGAATATGAATTTTTAGCCTATCTTAATCTCTAACATTTGCATTCTCTATAATGTATTTGTTATGGCTGGCATGACATGTGTCCTAAAACCTGTCATTGCTTTATTATGATTTAGTTTAAAGCATTCATAATTTCCATTTTCACTCCCATTTTAAAGTGTAAAGTGTATTGCTTAATCTCAAATCAATTTTGTTCTTCTATTAATACATTTGTTTGGAACATGTGGAAACATACTCTATTAGAGTGTTGCAGTTGAAAAAAATCTTTTTAGTTTCAACCACCTGAAACTTGTTGAAATTTATTTTATGTAAATGCTATTTTTATATATTATAGTGTATATATATATACTGTACTTATTGGTTATAATGCTTTATACATCAATTAAGACAGATTTAAAGAGCTTTATTTTTAAATTGTTTATGACCTTTCTTTTCTCTTTTTCTGCTTTTCCTAGTAGTTAAAAAAAGAGGTCTGATAAAACTTACCACAATACTTGAAGAATTTTCTATTTTTTTACTTTATTTAAAAAAATGAACCCTCTTAACTGCATACAACTACATACATGTTATACATTCATAGTATTGTCATTTTAATTTTTCCTATCATGAAGTCTACCTCATTGATAGAAATGTAACTGTAGAAAAAAAGTGTAACTTTTCATTTGAAATTATATATGTAATACAGTTTCTCAACTTTTTCTTTTTAATCTTTTTAATACTTAATATTTATCTTTTTAAAAGTGTGTGCATATAATATTTTAATGGATCATGACAATATTTCAGAATGGAGTAGTTTATATTTAATATAATTACTGATTATTTTTAAATCTACTATTTTAGTATGTGTTTTCTATTTTCTCCATGTGTTCTTTTGCATGACTCATAATTTTATCTTTTCATATTTTTCATCTACAAGCTTGTTACAAGCTATAGGTTCTTTTAATCTTGTTTAAGAACAATACTGGTGCACAATGCAAATTCTAGACTTGCTTAATCCACATATAAGTGAGAATTTTACTGCTTTCCAGACAAAGGCAGAAACCATGAAACATTTTATCTTCCTTACCTATTCTACTGCTTTCTGTATGACTAAAAAAAATTGACATCTAAGTTCAATACAGTAAGACATTAAATACAGCCTTTGATATTGAGCATCACTCATACTTTGGCTCTCAGCTGTCCCTTGATCTTTCTTATATTTCTTACCTAAAATAAAGTTCTTTAATATTTACTCTAGAGATGTTATATTGACAACAAGTATTCCACTTCTGCCTTAATTTTTTTCTGTTTTCTTTAACTGCTAAAGATATTTCCCATGTAATGGGACTTTAGCTTGGCAGGTATTTTCTTTAGCACATTGGAGACTGTACTCTGCTGCTCTTGCACACCCTTTCTGATGAGAAGCCAGAGATTAGTTTTATTGCTGTTTCTTTGAAGGTGGGGTTGTTTAGAATTTTTTCTCCCTGTCTGTTTTAATATTTTCTTGTTTTGGTTTTCCAAAATTGTTACTGTTTGTACTTATAACTCATGATTATATGTATCTAACCTGCTTGGATTGCTTGAGCTATTTGAAACTATAGCTTAAAGCCTTCTGTCATCTTTTGGAACATTCGCAAGCATTATCTCTTTAAATATTGTTCAGACCCATGTTCATATTGTTCATCCCTCTTTCTTTCTAAGACTGTTTTCAGGAATTTCATGTCACTCTGTTTCTACCTTTTCTCTCCATGGATCAGTGTTGATTTTTTAATTTATATTTTATTCTTATTGTCAAGGTGATGTACATAGGGATTACAGTTACTTAAGTAAGGTAGTAAGTACATTTCTTGTCAAACTCGTTACCCCCTCCCTCATTTTTATCCCACTTTCCCTCCCTCCCCAATCCTTCTCCCCAAAATTGTACAAGGCCATACTAATGCTACCAGCACAAGTGTTTATCACAGCATTATTTCCCATAGCTAAGATATGGAATAAACCCAGATGCCCTTCAGTAGGTGAATGGATCAAGAAAATGTAACACACACACACACACACACACACACACACACACATACATGAATTCTATGTTTCCATCAGAAAGAATGACACTGCCCCATTTGTTAGGAAATGGAAGAACTTGGAAAAAAATCATATTAAGCAAAGTAAGCCAGACCCAAAGAAACATAGGTCCCATGGTTTCCCTTATTTGTAATAAATAGTACACATCTAGGATAATCTTAGCAGATGAGCAGAATAGCTCAATAGCTATATGCATATGATCATATAAGATGATGCTAAGTGAAATGAACTCCAACACAGGGACACTAGAGGTTTTTCATTGTTGTGGTAGTTATTTTTAGTGTTGTATTTTTACTGACCTTTTTTTTAGTTCTCTATTCTTCTCTACTCCTATTTCTAACTCTTTGTTCATTTTGTAAATCTCACTTATTCTACCTGGCATGAAGTGAATTTTGTCCCTCTTCCCAGGATCCTATCACCCTACTCCATTCACAGTGACATGCAAAGATAGGGCTGATGGATTACAAATGAGTTAAATGAGATCACAATTTCATGTCTACTGTCCTTCTCAGGACAGACACCAGACAGCTTGCTCCTTGTGCTATCTCCCATGTTGGCCACCATTTTGTTCTTAGACCTCCTAGCTTGAGAACTGTAAGAAATATGCTCCTTTGATTTGTTCAAGCTACCAGTGTATGGAATCTGCAGAGAACTGTTGAGCAAATTCAAAATGTGAATATCCTTAATGCATTACTGAACTCATAGTAAACTTTGCTATTTGAATTTTTACTACTGAAGCCCTGAATTGCTTACAAGAATATATATATATATATATATATATATATACATATATATATGTCATAGATAGGTAGGTAGACAGACAGGTAGATAGATAGATAGATAGATCAATA
>NW_012267292.1:5461764-5479264 GCF_000151885.1 Dipodomys ordii
TCCCTCTCTCCTTTTTTCCTTCCTTCCTTCCTTCTTTCCTTCCTTCCTTCCTTCCTTCCTTCCTTCCTTCTTTCCCTCCTTCCTTCCTTCCTTCCCTCCTTCCTTCCTTCCCTCCTTCCTTCCCTCCTTCCTTTCTTTCTTGCCTGTCCTGCTTGAACTCAGGACTTGGGTGCGGTCCCTTAGCTTTTTTGCTCGAGGCTAGCACTCTACCAATTGAGACACAACTTTACTTCTGGCTTTTTGGTTATATATTGGAGAGAAGAGTCTCATGCACCTTTTTTTGTCCAGGCTGGCTTTTAATCACAGCCTTCAGATTTCAATCGTGAGTAGCTAGATTGTAAAGCATGAGCCACTGGCACCCAGCTGTACTGGCTGTACTTATTCTAACATTAACTTTTGTTTGTTCCCTTAACCACACATAATTGAAAAAAGTAGGGAAGAATGACCACTCAGTGTACTTTAAGTGGAAAGGACAGTCAAGGCTGGAATTTGAATGTTTTCACAGCCAGTTCATGGAAGGAATAACAGAGAACTAGCCACCTGCCTTTCTTGGGGTTTTTTTGCCCACAACTCAATGTTTAAAGAATTTTAAACAGTTCAAGGAGCACTGTGAACTGTCAGTGCCAGGAAGATATTCAGCAAGGCATGGTTGTGCTGACATGACGGAAGGAAGTAAAGAGCAATAAACACAACTTTTGCTCTGGAAGAGTTGTCAGGGGATGTTTAAAAACTATAATGAATGCAGAACAGAATCTGTTAGAAAGATTTGAGATAGTCATTGCCAATTACAGATTCCTGCTTGGAAAAATATGTTACAGCAATTGCTGAATTGAATCTTTATCTCTACCTATGTCTCCATCTCTGTTGCCTCCCATGGAGAAGGGTGTCTTTATGTATGGGTTTTGTGTCTCTATCTTGTGGAAAGGTCTATCTCTTGGTGAGGATGGTTGTCAGAAAACCAGAACATGGTCATCAAATTACACTCACCTCATCCTAAAAGCAGGCATTAAGGTAAAATTTAGGGTGCAAGTTGTTTATTAGAGACCAATGCCAATGGAATAAAAAAGTAGAAGGAAATGATGGATGACAAAGAAGAGAAAGAGAAAGAGAAACCACTCTTGTAAGGGTATTTTCCACCCAAATATTCCAGATGGAGCTAAAATAACCAGGCCAGGCCTTTATATGCCTACCACTTGGTCACCATATGTGGGTTTCTCCAGGACTGGCACCACCTTAAGGAAGGTCACCATTTGCAGCCAAGTCTTCCCACTTGCCAGCCAAGGGCTTCAGCTCATTGAACTCCCTAAAGAAGGGCCTCATGTCCCCAGGTCATGTCTTTGCTTGCTGCTTTCAGGGATGGGGGAGCAGACAGCAAGAGCTTGGTTTACCCAAGACCACTTCGAAGGAGATCTTCTTCCTTTCTTTGTATGATTATAATTGTCTTGTATTTGCAATTAGAACAATGGATCAGGCCTGAGTGGTTAATTTGTTATCAGGATTCCAAGTCAGGAACTAGTCTTTCAGGGATGGGGCGGGGGTGGGGGGAATCAAGAACCATCAGTAAATATTTTCCTTTTTTCCCATTTATTTATTGTGGATTAACAAATTACTCCAAAGCTTAATGGCTTAAACAACAATTTATTATTCCTCACAATTATGTGGACTGAAGGGGCTCAGCTGGATGGCTGAAATTCAGATGGGGTTAGCCCAGGTCACACAGAAAGCTGCATCCAGCTGGAGCTTGGCTAAAACTAGAACATCCAGGATGGTTTCTTCCTATCCAGTGAACTTTCTCTGTTTCTTTCTCTGTGTCTGTCTTTCTCTGTCTCTGTCTCTCTCCTTCTTCTCCTTCTCCCCCCACCCATCTCTCCCTTCTCCTTCCCCACTCTTTCTTTCTGTCTCTGGCATCCTTCACAGTCTGCTAACTCGGGCTTCTTCATAACATAACAGCTAGTTTCCCAAATTGAGAAGTGCTTTTAAGCTTGCCCCCAAGACCCTAGAACATTATTCCATAATGTTCTCTTAGTTAAAAAAAAATTTGTTAAGGGCAGATTCTTCTTGGGGTAAAGATATGGAACCATCACTTTACTTACTTTCCCTGAACTGGTGTAGCTCAACACAGCAAATGTAGATTCTCATACTTCCTTCCCAGAGATCTTGATTTTTATTTTTCTAGAGTAGAACCTGGACATCAGCATTTAAACCTCTTAGGGAATACTAATAAGTGGCTGGTTTGGGAACGCTCTGCCTTTTGTCTGTTAGTTGAAATAAATGTGGCCTTCATCTTGCAGGGGCCTACATGTGATAGATTTCTATTCTAATTCCCAGAGGCCATTCCAACCCCTGCCCTATTTTACTCACTTACAAACCAACCAGAAACTGCAGAGTGTGGCCTTACAAACCAGCATTGATCTGAGGCACCAGTTTTGAGACATGTCTTGCAGTCAGTGCTGGCCACTGCTGTGGTACTGATTCTCTGAAATCCTCAGCCAAGGCCTTAAGCTAAATTTTGGCCTTCAGTTCTTGCCAGGCATTGTTGGTTTACAAGCAGTCTTTGTTCTCTCCCATCACTGGTAGACCATGGGTAATTTAGACTTGCAGAAAAAAAAAACTCTTATTTGCTCAAAGCTTTAGCTTCCTTTTCTCAAAAACGAGCAGAGTTTTGTGCTGTGCTGAAATTATGTGGTCTTAGACAGTCTTACGTCTGTGTGTCTTCCAACAAAAAAGCGACTGTATCAGGCAATGTCTGCCCCAAATGTCACCCAGAGCAATGGCTCTCGGTAAAGGTGGTATCCACCAGCCACAGTGAACAAATGTGTTTGTGGGTAATGATTATTAGTCAAATACCATCAATGGATTGCTAGAATTCCATAGCAAAGCAAAACACAATGCAGTGTTTTACATTGTGGAGTCTCAGCCTGAGAAAACTTAGTATTTCCACTGGGTAATCATTATTTAAAAGAGGGCCTTACCTGGGTTCAAAAGGTCTGCAAACATAGAAAGGGGAATAACCATGTGTCTACTTTTACTAAGTTCTGACTGAAAGAGCATTTCCTTCCATAAGCATTTCTTTTAATTTTTTTCCTTTGACACTCTAGAGATTAAATTCAGGAACTCCGTCTTGCTAGATAAGCCTACTATGTGCTAGTTATTTTATAGATAAGGTCTTGGTTGTTGCTTATGCAGACTTGGACTGAAATCCTACTATGTTTGCTTCCAATCTTAGCAGAAATGACAAACACATACCACCACACCCAACGTTTCCTATGAACTTTTTGTCCTTGCTAGCTTCAAACCATGATCCATCCCATTCACCTGTCCAACTACAGCTATGAGTCACTGTACTCAGCTGCATCCATTTTGAATTCTGAAATTCAGCAATTTCTTCCATTTTCAATGTAAAAAACAAATCACGGTAGCGTCAGCAACACCTCTGACTTTGTCACCAACAAAAAGCATAGATGTGTTCATATCCAAAAAGGATCACACAGGCTTTCACAGATCCCTAGAAAGTACTTCTATACTCATTTCTGCTTTCCAGTTACAGTATGGCCAGGCACAGGTGGCTCACACCTGTAATCCCAGTTACTTAGAAAGCTGAGGTCTGAGGATAGAGGTTCAAAGCCAGCCCAGGCAGCAAAATTCATGGGATTCTTTTCTCCAATTAACCAGCTAAAAAAAATTATAAGCTGAAAATAGAGCCATGATTCAAGTGGTAGAGCACTAGCCTTGGGCAAAAAAATAATCTCAGGGATATCACCAAGGCCCTGAATTCAACCCCAGAACCAGTACCAAAAAAATTAATAAAAATTAAAAATTACAGTATCTGGTTGCTCTCATAGATTACATTAATATAAAAGTAAATACAACACAAATATACCCACTTTTTTTTTACCATATTGGATATGCTAGTGCAATAACTATATTTCCTATGTATGCACTTATAGACCGGCTTCTGTATCATTGGGTTTCTGTGTCTGTGGATTCAAGCAGCCATGGATTGAGAACATTCTTAGACTTATGATTTCTGTACCTTATTTTCTTGTCATTGCTGCTAAAGAATACAGTGTATCAACTACTTACATGCCAGTCACATGCATTGTGGGTGATAATCTGCAAATGATTAGTTCCATTTTAAATAAAGGAACTTGAGCATCCATGGATTTTTTTGTACTCATAGAGTCCTAGAACCAGTGTCTCATGGATACTGGTGGATGCTTCATTGTATGCAGATGTAGATGTCTATATGCATGTGCCTGTGTATACATATATATGCATATGTATATTTGTGTGCATGTGTGTATGTGTCTTTGCATGTGTGTAGGTGTCATGTATTTATAAACATTATTGTGAGAAGTTGTCCATAGGCTGCCAGATAGTCATAGGTGTCTGTAGCTACCAAAAGATGAAGAATCCATATACTAGACTATATTGAATTATTAAAAAGTATTTATAGGCTCTCCCCAATCCAAATCGCAGTCCACCTTTGGTGATCTCACAGTGAGCAGTTATGGTTTAAGTTGCTGAGCAAACTTGGGTTTTGTCCCTGTTTTTTTCATCCAGGTGATTCTAGCTACTTCCACCATTACTGTGTTCTACTGACGTGTAGGAGTTACAAGCTGCCTGTCTGTGTTGGGCACCTTCTCATTGCTGTGTCAAATACCTTTAAAAAAAAACTATTTAAAAGGAGGAAAGATGGCTGGGTGGGATGGCTCATGCTTGTTATCCAAGCTACTTAAGAGGCAAGAGGCAGAGATCAGGAAGAACACACAGCTAGTGAGACCCTGTCTTCCACAACTGAGCTAGACTTGACAGATTTTACCTCTGTAATCCTAACTAATGACAGGCATAGGTCGGAGGATCCCAGTACCAGGCCATCCGGGAATAAAAAAAAAGCATAAGACCTTAGTGCAACAGTGACAGAAAGAGAACTGGAGGCTTGGCTCAGGTGAGAAAGTCACAAGGCCCTGAGTTCAAATCCCAATACAACCCCGAAATAATAAATGCATAAAAGAATGAAAGATGTATTTGCCTCTTAGAATCAGGGTTTCAGTCCACAGTCTGTAGCCCCATGGCTGTGGGCCCATGACAAGACAGAATGATGCACAGTGCAGCAGAGTTATTCACTGGGCCAGGCAGCAGAGACAGCCTCAGAGAAAAAGGAGAATGGAGAAGATATATTTTCAAAGGCAGGTCCCTAACACTTGCCTTCTCCAACCAACACTACCTCAGCACCTTGCTACCACCTCCCAACAGTTATAAATCCATCAAGAGAATAATCCATTGATTAGGTCAGAGGGCTCAGGATTCAATCATCTCTGGATGGAAGGGTCCACCCTTCCACATGTGAACTTTTATTTGTATTCTTCTTGGAGGGATGTATGCCATATCCAAACCAAAGTATAATGTTATGACTGGCCTCTATGCCTGTCCTACCACCTACTAGCTGGGTGGCTTTGGGCAAGTTACTTAACATCTCCAAGAGCTTCCTCACTGTGAAACGGGGAAAGCATTGCTCCTCACTCTCACGGGAAGATTATTAGCATTCACCCAGACAATACTCACTAATTACAAAGTCCTTTGCCTGGCCCTTAGTCAGTACACCATAAACATTGCCCTTATGGCTGCTGTGGATCTGCTGTAGCCTTGCTTCCTCCCTCCCCCTCTCTGTTCATAGGGTCCTGAAGAGAAGATTACTTCTGTTCTAAAAGTTGAAGTGGTTAAATTATTTATTAGACAGCTGGGAGATGCTATGACTATGCAGAGTTTTGAGTGCATAGTAAGTAGTTATAACGCCTATATATGATAAATGATCACTTTTATGCCAATGGCTAGTTTAAGAGGTACATCATTACCAGTAGCTTCCCTTTCCCTATCCTATCCCAACCCCTATGGGCCTTAGAGTTAAGCCACTTCTTGAGCTTCGTTTTTGTTATCACATTCTTTTCCTTAGTTTCTTTATTTTGTGTTGATATGTACTATACATATCTGTAAACCATATTTTGCTTTAATTTTATGTAGAAAGAAATACTCTATATTTCGCATAAATATACTTGTGCCAGTCTGCACTGTTTGGTGGAAACCATCCTGTTGATATGTTCGTTTGTTCTCTGTTATTTTTGCTTGCTGATTAGTATGTACTAGTATTCACATAGTTACATTATTTATTCTGCTGTTGAGGGATGTAAAAATCCTTCAGGACCATCCCAGGGGACCATGCAGAAGCAGGCAAGCACAGGAGAAAGATGATTACAAGGCTTATCAGAGGGGCCATAGCTCCCTGGGAGAAGGAGCACATGGCATCTGCCCCTATCCAAGTTGCAAGTAGGTCTGCGAGAGGAAGTGAGGTAAGTGTTTGCTAGGTAGGTCTGGGTGGAGAGAGGAAGGGGCCAGCTGGATGTGGGGAACTCTAGGGCAGGGATGAGCTCAGGTCTGTGTGGAGCTGAGGACCAGAGGTGGGGATAATACTAACAAGGGACATTTGGGTTTCTGACTTTTTACTTCTACAAACAGTGAGCATTCGTGTATATACCTATCTCCTTGTGCTTGTGTCAGTATCACCGAATAACACGTTTTCCAAGTTGAATGTATCTTTACCAGTAATGCCTAAGTATTCAGGTTATTCTGCTGTCAGTGAACACTGGGAACTTCTATCTTGTTCTCTTTCCCCTATGCTTGTTAAATTAAAGGAGAACTTCATTTTGCTTTCCATGCCTTACTCTTCATGGATGATTCTTCTCTTTCTCACACTATTACCTATCAACTTTTCTGGCCATTATCAGATGAAAGGACCCGTATATACACCCACACAGAAAGTGAGAGGATGGAATGATCGATCATGTCCACATCTCAGAGGTGCTTCATTAACACACATGCATATTTTCTTTCTACATTTCCTGTGCTAATATTGGCTACCAAACCATCCAACTTGAAAAAAAGGATCAGACAAGGTAGCATACCTGTAATCCCTAGCTACTGAGAAGGTTTAGGGAGAATCTAGGTTTCAGGCCATCTCAAGCAGAAAAGAACCTCATAAGACCACTCTCATCCGATAGGTGTGGTGACACATGACTGTCATCCCAGTTACAGTGGAAAACATAAAATAGGAAGATTGTGTCCAGGCAAATCCAGGTAAAAATGAGACTCTCTCTCAAAAATAACCAGTGCAAAAATGGACTGGATGCATGGCTCAGTAGTAGAGTATCTGTATAGTAAGTGGCAGTCTCTGAGTTAAAAAACCTAGTGCTACAAAAATAATCAGAAAGCATTCCTTTGAACAACTTTTCAGTTAAACTTGACCAATGCTCAGTCATCAGAAGCAGGGAGTAAAATCAACAGGTTTCAGCTTTTGTCTTGGATTTGCACACCAGCCCCAGACCAGAGGGAAAATCTGAGTCGTCTGTGGAAAAAAAAAATCTTCCCCACTTCCATCACTTTTCCATTAAAACAGCAAGGAGTAGAAGTGAAGTTGATAGTTGTTTTGTTATGAATCTTACCAGAATATTAAAAAGAAGAGGAACTAACTGGGAGGTGCCCCCAGCTCCGTTCCTCAGCTGGCACTGGTCACATCTGCTAGCATCCTCCTGGCTGGCCTGGTTTTATTCAGTCCCTAATGCTCCTCATAGAAACCACAAAGAGTTGGTTTAAAAGGAAAACACTGCCTTTATACAAACCAATAAAGACAGGGCAGCCTTTGGGAGCGATTAAAGAAACATGAGGGCTATCCCAGATCATAAAGTCCAATAGGAAACTATTTTGGCCTTATAGTTGTTTTAAAAGTTGTTTTGTGTTTTTTTTTAAGATCCTATTCCAGAAAATTCTAAATACAGTTTTTCAGTTGCTGTTTAACTTTATTTTTCCTTTTCCAGTAACCTCATGAGCTAATGATCATTCATTTCTCTCTCATCAGTTGACCCTTCTATCTGTACTTTTTCCAAGTTTGGTCATGACTTTTCCTTGTTTAAACCTGTTACCAAGTCCTGTAGGATGCAGAATCAAGCCTAAAGTCTGCATGGTTTTTTTTTTTTTTTAAGATATTGAATCTGGCCTCAGCCCTTACTATCCTTCCTTGCCAATTAGAATCCTGGAAAAAAGCAAAGAACCCTGTCCTTCTCCCGCACGCTTGGCAATTTCCCATGGGATTTCCTTAGGCTCTTTCTGCTCTGGCTCCTGGAAAACTCCCATCAGATTTTCAAATCTCCCAATGGGCCCTCCAGAATACCTGCCCCTCCCTTTCTGCCTCCACAATATCACTTGGTCTGTACTTGTGATTACATACAATTCTTCTTGCTTATGCCACACCGAGCTTTATATCTCCGTTTAATTGTCGTCCTCCCTTATGGATCCTAAACACGCTGAGGTCAGGAATAATGACATACCAAGTTCTCTCTGCTGCAGACGTTCACTGCAGTGAAGTAAGATCCATCTAAATGTCTGCCCTAACCCTACACTCCTCTTCTGAACATGTGTGTATGTATGTGTATGTGTATGTGTTGTATGTGTTTGTGTGTGTGTGTATTTAATGCAAAGTGTGTGAGGGTTGCTTAGCATTTATACACAACGGTGTCTTTTAGGAAGTAGACTAGCCATGCTGCGAAAATGAATAGTTCAGAACAATCCCCTTCCAACTGCAGATGCATTATTTGTGAGAGCCAAAGGTTGTTTTCTTTCTGTGTTGCATGGGAGAGGAAAAATATAGTGAGGACTAATTTGGGAGACAAATTTATGGAGGGATTTTAGAAAAGTCATTATTCCAGAGCTGAGGAGAGCATCTTCTTTTTTTAAAAAAGAATTGGATTCTCAATTTCTATTTTGTTTCCTTTGCTTTGAAAAAAAGTACAGCTTGCTTCCTGAAAACAAAGGAAATAATAAACAATAGCAACTCCCAATTTTACTGTGATTATTTGCCAGGAGTCTTCTTAGTTCCTGCGGTTCTATTACATTCCAGAGGACTGATTAGCAAAAGAACAATGCTTCTAAATTAAGCTATCCAAATACCAAATATTCATTAATACTCTGTAGCTAATTTGTTGCATTATTTAAAATACAAATTGGCTACCAGATTTATTTATTGAGGCATAACAACTAGGCAACAATGAATAATTTTCTCCTAGCTCTTGAGTGGTTTTTTAAATAATTTTTTGAAATTTAAAAGAGAACCATTTCATTAACTAGAAAGTGAATACATACTAAGAAGTCTAAAATTTAAAGAATTATCCACCCATGGAGAATGGGTTTTAAAAAATTAAGGGTATTTTAGGAACAAAGAGAAAACTGGGCTTTGCTTTTTAAATAGTAACTTTTTGTTGTTCTAATTTGAAGTGTAACCAAAGACTTACAAAATCACTTGAGGGAATTGAGACAAAGCCCCCCCAAATCAACAAATAATCTGGAGAGTAGAGTGAGGTAGAGATATGGGCAGAGGGAAGGAACAATAGTAAGCTGTGTTACAATACTGCCATACTGTCAGCAAGGAACTATGTTTTCCTTGTACTGTTGTACTGTTGTAAAAAGTATGTGTCTTACATTGCAACAGATACCATCATGAAAATGTCACGCCTTTTAGTATGGTCTATATCCTAAATTCCTGGAACTCAGGAACATTCAAGGGATCAGAGTCCTCTTAGGCTGTGGGCCAATAATAATCTTGAATCCAAATGCCGGTTGGTCTGGAGTTTTCCAAAACATACCACATTGTGATTCTCTGATACAAACAGAAGGCCCCATGGATGCAGTGGTATAGTTTTGAAACTCCATGACTGCCAGTTTTACCAGAACTGAGGGCAGGTGTGGGCAGGAATGGAAGCAGGTAATAGACTTTCCTCACCTTTCTGCAAATATTTGAAATCAGGCCCATCTGATTTCCTGAGCCAAGATTTCAGAGAAGTTTCAGGCCTTAGAATATATCCATTTCTTGGTGTGTTATTCAGCTATCCCTCAGTGTGACAAAATTTTTGTGAAATAATCCACTTCAAAAGCCATAGTTTCAGGGATTTTAGTACATGATGACTGGCTCATTGCTTTTGGATCTATGGCGACGCTGCACTATGGCAGGGAATGTGTGGTGGAATACAGTTACTCACTTCATGCTAACTAAAAATTCAGGAAGGAGCCATGTTCTCAATATCCCCAGCAAAGATACAACCCCAATGACCCAACCCCCTCTCACTAGGCCCCGCCCCTTAAACGCTCTACTGTGTTTCTAATGGCTTTATGGGCTGGTCATCAAGCCCTTGGTTTTGTTTTTAAATTTCTGAAACACTGGGCCTGAATATCTCTCAGCACTTTTTCTCCTGGCTGGTGCTCTACCACTTGAGTCACACTTTCTACTTCTGGCTTTTGGGTGGTTCTTTGGAGATAAGAGTCCCATAGATTTTCCTGCCAGTGCTGACTTTGAACTTTGATCCTCAGTATTCAGCTTTTCAGATAGCTAGGATTACAGGCATGAGCCACCAGTGTCTGGATGCAACTGAGCCTTTATTGAACACTTGGGTTTTGGAAGAACACCTCTTATACAAGCTATAGCATTTGGATTTACCTTGAGGTGAGGTAGAATACCAGTATATTTCCTCTTTCATGCAGGGAGAACATGTCATAGAACAAACTGTCTTAGGTAAATCAGTAGCTTGAGATTTGTCCTTTCAACCAATTTCCAAGATGTAAATACTCTTAAGTTACAGATTTCACACTACTGAGCCCATACTCACTAGTAACAGTGTGCGCTGAGTGATTCTGATGCAGTGTGAGAGAATCATCCTGTCTTGCAGTTTGTAGGAAGCAAAACTTGTTTGAGAATACTCATAAGTTCTTATAGCACCAGAGACAGTGAGCGTTCATTGCTTGAGATTGGCTGAAGTAGCCTCTGTCCTCTCCTCCCCTACTCTTATTCTCCCATCCAAAAGAAACTGCCAATGTAGATCTTAAGCTCAGATATGGAGTCAGGGGGAAACAGTGAACGTGTGCTTTACATCCTCTTGTGGATTTTCAGTTCAAACACTGGACTCAGAATAGCCAAGAAAAGAAAAAGGAAAGACAAAGTTTTTATTACATCTTAATCACATCTAGCCCTGCATTTGTAAAAATGGGTGTCTAAAAGTGGGGAAAAAAGACAGAACAGCATTTTACCATCCCACTAAGACAAGTGAGGTCTTGCCTACCTGACATTTGTGTAAGTAGAGAAAAGATGTTTGGCACTGTGTGTTGTGGAGGCAGGGGGTGGAGGGAAAGAATGGGATGGATCAGGGTGCTGGAAAGTTCAAGGGATAACATACACTAGAGACACAACACGATCGAGCCTTGTGGGTGTTTAATCTCACATTCAAGCAACTTTTCTACTTTAATTGAGACTTTTCCCATGGGAAGGAAGGGATTCTTACTATGGAAATCAAAGAGGCTGGGAAAATAAACATTTCCCCTCCTAAAGAATATATATATAAGAGGTCACGTATCAGTGGTTCACACCTGTAATCCTAACTACTGAAGAGGCTGAGATGTGCTGATCATGGTTCAAGGCCAACCCAGGCACGGAAATTTGTAAGACTCTTATCTCCAGTTAACCACTAAAGCTGGAAAAGAACCTGTGGCTCTCAAGTGGTAGAAAGCTAGCCTCAAGCAAATAAAACTTAAGGATGGCACCTACACCAAGAGTTCAAGCCTCAGGACTAGTAACACACACACACACACACACACACACACACACACAATAATTTTTTGAGAATTATATAGTAATGAATTTTGCATTTTCTAGTGTTGTAACTCCTATTACTGTAGTAATTAAAGGGAACCTTTGTCTTCCAACTGTGAAACTCAGATAATAGTTTATTGGCCATTGGTTAAGTATTTATCATTTGGCTCTGTCACCCCCATGGTGCCAAGTTAGCATACATTTGTGAGTTGAATGTAACTTTTTATATGCATTATCTCTGGATCCTTAGAGAAAGTTAAGTACTTTGGGGTTGACTAATAGTTTCAGGTGTCTGACACTTTTTTCTTTTTACCTTTAGTACTGAAAACCTGATGTTCCCCAAACCCCTCAGGTCCTGGGCAAACTTGCACAAATAATCACTTACATTTTTGTGTGTATTCCATACTGGTGCTTGAAATCAAGGCCTGGACATTGTCCTTGAGCTTTTGTGCTCAAGCTAGCATTGTACCACTTGAGCCACAGTTCTACTTCCAGCTTACTTTTTTGGGTAATTTGTTGAAGATAAGAACCTTACACTTTCCTACCCAGGCTGGCTGGCTTCCAACCACAATCCTCAGATCTCAACCTCTTGAATAGCTGGGATTGCAGGTATAAATCACTAGTACTGGGCTCCTGGACTGGCTTTGATCTGTAATCCTCAAATCTCTGAATAGGAATAGGTAGGATTAGAGGATTAAAGCACCAGTCTCTCCCCACCCCACCCCCACCAGCCTTTCTTAATTCAGGGATCAAACATAGGGCCTGGAACATTCCAGGTAGGTGAACTACCACTGAGCCATATTCCCAACCCACCAGGAGTCATAACATCATCATTTTATCTTTCTTGTTACACATGATTTTATTATTTATCCTTTCAATGCTTGCCTAAAAATGGTGCCATGCATCCTGATATTAAAAAAAGCAAACTTTGAATGAAAACATTTACTATTTTCCTGAAATGTACTATACTTAAGAACAATTGAACTCAAAAGGCCATCTTTGTGCAAATGTCTTTTTTCTAACTCGTACATAGTTCAATTCCAGAAGACACAATATAATTACAATTCATGGTTCCCCCCCCACATCTATGAAAATTCTCAGTGGCTCCTCATCTTCTGTCTGGCCATAGCTCCATTGGGGAAGATTTTCCTCTGCCTGAGAACACTTTTATTTCTTCATTCCATGGGTGGTTAAAGAGAAAACCTTCTTCAGACTTTCTTTGCTTTTAAAATACCTTTATGAGGTCTTCATTTCTGTAGAAATTCTGGGTTGGCAAGTACTTTGTTTCAGATCTTTAAAAATCTTGTGCCATTGTCTCTTACTTTTCCTCATTTCTTTCCTGCTTGATGAAAGGTTTCCAAGCTACTGTTTCTTTTCCTGTGAACCTTTCATGATGGGTTCTGTCTTTGGCTTCTGCCATGTACTATTGTGTGCCAGGATGTCATCATTTATTCTGCATTTATTCTGTTCATCATTCATTGAGCGTCCCCAAACTGTGGCCAAATGACTCTCAAAAATTTTGATATTTTTTATTCAATATTTCTAAGTATTACTATTTTTTGTCTCAATCTTTTCTTACCTTTTATTTTAGGACTTCAGTCAAGCATAAGATAATTTGTACTTGTTATCTTTTTTCCTTTTCTGTATTTTAATCTTCATTTTCCATGCTTCAGCCTGGATATTTTTGACTAACCTATGTGAAATCATTGAGTTCTAGTTTCAATTAACAATGAACGAATAACTGCTTTGTCCCCTAAATGCTTAAATAATTGGTTAGCAATTACTTAAATATCTTCACTGGATCATCCCAACATCTGGGCCACTTATGGTCTCTTTCTATTGTCTGTTTTGCCCCTTTGGATTGTAGTCACTTGATCTTATCTTTTGGTATATGTACTAAAATGTATGGGGGGAAAGATGCTATTTTGTCCAGAAGAGGGTTTAATTTTTTCTGGAAAACGGTTGGGCCCAGGCAACCAACCTTCATTCGTGCAAGGGTTGGTGGTGGCTTTCAAGGATACCGCGTGGCAGCCCTCCTTCCAGGCCTGCAACTCCAACTTTTCTAACTTTTCTTTTCTTTGGGATATTGTCTTTGTTTATTTCTTTCTTGGTGTCCCTATCACAGTTAGGCTACTGAAAGTCCTGTTTAGTTTTTTTGTTCTTTTATCTTCCCTTTTATTGCTTGGCTTCTTGATCAGAGAAGCTTCGAACATGAAGAATTCCCCAAAGCCGGGGCAGACCAAAATACCAGGTTCATTTCTCTGTGGTTTTACTTCTGTGGATCCTGGACTCTGATGACCTGCTTGCTGTTTCATATCTTAAAACACTTTCAATGCAACTTCTGTGTCATAGAGTTGAAATAGAAATGGTAATACAATGCAACAATATTGCTGTAGATGATTATAACTAAGATAGTTCACACAGGAAGCCTTTTCCTGAGATTGCAGTTTGGCAGCATTAAAGGTCTGTCTTGACTATTCCGAAAACATGTACCTTCACAATGGCCACATCTGAGTCTCCTAGGGTACCTAAAAACCTCTTTTCAGACTTGATGTGGTGGTTCAGGCCTGTAATCCTAGCTACACAAAGGTAAAGACAGGAGGATTCAAGTTCAAGGCTAGGCCTGGCAAAAAGTTGTGAGACTCTACCTTAAAAACAAACTGAGCCTGCTGGTACTTGGCTGAAATCCCAGCTCTGCAGGAGACATAGGTAGAAGGATATGAATCAGATGTCTATTTAATATGCGAGATTCCAAGTGTGCAGAAATTACAGGGATAGATTTCCCTGTGTGTTGCCGGAGAAATTCTTCCTTAATTTCTGTTCTGTTTTTTCTTTGCTTGTTTGTTTGTCTGTGTGGAGTGTTCAGTGTGAGGGTCGTGTGTGTGTGTGTGTGTGTGTGTGTGTGTGTGGTGTGAGTGTGTGTGTGTGTGTGTGTGTGTATATTGGTGTTGTTTGTAGTGACTTGCCTTATTCTTTGTTAGGAAGTATCAGCTAACAAGGTTTGGCTTGTTGTTTATTCTAATTTCCATTCAGCTTTTCTTCATTTATCTTTATTTGAATTCATATTCATTTTATTTCTATATATAGCTCATGTCTGAAAGCTAGAGGACAAGATTTCATAAATGCAAAATGGAATTGGAAAAGTAGAAGAACAAATGAACATCAGAAAGCATAACGAGCATGGATCCTTTGTGCCCATGTACCATTCAGCAGCTGAAATCAGCCTGTTCTGACTCCCAGGCTGTGTATCCTATGGGTGCCTCTCTTCCTTCCCTCCTCATCAGCATGATGATGTTCAGCATTGATGCAGTTCTGCTCATGTCTGAAGCTTGAAATGGGGAGGGTGGTGGAAAAAGCATTTGTATCTGATTGATCACTGATTTTATTGATCCCACCCAAACATTCTCCTCTGCCTTGCCACTCTATCTTTCTGGACTCTACATTCTTCCTCACCTGAATGATAGTCTCCTATTTGCCTACTTGCTTGGAATCATTTTATTAGAAATCATAATTGGATATTAAGTAATTTTTCTTCAATGCAAATCTGAGTGTCATTACTCTCACTTAAAGCCCTAGGATCTCTCTAGAATAAGCAGGTTCACTGAAACAAAAAGCAAATTAGTGGTTGCCAGGAGTGATGGGAATAAAGGAGAGTAGATAGTGATTACTGACAGGTGTGTATGATCGTGTTGTGCCAATGAACAAGCCAGAAGCTACAACTACACATCAGGCAAATGTACTGTGTTGCCCCTTTAAAATAAAACTATGCTTTTATGTAAGTGTATTTTTACGCTAAAAATACAGGCTCCTAGCTTCTTATTCTGGCCTATCTCGGGTGATTTGTGGACCCAGTGGCATCTACAGGGTTTTTTTTATCCTTTTATCTGCACAACCCCATGAATGGAGCTACTTACTACTGCACATGCACTCCTACTCTGTGAGGGTACGCTGTGCTGTCTGTAGTGCATCCCTCCTTCCATGAGCCTGTGCACCCGTTCTCTGTCCATACATGGGTCCTTTAAGACATGCTCTCTTTTCACCCTTCCTAGCCTCCAGACACACCTGCATCAGCAAGCTCATTGTGGATTTCTTCCTGCTTTCTGGCATCTGACAAGGCACCCATGGGAAGCCTTCTCTGCCATGGCCATGTCTCTAGATCCAAAGGGAATGGTACATATTCTAAAAGTAATGGTACTTTATGTGTTTATACACCCTTTTAAGTTTGTCGAGCATTCAGGACACCCTGAACACCTGGAACACCTGGAACATGAATTTAGAGGCACCCAGAATATACGGTTTCTGGTGATGAGGCTGGTTCCATCTAAGAAGCCTTGAGATTAACCTTGTCACTTATGAACATGTAAACATGACCCTACCACATTTTGTTACAGGACTCTAACACTGACAAGTACTTTGTGACCTTCACTTGTGAATAGTAAGGCTCGGCTGTAAACAACTGAGTAGGTTATCCCTCAGAAATCATATATTTATTTTTGAGGTTCAACGTTGGCAAAATGCTGTATGTCAATCAGCTTGAAACCATTCTGTGGGAAAGATGGTGACATGTAAAATAGGCTTTGTTTCTCATCTTAACAACACCATGTCCTCTGTTATTGATCCTTATATATAGCAGCTCAGAAAGTATGCAAGGTCATCAGGGAGGTCATTAAGAAAGCAGGATACCACCAAACTGCCCTTCTCTCTCTATACTGCTTGATGGTCAAGAACACAGAGGTGTGTGTTCAAATGTCAGTAGAATGGATGCCCAGGAACAATAAACTAAAGTGATGTCATAAGTAGGTGTCAAACACATTTTCCCTTGGTATAATTTCCTGCTTTTGCTATGAAATAGAATGGTTCTAAACAGCAGTACCCAGGAAGTCTGTGGGAGCCAGGAGCTGTGGCTCACACCTCTAATCCTAGCTACTCAGGAGGCTGAACATGTGAAGATCAAAGTTAAAACCTAGCCTAGGCAGTAAAGTCCAGGAAATTCTTATCTACAATTAACCACTTGAGCTCAAGTGGTAGAGTGCCAGCCTTAAACAAAAAAGCTAAAGCATAGTAATAACAGGATCACTAATGACAAAGGTAAGAATGTCACTCGCTCTAAAGCAATTAAGTTGATGTCAACTTGATCACTGTTGGAATAATAGTTCTAATGATGAATATTTTTAGATTGTCCACAGACATCATTCTATTAAATCTTTACACAGCTCACAATCACACCCCAAAGGAGTAGTTCTTTTCTCACAGCAAAGTCAGGAAAATGAAAGCCCAGAGAGGCTAATTGCTTGAGGACACACAGCTTGCCCACACACCTTTTGCTCCTGAGCCCTAGCTATTAGATCCTGTCCTGCTCCCAGACTGCAGCTATAGCTCTGAAGGCTGGATGACCCTTAACTCAGCCATATTCAGTTCAGCCTTTCTCTAGATCTTTGCTGGCACTCATCTAAGTTGAAGCAGCTGGATTTTGTCATGCAGATGACTTTTGAAAGTGACCTCAGTCTAACTAAGATTGTACAGAAATCCCTCATCAGATCCCTGCTGATGCCAGAGATTTGGATGGATGAGGCTCTTCAGGGAGGGAATTCTAGCTTGCAATGTGAGGGAGAAAAGGTTTCCTCTAGAGTTTCAATGAAGAGTTTCCCCTGTCATATTTGTTTACTTTCAGTCTGTGACCAACATGGGATATGTTTCCAGATGCTTGTGCTGGGTGAGGGGATGTTATGACATGGAAATAGTAGAAATGAGATGAAAGCCACACATCATGAGCAAGGCAGGCTAGGCTTCTTCACTGGGTTTTCAACTCAAGCCAGC